>NC_083437.1:19134492-19439039 GCF_020745735.1 Hemiscyllium ocellatum
CATGTACTTCTACTAGTCTGGACAAAAATGAAGCAGCATAGAGTCATAGAATCACACAGCACAGAAACAGACCCTTTGGTCCCACTTGTCCATGCAGACAAAGTTTCCCAAACTAGTCCCATTGCCTGTGTCTGACCCATATCTCTCTAAATCTTTCCTATTTGTGTATCTGTCCAAATATCTTCTGATGTAAATTGTACCTGCATCGATCACTTCCTCTGGCAGTTCATTCCACATATGAACCACCCTCTGTGTGAAAAAGTTACCCTCAGGCCCCTCCTAAATCTTTCTCCTTTCACCTTAAAAATATACCCTCTAGTTTTGAACTCCCCAATCCTAAGGAAAAGACTTTTGTGATTCAACTTATCTATTTCCCACATGATTTTATAAACCTCTATAAGGTCACCCATCAACCTCCTATGCTCCAGTGAAAAATGTCCCAGCCTATTCAGCCCCTCCTTACAACTCAAACCCTCCAGTTCCAACAACATTCTGGTAAATCTTTTCTGAACCATCTCCAATTTAATATTATCCTTCCTATAGCAGGGTGACAAGAACTGGACACAATAAGTCATTGTCCACGTTATCTGGTGTCTGTCGAATGTTAACAACAAATCATGCCAACTCTCAATCTTCACTTTTTTTGAGTAAAAAAACATGATCATAAGAATGGAATTGCTCCTCATGGTCTAATCTCTTAATTTCATCAATTGCCGTGCTTGTTCTTTGCAATTTCCATATGGTATTTTAAGGATTAGACTCCCTATAATATGGAAACAGGCTCATTGGCCCAGTAAGTCCACAGTGACCCTCTGAAGAGTAACCCAACTAGACCCATTTCCCTATCCTATATTTATCCCTGAATAATGCAACTTACACTATGGGGCAATTTAGCATGGCCAATTCACCTGACCCGCACATCTTTGGATTGTGGGAGGAAACCCACGCAGACACAAGGAAAATGCACAAACTCCACACAGACACTTGCCTGAGGCAGGAATCAAACCTGGGTCCCTGGTGCTGTGAGACAGCAGTGCTAATCACTGAGCCACAATTAGCAAAAGTTAACATCTTCAGAATAGGAGAAAAAAATAGAAGATGGGGTATGTTTGTGAATAAAATCATTTTCTACGTAATTATTATATGATTGGTTTGGAAAAAGGTACCTCAAAATAAGATTGATAAGAAATTGCTATAATCGAATGGATGGGAATTTGGCAATCTCTTAAGAAAGGATATTTCAGTTACAATTCACTGTGAATACAAGGAATTAAGTGTTACTGCAGTATCCTAAGACTTGATTGTCTTCAGAAGTCAGTGGTGAATTTTCTGGACATTGTTTTTCTCAGTTTGTTCAGGGTAGAATACTATGGCTTAACAGCGGACTTATCGTGTCTGAAGTTTCACTGTCGCCTGAATGTGTCTGCTTTGGTGGACAAATGTTTTCTTATTTCACCTTTCTTTTCAGATTGACACAAGGAAATTTTCATCTCATATTGAACAGTAACTTAATTCCAGCTCTGGCCACCAGTTGCCTGGAACATTGTGATGTTACCATTACTTTTTATCAAGTTGATTTTGAGGAACATTTCAGCGTGGTTAAAGGGTTAACAACAACTCGAATTTATGTGACCCTTTTATCATCAGAAAAATGCACCAAGGTGCTTCATAGAGGTGTAAAGAAAGAGTGGAAGCTAAGTGAAAGAAAGACATGTTAGGAGAGGTGATGAAAAGCATGGTTAAAGTGTTGGGTCATAAGGAGGATCCTAGAAGAAGAGGAGATAAGGAGTCAGAGATTATTAAAGAAGAACTTCCAGAGAATGGAACCCAAGAGAAGCTGCTAAAAACATGATCAACAATGCTGGAGCAAAGAAATATGTTGGAATTATCATTGAAATGCTGTCAGGTTACTGGACAAAAGGGACTTTATTACAGAGTTGTGATTTTAGTGTTTCTATTTCTTCATTCTCCATAAACATGGAGAGCATCTTCTAACGCTTTGACCTGGACTCAGATTCTCAGCTAATGTGATTCAAAATTGGTTGCCGAGGAAGGATTAAGAGGCCAGCTGTTTTCTGTCAAGCTTAGGAGCAATCCCTTCACTATTTACAAATGAAACCTGGCACAGCTGTCTGTACGTAAGGGAGCTGGGAATGTTGCCAAAAACCTCAGGAGAAAATAAGATACACATTTTTTAAAGAAATCTAGTTTACATTTGAATGAATCAACACTTTATACCACTAGCACACTTTGTTCGTGTTGTGTACCATCCGCAAGACACACTAGAGCAACTTTCTAAGGCTTCTTTGACAATGTTCCCCAAATTTGACAAGAGCAGGAGGCACTTGGGAACACATCCAGCAGCTTCTCTTCCAAGGCACCAAAATCTTCACTTGGAACTGTATTGCCAACCTTTCCCTTACTGTCGCTGGGTCACAACTGCCAACTAACAACATTGAGCATGTACCTGCACCACATTAACTCCAGTGGTTCAGAAACAGCTGACCTTTACAATGAGAAACAGGCATTGAATACTTGCCTTGGCAGTGATGCCCACATCTATTATTTCATTGTTAAAAAGATCACAGCAGTTAGTTGTATCAAGCAGCAGCTGGGCGTAGAGTCTATCCCTTCTCCTCACCATCCTCAGATAGTGCCCTCCCCTCCTTACCACTCTCATCATTGCCCTTCCCTCCTCACTATCCTCAGAATTGACCTTCCCCCCCTCACTATCCTCATCACTGACTTTCCCTCTCACCATCCTGAGAACTGCCCTTCCCTCCTCACCATCCTCAACACTGTCCTTCCCTCCTCACCATCCTCAACACTGTCCTTCCCTCCTCACCATCCTCATCACTGTCCTTTCCTCCTCACCATCCTCAACACTGTCCTTCTCTCCTCACCATCCTCATCACTGCCCTTCCCTCCTCACCATCCTCAACACTGTCCTTCCCTCCTCACCATCCTCATCACTGTCCTTCTCTCCTCACCATCCTCATCACTGCCCTTCCCTCCTCACCATCCTCAACACTGTCCTTCTCTCCTCACCATCCTCATCACTGCCCTTCCCTCCTCACCATCCTCAACACTGTCCTTCCCTCCTCACCATCCTCATCACTGCCCTTCCCTCCTCACCATCCTCAACACTGTCCTTCCCTCCTCACCATCCTCATCACTGTCCTTTCCTCCTCACCATCCTCAACACTGTCCTTCCCTCCTCACCATCCTCATCACTGTCCTTTCCTCCTCACCATCCTCAACACTGTCCTTCTCTCCTCACCATCCTCATCACTGCCCTTCCCTCCTCACCATCCTCATCACTGTCCTTCCCTCCTCACCATCCTCAACACTGTCCTTCCCTCCTCACCATCCTCATCACTGTCCTTCTCTCCTCACCATCCTCATCACTGTCCTTCCCTCCTCACCAGCCTCATCACTGTCCTTCCCTCCTCACCATCCTCATCACTGCCCTTCCCTCCTCACCAGCCTCATCAATGTCCTTCCCTCCTCACCATCCTCATCACTGTCCTTCTCTCCTCACCATCCTCATCACTGCCCTTCCCTCCTCACCAGCCTAATCAATGTTCTTCCCTCCTCACCAGCCTCATCAATGTTCTTCCCTCCTCACCATCCTCATCACTGTCCTTCTCTCCTCACCATCCTCATCACTGTTCTTCCCTCCTCACCATCCTCATCAATGTCCTTCCCTCCTCACCAGCCTCATCACTGTCCTTCCCTCCTCACCAGCCTCATTACTGTCCTTCTCTCCTCACCATCCTCATCACTGTTCTTCCCTCCTCACCATCCTCATCACTGCCCTTCCCTCCTCACCATCCTCATCACTGCCCTTCCCTCCTCACCATCCTCATCACTGTCCTTCCCTCCTCACCATCGTCATCACTGCCCTTCCCTCCTCACCAGCCTCATCACTGTCCTTCCCTCCTCACCATCCTCATCACTGCCCTTCCCTCCTCACCAGCCTCATCACTGCCCTTCCCTCCTCACCAGCGTCATTACTGTAGATTTTCAATCAGAGAGAGAACGAGTGAGATTCAATCACACTGACTAGTGGGAGGGATGATGAGAAGAAAAACCTCACTTCACTTTCCCACATCCCCGATGAGACATCAGTAAAATAAATATATGAGTAACTGGAACAAATCCCAAATTAGATAATTATGATTTAATTTATTGCTGCAACTGGAAGAAGATTTTCCATATTTATATATTTATCACATCACAGCTACTTTGGTAAAAAATCCTGCTTTCTGTTTACTTTCTCAGCTGGCTGTTTACATACACACACACTGATTCTCATACACACATCACAAGCACACACATACACACACACCACAAGCATACACACAAGCGCAAGCACACACATGCAGACACACCACAAACATACGCATATACACTCACAAACATACAAAACACACACACACACGTATGTTTATCCAGAAATTTATCACTTAAGCATAAATCCACAGGGAGAATGTGCAGATATTAAAATATACATCCAGAAATCGTTTAACATAAACACAGCAATGCATGCAGACAGCAGGTTCTCTACCAGAATGAGTCTGTTAAGTGCCTTGCTTGGTTGATAGACCAATGAATTGTAGGGTGTGCAAAATCCCAAATTCTGAATTCTGATCCATTCTGAGTAGCTGGTCTCAGTCAGCAAGGGTAATACATTAGTTCTGGGTTATAGGCAATCAAACAGCAAATGTATTTTTACTCTGATTACTACTCCATGTATATTTGTGTGTATTTCAATAGCAGGAAAGAAAAGGTTACGGCTTGTGTCTGATATTTTCAAGGCAACTACCTAGTCAACTTTGCTATCACCAATTGTCTTTGCTAAGTTTACTCTCTTGATAAGTACTGGGTCCTTGGTGGGTTGCAGGGCAATGGCTGCCAACTCACCATAATACCATTATTGATTTTGTGAAACTTGTCAATGAATACTAGTTGGTTATTGACCACAGGAGGTGTCTGCTCCTTGGATGCTGCCTGACCTGCTATGCTTTTCCAGCGCCACTCTTATCTAGATAAGGGGGTACCTCAGCCAAGCCAAATCCCTGTTCTCAAACAAAATCTCCAGATTTGCACTTTCAGAAGCTGATAGCAATCAAAAGAACATTGCTTGTTATTTTACCCCAAACCAGAAGTGGTGAAGCCAGTTGTATTGTCAATTGTCATTTCTTTTTGATCAACTAATCAAGTAAGAGATTATCTGAGAGTTTCTGGTCTGTAATAATTGAGACATCAAACAGAGGATTGCCAAAATAAAATCACATTCACAATAATTTTTCAGACTCACAATGCTATGGCTAATATTTCTTCTGGCACTAACATCCTTTCTGAGGTGAAGGTGTGAAGCACAGGTTTCAACTCCCAGTAGTCACTGATGCAGAGCCTTTTCACTAGCAGATGGAGTGTAGCTTGATTCTGTAAACTGAGGATCAGCAAGAGAATTTGATGTTATTGCATCTCATTGTGGGAAATGCAGAGGAGTTGGCAGCCAGATTTAGGTATAGGTTCTGTGATAACTCCCAACTGCATTGAATGATGTAGAGTTCACTTCAAATTGTCAACATTGGTCAAACAGTGGATTGGGTGTGGATGAGAATATTCAAACCCAGAATTGGTCATTCAGTTTTGCTCATCCAGGCATGGTATAGGGATGGGAAATTGGCAGGGGAAGGATTTATTATGAAGGATTTGCATTCCCCAGTTTTTTGGGAGAGATTATGCATTTCTCTCCCGATATTCCCTCTCTTCATAGTATTGGCCTTAGTAACCTCCTCCATCTCTATGTCCAGATAAGTTGGAAACTTCTCAACTCTTCAAAGAATGTTTTATTACAGTGCTGAAGCAAGACTAATTTTAAACATAATAAATACTGAAAGAACTGCAGATGCTGGAAATCAGAAACAACAACAGAAATTGCTGGAAAAGTTCAGCAGGTCTGGCAGCATCTGTGGAGAGAAATCAATGTTAATGTCTCAGGTGCAATGACTCTTCCTCAGAGGGTCACTGGGAGTTGTGAGGATGGATCACTGAACGTGAAGCCTTAACTCTGATTTCTCTCCACAGACACTGCCAGAGTCTTTCCAGCAATTTCTGTTCTCTTTTAAAATTTTAAACCTATTGCTAATGCAACCACAACCTCAGGATGAACGAAATGCAGAGACCAGAAAGTACACATCTGAAGGCCAGAACCTAGAACAAAGGATTAACTGTCGAGTTCAGGATTCTAATTGCAGCCAGGATTCAGATCTCACTTTCAACTGCCCAAATTAAACTTCCACGCTGTTGTTTAATCTTCCCTTTCTGCACTGATTCTTCTTCACAAAAAAGTACACTTTGTTCCTGGATTTGTAATTAGATTAGGAAAAGATTTATAGCCAGAACTCTATGTCTGCACTTCTGGTTTGTCTCTCCTTTCTTCTCTAATCCAACAGTTTTCACCTCTGACACTGACTGGTTAGCATTCAATTGATTTATGGCCTACCTCTATCGAAAAACTTCTTCAAGAGAATACTCTGAAGCAGTTACCCCGGGTGCCTGGAGCAGTGCAAATCACTCTGTGATATCACAGACAGACTTGTGATTGTATTGCTTTATAAAATCATAATTCTCAATTTCATTTTGGCACCTCAAGCTCTGCCTAGCCCAATAGATGCAAAACTGCCTCCTGGGGATGTATGGAGTGGGTCATCCATTTTGGCAGTGAGAAATAATTGCCATCTCTGTCACCAGAGGTGATATTTGTCCACTGTCAGAGTGCCATCTTCTCAGCCTCTGATAAAAGAAAGTTGTCTCAGTATGGAACTGGAAAGCTGTAGTAACCTCTCATTTACAGGAATGGACTAACAAGTTGCAAGGGGATCATTATCTAATATGTATTAGTGACAGAAAGTAAAAGTGGAAAAGTGCCACTAAAATATACTAGGTTGACAGTTGTAATGTTTTGCATTTTCACAACAAAACATTGTATCTTCCCCTCTTTTTTTGACAATTTACTCTGTGTCTGCCTCTGAAGGAGTACGATTTCACTTGCACTTTTCAATAACTTGCTGAGGTAATCACTCTCTATATGTGGGCCCTTGCAAACGGCTTTTCTAGGCACCTTTGTTTCTGACCATAAGCTCAAAATTGGTTTTATTCCATAGCAAGATTGTTACATTTTAGGTTTCTATGTTAGATATCCCAATGGGTTCAGTAGTTCTTCAGTAGACAGATTTTGTTTCTTCTACAAGCCCTGTTTGGCGTGCCCAGTCCAATATCTGGGTAAATTCAGTAAAACCCAAGGGTGAAGTGTAAATACCATGTCATTACACTTGGTTTCCTGGAATATATCATACATCATCCTGTAATCTCTTGTCTTCAGTAGGCTGAATGATACTGTTTAGTCAGATGTCAAGATTATGAAGCATCTGATAGATTGATTATATTAACAGTATTGAACATAAACAGCATGTTATAGCAATCACAGTTTTATTTTTATTCAGCTCTTTGAAATGTCAAAAGCATAGGAACTAGAGAGCAAGTTGTTCAATTCTGTGAGCCTATTCCATTATTGAATCAGATCATGGCGGGCAATAACAGCAAAATACTGTGGATGCTGGAGATCTAAAATTAAAACTGAAAGTTAAACATTGCTAAAAGGATACTACAGGTGGAAGTTGATTGTTCCAAAGAAGAGTCATTGGACTTGAAACCTTAACTCCTGTTTCTGTCTTCATAGATGCTGAGTTTCTCCAGCACATTCTGTTTTATTTCAGATTCCCAGCATTAACAGTATTTTGCTTTTATTTAAGATATTAATTATACCTTTGTATCTTTGGTGGCTATCCCCTGTCACAATCTCCCTTAGCTAGCCCAGTGCCTCTACTGGCTTCAGATTTATTGTCTATGAAATTGTAGTTCCAAATTCCTTGAAATATCCCTGAACATTAGGTAGGAAACAACAGCATTTCCCTTCTCAGGTAACCATGCAAGTGGATCAGCCAATTTCTGAGGAGTTCAGATGTCTGTATCCATAAAGGAAAAAAATAAGCTGACATTTAAGTAATACGTTTTAAAACCTCACGGTATCACTAAGGGCTTTGTAGCTTTGTGATAAAGAAGTAAATATAGCCACTGCTGAATTTTGGAGGGAAATTTGCACACATCAACACTCATAAGTAGTAACAAAATGATTTGTCATTTTAGCAATGTTGAGAATAAATATTGGCCAAATTCACTCCCCTGCTCTCCTTTGAATAATACCAAGAGATCATTTACATTTGCCTGAGAGAGTAGATACAGCCTCAGTGTAATTTCAATAGACAGCTCCTTCAACACTTCCTCAGTTCTGTACTCAAATGTCAACCTGGATTTTGTGTCCAAGTTTCAAACCAGCAATCGTTTAACTTAGAGACAAGAGTGCAACAGCCTAAGCCGCAGCTGACAGCTAAATTAAATGTATCAAGAGGGGCTTCTTAAGACCATGACATCTATAGTGACCTTATTTGGGCCAATTATTTGCAGTTGGCAGAAACAACTAACAGAATTTGACTTCAATTCTGGGTATACCATGAACATGAAATTGCCAACATGTGGTGATATGAAAGGACATCTCTTAGCAAACTGAGAGTCGGAACAGAATCTGGATGTAATTATTGAGACTCACTGAAAGCTTCCAGTGCAGCCGCTATTACCAATTCTGTTTAACTACTGGGAGGAATATCTCAACGGCTTTTCAATATTTGTGTATGTAACTTACTCTGACATTTTACAGGAAAGTAAGGGACGATGACATGTTGGAATCTTTGTACTGCATTCAATTTTGGACATTCCATCTTCAGCAGCTCATCAACCCATTCACTTCACTTTACATGCATGCTTTGTTTTCCTAAATATCACAATTAAAAACCCAAAATGGTGAAAAAAAATTAGAATCAGATATGCATTCATTGGCAAATAGAGGACTCAGGAGCGATGTAGCAGTTTTAATAAAAGTGGAAAGGTAACCATGATCCAGTATTTGCTTTGGACCTTGAGACAGGGCTTCTTCAGGGCATCAACTGGGTGGAATCTGTGAAGAGAGAAACAGTGTTAATGTTTTAGGTTGATGACTCTTCATCAGAACTAGAATGTTAACTCACTATTTTTATTTACAATGCTGCCAGGCCTGTTGGGTATTTCCAACATTTTCTATTTTTATTTCAGATTTCCAGCATCCCCAGTATTTTGCACTTGTGTTAGATCGTACATGGGGTGTGAAAGAGAAGGAAATGAGTCAGATATTTGATGATTTGACAAGCATTGAGAAAGGAGGACACTTACGAACCACTGATGTCCCTTTTTTTCATGATACAGATAACATTTCAGATGAAGTTGAACTGGTAACACTTGCAGGTGCTGAAGACAAAAATGATTCGATGATGTTTGCAACCTCAATACCAGAAACTGAAGTTTTTGACATTGATGAAGACAGCAATGAATCAAGCATCACATCTTCAGCAGAGTCAAATTCAACCGAGGATGCCACACTTGACATTAATGATGTCGAAGGTACATTTCCGTAATGACCTCCCTAATACAATGTGGTCCATTAAAAGAAGTTAAAAGATACTAGACTGCGTTACAGGAGGTACAGAATATGAAAATCTAGTTATGTTGCAGCTTTGCAATCTCCCCCCAGTGCAATATAAATGTACGGTTAAAATAGTGAACACAAGTTCAAGAACTGTTTTATTCATTGGAGCAGAAAGTTACAGGTACATTCAATAAAAATAGGTAAATATTATTCTTCAAAATATCTTCGGAAGGTAGACAGTAAATGTTTATTAATCACAAAGGAGCATGGACTTAGGATTGACATCAGAAAGTGCTGGAGATGCACCACCAAGCCCCTAATACCCAGCATGCAAGATGCCAGTTTGGAAATCAGCCACTTACCTTGCCTGCCAGCAAGGCAGGACATTTGGCTATTGGCAGGTTGAGGATTTGAAGTGGTTATTAATTGATCACATAATTGGTCACAAGATGAGAAGGTCACATTGGCCTTGTCACTCAGCATGTAGCTGCTGATGTTGTGAAAAGGGAGCAAGTTTCTGCCAGAGAAAACAAAGGTCAATTATTTTCTCATTGCAGTACATTGTTCACCAACTCCATGGAGGGGAAAATTGTGTCCATAATCCAGCAGCAAGATGCAGAACAAGTGAAGAGAAGAAACACTTGGAGTGGTTCAGGATCCTGCCTAATTCATTCTTAAGATATGCTTTGAGACTATGACCCCCGAGTTTAATATATCTAATAATATTGTTCCTTTGTTCTCCTTTGCAGGCAAGGACTTCCTAGAAATGCTCACCCTAATTGGGATAATAGTTGGTGCCATTGTAGCTGTGATCATTGTCCTAACAATTATTGTTGTCATCATTAAGAAAATTTCCGGTGGATACTCGTAAGTACCTTACTGTTTGATGAAGTGAAACTATCTTGTTTGATGCTGATCCCAGAAATATGTAAAGGACCAGAGGACAAGACCTCCAAAGTAGCTCCAACGGGTGAAAGCTTTCAAGCCTAACAGAACATTGAGAAATAAAATTTGATAGAAGGCATGTTAATAGACAGGATCTCATCAGCAAAACCTACTCACTGTGTTCAACTGAATGTGGCAACAGGAACCCGAGTGAAACTGGAATCAGAGGGTACCGGAGGAAACTCTCTGCTGGTTGGAGTCATACCTGATGTATAGGAAAGTGGTTGTGGCTGTTGGAGGCCAATAATCTCAGCCCCAGGTCATCACTTCAGGAGGTCCTCAGGATAGTGCCCTAGGCCTAACCATCTTCAGCTGCTTCATCAGTAACCTTCCCACCATCATAAACTCAGAAGTAGGGATGTTCGTCAATGATTGCACAACGTTCAGTACCATTCACAACACCTCAGATACTGAAGCAGTCCTTCTCCAAATGCAGCAAGATCCTGACAATATTCAGGCTTGAGCTGACAAGTAGCAAGGAACATTCACATTATACAAGTGCCAGGCAATGATCATCTCCAATAAGAGGCAACTAAACCACCATAACTGATTCTCCCAACTCTTAGCATGCTGGGGTTACCATTAACTAGAAACTGAATAGGATCGACATATGAACTCAGTATCTCCAAGAGCAGGTCAGAGGCTAGGTTTACTGCGACGGGCCATTCACTGCTTAATTCCCCACAGCCTGCCCACCATCTACAAGGCACAAGTCAGGAGTGTGGCATTATACTCCTCACTTATTTGGATGAGTTAAGATCTAACAACTCTCAAGAAGATTGACACCTTCCAGAACAAGTCAGCCCACTTGATTGGCACAAACATTTACTCTTCCCACCACTGACGCTCAATGTGCACTATCTACAAGATGCACTGCAGAAATTCACCAAGGCTCCTCAAACAGCACTTCCCAAACCCACAACCACTACCATCTCGAAGGACAAGGGCCGCAGATACACTGGAGCACCACCAGCTACAAGCTCCCTTCCAAGTTATGCACCATTCTGACTTGGAAATATATCGCTGTTTCTTCAATGTCTTGCATCCAAATCCTGGATCTCCCTTCTGTTAGGAAGCATTATTAAGGGTAGGTTGTGTTCAGAAACTTTATTGTTAGGTAGTGCTCACGTAAGGTAGTACTAGCAAGTCTGGAAACTGTTAGCTTCACTAGACAACAGTAAGCCATTATGTTACACTAAGAACAGACTGAAACACTGATGGCATAATGGGGCCACAGGGAGGGTGAACAGATAACAGGACATTGAAACCGTGTTAGATTGCACGTAGCTCATACTGAGGTAACTGAATCTTATCTCTTCTGGAACCAATACTATTAGAGAATACCGCTTCTTACCAAATAAGGATGTAGCACTGGGATGTGAGGGGCTAAAAGCTAGACAAAGAGAACAATAGATCAGAACGCCTTCTCCAGCTGGACAAATGTCTAGCTGTAACCGATTCTCTCTCGAATAAAACAGTCTGTTTCTTAGAATCTGACCTGGTGTCTCATTCCTCCGAAAACGAACACGGGGACGGTTTGAACCGCCTTAACACTTCCTAATGGCATTGTGGATCAATGTTCATCACATGGACCGCTGCACTTGGAGAAGGCAGCTCACAACCGTTCCAAGGGCAATTAGGGATAGATAATAAGTCGTAGCTAGCCGACAACGCCTACTTAAAAAAGACAACTCAAATTGGAGGCAGGAGGTGGATGGTCAATACTACTGAGGACAGCAACAAATTACAAGAGGACATTAGTTGCAGAATGATCAAATAATTATAGATCATAGAGTCATAGAGAACCCTTCCATGCCTACCAGATATCCCAATTCAATCTAGTCCCACCTGCCAGCACCAGGCCCATATCCCTCCAAACCCTTCCTATTCAGATATCTATCCAAATGCCTCTTAAATGTTGCAATTGTACCATCCTCTACCACTTCCTCTGGCAGCTCATTCCATACATATACCATCCTCTGTGTGAAAAAGTTGCCCCTATGCCCTCTAGTTCTGGACTCCCCAGCCCCAGGGAAAAGACTTTCTCAATTTATCCTATCCATGCCCCTCATAATTTTGTAATCCTCTATAAGGTCACCCCTCAGCCTCCGATGCTCCAGGGAAAAAAGCCCCAGCCTGTTCAGCCTTCCCCAATAGCTCAATTACTCCAACCCTGGCAACATCCTTGTAAGTCTTTTCTGAACCCTTTCAAGTTTCACAACACAGTTGCAGTTGTCAAACTCAAAAATGAGATGTAGAGGTACTGGGCTGGATAAAGAGATGACTTACAAAGATAATGTCAGGAATGCTTGAGGACACTTTTCAGGAAAGAATTGACACAGTAAGTCTCTTTTCTCTTGAAAATCGATTAAGGATGATCTAATAAAAGTCTTTGGACTGTTGAAAGATTTTGATCAAATGGATAAGGGAGAACCTTTCCTCTTATGAGTAAATACATAACTGGAGGCCACCAAATGATATAATTTCAAGAAATCCCTCAGGAAATTCAGAAGAAACTGCTTATTTGTATAAGAATATAGAATCATGACCATAGGGAGGGGCTGAGATGAAAAGTATAGATGCATTTACAGGGAAGTTCGATCTCTATATAAGAGAGAGAATGGTAGATCTACATGAGGAGAGATGGGAAGGGTTTGGAAGGAGCATAAACACTAGTGTAGACTGGTTGGGATGAAAGCCCAGTGTTTATGTTGTATATGCATTGTAATCCTATGAAATCACATGTGAAAAAAGCAAAACACAAAAGTGTAGTCATTAGTTTCAGCAACATTTTATTTTCCTGGCTATTTCAATGGCTAAAAATGTGTTGCTGGAAAAGCGCAGCAGGTCAGGCAGCATCCAAGGAGCAGGAGAATCGACATTTCGGGCATGAGCCCTTCTTCATGCCCGAAACGTCGATTCTCCTGCTCCTTGGATGCTGCCTGACCTGCTGCGCTTTTCCAGCAACACATTTTCAGTTCTGATCTCCAGCATCTGCAGTCCTCACTTTCTCCTATTTCAATGGCTACTTTGGCATCTGAGTTAGAAAGTCTGGGGCAGAATTAGCTAAGGCAGCAGGAAATCTATTGTACAACTGGCTTCAGCAGTTCTGGGTTGGACTGAAGAAAATTAATTCTTCATTCCTATTCCTGATCACTGTTCAAGAAGAGCATATCCTGCTAATGTGTGGCCACAGAAGCGTTCTTGTCTGAGATGTAAGTGTATAACCCACCACTAGCCAACATCTAGCCTCACACATCTAAAGAGGCCAGAATGGTGAGGTAACAACAACTGATATTTATCTAGTGCCTTTGATAAAATTAAACATCCCAATGTGCTTCACAAGTTTGTTCATAGAGGTAAGGAATGTCTTAAAGGAGGAAAGTGACATGGAGAGGTGGACAGGTGTGCGGAAGATGTTCGAGAGGGTAGGACCTATGTGACTGAGGGTGTGGCCATCAGTATTGGAGTAAATAAAATCAGGAATGCTCAAGAGGCGAGGTGAGACTGAACTCAACATCATTCCTGTGATGGAGACGTTTCTGGAGAATATATGGCTGTAGGAACAGACAATTGGTGATCTTGTATATGACAGGAAAGATGAGATTGTTCTTCATTGAGATTGAAATGAAAGCTCTTTTCCACGATAAAGGACAACTGAAGCCACTGCAAATTGCTCAAATTCTACTGACAGAGAGGAATGGAGACATATCTCAGAGGGTGGTAGGACTACAGGAAACTTTCAGAGAGAGTGAGGACTGAGGCCAAGGACAGATTTGTAAAGGATAATTTGTTTAACTGGGAGCTAATGCGGACCAGTGAGCACATACCTGTAGTTGGTAGTGAATGGGGCTTGGTCAAGTTAAGACACAGAGTTAAGGCAGTAGCATCTTGGATTACCTCAAGGTTAAAGAGGGTGGAATGCCACAGAAAAGCCAGGAGTGAATTGGAATTGGGATAATAGAGACATGAATTTCAGTGGCAAATGAGCTACTACTAGAGGCTACTGTAATTTGCAAAATAATACCTGATCACCATCAGAAAAGGAGTAAACAGAGGGAAAGCAAGAGGGAAAAAAATAAGAAGCAAAAATTCATAAAGAAAAGTCTAGAATATATCAAAGGTTGTAGTGTGCCTTTAAGAAACCTTGCCAGTTGGACTGCAAGTGTATAATGAATGTTTCTTCCAACTTTCTGTAATTTTTCCCATTTGCTGTGGGATGAATACAATCAAACATTATGGTGGTGATTATCCTGTGCATAGTATGGGTCTAAACATGCAATGTTTAGCATTGTACTTTCTGACATTATTCTGATACAGTCCTTTCTTAATGTTCACAGGCCCTGAGCCACATAGCTGAGCAGAGATGACTAACTGGTGGTTCTGAAGTGAGAATGACGTCATTTATAACAGGATAACTGGAGTCACTCAAATAAAATTTGAGTCAAATTTCATCAACTTTATTTTGGAGCGAGCAACTGTCTGACTCTGAGAGCTGGGTGAAATCTGCATTCTGCTAAAGCCTTGAGTTGGGAACACAGGGAAGGGAGAGTTGTGGGAGGAGCTGGGGGGATTTATCATTTTAGATCCAATAATATGTATTTTACATGGAACCACTGAGAGTGTTACTCAGTAAAGTACTTAAAAGTTTCCTTCAGGTATTTTGTTCTCCATTATCTTTATTCTTTCTACCCCAATGAAAGTGGACACTTCAGGAACAGCTTGATGCTCCGTTGAGTTTAGGGTAACGGGATAAATTATTGGACAAGTATTTGGAGCACTGAACAGCATCTGGTTTATGCTGTGCCCTGCATAGAATGTTTGATGTTCTCACTAAATGGGTGAGCATTGAAAAAGAAAAGAATACTTCCTAAATTACAGCAGATTGTGATTCACAGAACTCATTGAATAGTAATTAATTCCACAGCTTTAGTCAGTTAACTGGAGATTCCTGTGATCCTGTTGCTGACTGCTCTGACTGCTGTAGAACACACAGAGCAGAGGGAATGGACCAAATAACTTTGTCTTTAAGCACTTTATTTGCCTTGAGTTAAAGCTCTCAGTGGCTGGAGACACTGGGGATTTTCTCCAGGTTCATTTTATGGGAAATATCTCTTAGGAAAAACGAACTGTTTCCATATTCATGTGCCGAATTTAGTCCCTTCTATTAATGAGCAGGATGGCAGATTTTCACTCGTTTTCTTTACGTATGTTCTCATCTATTAACCGGAATCTATAAATGGCTGACTCTGTTGCAGGACTCCATGTACGGTCATAATCTTGCTTCAGGATGTGTTAGGGACACCGACATTGACAGGGTTTTGAATAAGATATGATTTCATACTGTAAACAATTGCCATAACATGAGTTACATTCAACAAAACAATGTTTTTATAATTTTTTTTGTTTTTAGCAATTAAAGTTATTGTTACCAAAATGTGCCTAGCTTTCATTGTCATTCTTTATCCATTTCCAGAAATTGGTTAAAATAATAAAATGAATAGTCACTTATTGAAGTCCAAATTTGAGACATACAGACCAGGCAGTTCCAGTTTCAAGCCTTGACCTATACGATGAGCTGATTTCAGTTCTGGCAAGGATGCAAGCTCTGGCCTCAGTACTTCTGAATCAGGGGAAAATATTAGCTACAGATTATATTGGAGCAGGCCAAACCACCTCAAAATATTCAGAAGGTAGCCTAGACCCTAACATTTTCTTATTTTAAAGATAAATGTAAAGTGTTGTGCGCCTGATGCAATTCAATTGGTCAAACTACTGAATTTAAAGCAAAGCATACTTTATTTATCCACCACAGTTAAAATATAACAAAAGAAATAATGAATTGGAATAACTTAACTGTCCTTGAAAACTTATCGAGACAGTAACTATCGAAAAAATAATCGAGACAGTAATTATTACTAATTAACTGTTCCAATATGGTAACATCCCATAAACATACCCCTTGGCAAAAGACAAATTCAGAACATAGATTGTCTCACATGGGATTCCTGTAGCAGGCAGAGAACCCCTAGCTTTTGTTTGTAACTGAGAGAGGGATAAAAATAGCTTTCACTTTTTCCAGATCCCAACATCAACTGCTGAAAACTAAACTAAAGGGTTTGATCACACCCATTCAGGCTGCTTCTATTGTTCCAGCCTAAAGAAAAATCCCCAAGGGCTCACAAGTTGTTTACTCTAGTTGTTTTGGTAGACTGCTCCACACACTTACCATAAAAAACTCCCTTAAAAAAAAACAAAATAACCTCTTAAAGCCACAGCATTGTCATAAGATATCTCCAGTTCAGGCATTTTCACTGGAAATACCTTCTCATTTATGTATGAACCAAGTTCCTTTGCAGTGACCTTTGCTCACTTTGTATGGACATCAGATCAGGACAGATTCAACCAACTTTGAAATTGTACTTCAGTAAAAGAGTCAAAACATTCAGTCAAGGCAGCTGGAAAATAAAACATTGAATAAAATGATTTTAAAAAATGATACACTTCCTTTTAACATTTCTAATTGAGTGAAATGCTATTACTATTTCCAAAGGAATTTACTCATATTTCCAAACAAGTAACATTTCTTGTTGCTCCTCACAGAGGCTACAGCAGCAGAGGGGTTACGTTACTGGACTCATAATCCTGAGGTCTGGACTCATGATCCAGAGCCATGAGTCCAAATCTTACCATGCCATTGGAGTCCTTTAAATTTGGTTAGTAAAGAGTTGGAATCAGTAAAAGTGTCCATGAAACTACTGGACTGTAGTTAAAACCCATCAGACTCATAGGGAAGGTTCTCTGCCATCCTTACCTGGTCTGGCCCACAATGTGACTCCAAATCCACCATAGTATGATTAACCACCCACTGAAATGGCCTATCAAGCCACTCAGCTATCTTCAAAAAGGCTGCAGACCACTACATTGATAGAAACTCCTGATGAAAGATATTGGATGGCACAGTCTTGACTAGTCCGGAATATTAGAATTACTTCTTCAGAAGCCCATTGGCATATTCAATGGTTGTCCTAAAGCATTGGTGCCATTGGTTGCAACAACTTTATGATTTCTGTCTGGAACACAATCGAAGTGTCTAGCCATATCTTCAATGGATACCCATTGCCCCCTAAAATTCATATATGGACTGCAGCGGTTCAAGAAGGCAGCTCACCACCACCTTCTCCTGGGTAACTAGGGATGGTCAATAAATGTTGGTCAACCAGCGATGTCCACACTCCATGAACGAACAGTAGTTCTTCTGCTTCTAGACAATTGGACAATGGGGGAGTGGAAGTACTTCATATTTGTGCATTTTACTGGTTGGCTCTTGGTGCTTTTATGTCATATACATGCCCAACCTGACCAAATGTAGCAACAAGGAGACCTGGTAAGGTCTCAGTCAATAGGAATTGCAGTGAAGAAGATTGGGGTTTACTATCTGCTAGCTGGAAACAGAAAAGATTGTGTTGTTAGTGCTTGTTGGAGGTCAATCTTCACAACAGTAGATCATCACTGGAGGGGTTCATGGGGTAGTGTCCTAGGATGAATCAACTACTTTATCAATAACCTTTCCAGCATCACTAAGTCAGCAATAGGGATGTTCTCTCATTATTGCACTTTTTTCCGATTCACTCACAAAACCACAAATGAAACAATTTGTCTTGTATGCAACAATAATTTGGACATCATCCCAGATTTGTGGCATTAAGTGGCAAACAACATTCATGATAAACAAAAGCCAGGCATTCACCACCTCCAATAAGGGCGAGACTAACCTTTTTCCCTTGACTTTCAATGCAATTACCATTTGTCAAATCCTCCATCAGTAACATCCTGAGGGCTCCCCAGTTACAAAATGTTTAGCTGGACCAGTCACATACATATTATGACTACAAGAACAGGGTAGAGGTTGACGGATCTTTGGCAAGTAACTCACAACTCTGTCTTCCCAAAGACTTTTCACCAACTGCAATACACAAGTCATGAGCGTGATGGAATACTCTTCATCTGCCTGAATAAGTACTCAAGAAGACAAACATCGGCCAAGACAAAACAGTCTGTTTGATCAGCAGCCCAACCTTAAACAATGTAAACATTCATTTATTCAAGCACTGGTGAACTGTAGCACCAGTGTGGACCACTTACAAGATACACTGCAATGATTCATCAAAGGCTTCTTTGACAACACTGCAACATATACCACCTGGAAAGGACAAGGGCAGCAGGAGAGGGAACAGCACCAGCTTCAACATTTCTCACCAAGACAAACACCTGGAACTATATCACTGTTCCTCCACAATCACTGAGTCAAAATCCAGGAACCCCCTTCCTAACGGCAGTGTCAATTTACTGACCGTAGTTGTCTAAAAGGGGAGAACAGCACCCCATCTCCACCCCTGAAGCCATTTTGATATCAGTAATAGCTGCCTGCCTTGATAGTGGCTCCCATATTCTGTGAATGAATAGGAAAGAACAACAGATTATGGCTAATGAGTTATTTGCTTATTTCATGGGAGACTGGAGTAATTGGAAAAATGGTAGCTTTTTTTATGTGCCACATATTCTCTGAAATGCAAAGTATATGCGAGACTCTGTCACACAAGGCATGATTTGTAACAAACTAGATCACTACAACAAGGAATCATTTATAGTTGTTTATATGAGCGGGGCTAATAGTAAGGGGCTACTGAATTGTACAGTTACGCAGAGTAAGCTTCCCAAGAGATCTACAAACATTCAGGCTGTCGACAACTTGGCTCATTTATCTGTGTGTGTCCCGAGCCAGCTAACCTCAGACCAGACAGTACAAATCGGAGACAAGCCTGGAGCAAGATGACAATTTGCAGCAACATCTGGGAGCTGATGCTCAAGCTCACTCCGCCATGAAACTTGATCCAAGGCCTCACCTCTGGGCTGAATAATGCCATTGTCAGTTAGTGCAGCTGCAAAATAGAAATGTAAGTGTAAAATTATACAATTTATCACATTGGCTGTGTGTGCGTGCCAGTCAGAGGCTTGTAGTTTTAGGCACAGACCCAAAGTTGGAGCCCCCTTCTCAGCATAACAGGAGGATCTGAAAACAAAGAGCTATATTCAAGGCTTTTCCTCTTCCCTGTCTGGAACACAGAATGTTTGACTTAAAACTCCAAATTTTTGACTCAGGAAGGAGCAAAGTGCGTCAGAGTTGAATTCCGTACATTTTCCAGAACTGGAATCATTTTCAAAAAAGTGCTACATATGGGTATAATAATTAAACTGAGTTTGTACTCTGTGGTCTAGTTGTATTGTTTATTTACAAAATAAAAACATGTTAGGAGTAGGGAGTCATGGTGATATATGGCAGTGGTGTGTGTTCACTGTGGTGTCCCTCTGCTAATACACAGGACACCTCTGGGCTACTGGCTTAAAGGGCAAGCATTTCTGCTTCAAGTTTAATACAGGAATCAACAGGACCAGGGAACAGTGCATGAGCCTGAAATATCTCCTGCTGAGAGCCCTTTTGTAAAACAGGGCCCAAACTGAGGTTATAGATATTCCCTGCTGTTAAATATTAAGTGCTAACAGCATCAAAAGGAGAACAGTCTGGAGAAAGAAAATATACCTCATTTTTAGTACATTACTGTCTCTGACGGTTTCCTGCCTCGAGGGTAAAAGTACTGGCAGCAACTATTATTAACTCAGTGTTTCAAACTAGCCAAAGGGACCACCCTTTTTTCCAGCCAGCGGGGAAGGGTTGAGCTCTCAGTCCATCTCCAAAGGCTGGAAAGTGTGATCTTCACATTCTGGCCTGTGCCAGTACTCCCCAAGGTTAGAGAACATCCATCGTTGGAAAGTGAAGCCATAAACACAGAATGTTGTGACTGTGGGACTCATAGCTGCAGGGAGTGGTTGAAGGGCACACATTCACTTAAGAGAAAGCTAAGAAAGGTTATGAGGGAGAAGGGAACAGATGTTTGCAAATTGAATATTTAAATAAGGAAAGATGGCAGAGGGCCTGAGTGGAGCATAAATACCAGCACAAGTTGGTTGGACTGAATGGCCTATTTTCTCTGTAAACGTCATTGGCCCCAAATTTTATGCTAGGAAATGAAGTATTATTGGGTCAGACTGACAAAAAAGCTCTGTTCACATATGCACCAAATGACACTATTCTTGAAGTACCCACTAACATCAGTTGCATTTAAGCGTCAACTTACAAACAAACAGAAGCTTTAAGATGATGAAATACAGTTGGTTCTGCTATAACAGAAGTTTCTTCAATCCGAGTTGGCTATAATGCGTTTGAAGAATTTAGACCATTATTTGTAGAACACGAATTTTCATTACCTGTATTGGCTATAACGCGAGTCCAGTCCCAATGATTTAAATGGTGCTGCTAATACACAACTTTCTCATAATACAGGATTGCATGGGAATAGAACAATCACATTAAATCACAACAGACTGTATCTCAAACAACTTCAGAGTAGGAAAGTAGCCTCCTCTAAGATGGTAAGTACACATGTGATGGAAGGAGAAGAAAGCATTTGAGGAGATTTAGAGGGAGGTGAGAGGGATTGCAAAATGGGGACAGCTATAAAGAGTGAGAGGGAACTTAGACCTTAAAAACATTAAGGGAATGCTGGCAGTAACATAAGGCCAGTGTCAGAAGGTAATAAACTTGCCTGTCTTAAGAAGGAAACTATTCTTTGCATTAAAAACAAATGCTCTTACAGTTTCTGACAGGGATCTGTTCAAACTTGATTGTCAATGATTTGATTTTATTCCTTTTCTTTCATACTGTGTGTCATGACACTAGGATTTTTAAATTGGTTACTGTTTCGTATTTTTGTTATCTTTTTTAATGGTCCTTGGTATGTAAAGTCAATATATAACACTACCAAAAGTGTGGGAAAACTTTTCATACAGAGGGTGGAAGGTGCCCGGAACTCACTGCCATTGGAGGTGGTGGAAGCAGGCATATTAGCAACACTTAAGGCGGATCATGATAGACACATGACTGGGAGGTGAACAGAGGGATAGAAACTGCACATGAGCAATAAGTAGTGGGTTTAAATAAGGACTGGAATCAGTGCAGGCTTGGTGGGCCGAAAGGCCTGTTCATGAGCTGTACTATATTGTGATCTATTGTATAGAAATTCCCTCTACTTTTGATGGTGTTTATTAAGGTGGGGTAACAAGCCAATTTGAATTGCAACAGTCAAACCTTGTGGCCAGGTGGTTAAGATAGATTTCTACTTATCGCTTGTTCCCACCCCCATCTCCAACAAGAGTTTCAAGAGAGTTTCACTTAGGGTTGGAGCCATACTCCTAACATAATAGGATAATACCTAGGATTTATTAAAACAACAATTTTATTAAATATAATAAAAATGAAAAAAGAATGAACGATTAAGTGGGAGATGGCACAGGGCAGGGTGACACTAGGCACATGGACACACAAGATGGCCACTGATCATACGTTGGTCACTTGGTACACAAGATAGCCGCTGGACCACAACATGGAGAGAGACAGCAGAGCAAATACAGTTATTGCCTGGGGCCACCTGGGTGCCAGCACAATGCACTCACAACCTAATTGATTAGTTTAAGGTGGGTGGGGGAGAGAAACCACACGAGTAGCGTATATATCCCGCCAAAGTGTCTGGGTCCAACCAACACTTTTGATAAATACAGACTCAATACAAAGTGCTAATAGCCAGGACTGCAGTAATCGTCCTTCTCAGGAAGAGTGATTAGTGCCCATTACTACAGCAATGGACTTCCACGCTGATGCTGAAATTGACAATGTCTGCACTGAAACTGACAATGACTGTGCTGAAATGAACAAAGGCTGTGCTGGAACTGATAAGACTGCACCAAAACTATCAACAGTTCTACAATGTTTACAAGAAACAAACTATGCTAAAAAGACAATAACCTTATCATTGACCTATTATTACAAAACATATTAAAGTATCTTGACATGTGCTCCAGGTTGAGAGGAGGCTCACACCTGACCATTATGCTGTTGGTGTCTCTCTCTCTCCCCGGAGCTGCAGTATTGCCTCGTACAATAAACTCTGTATTTGAACCCTGACTCTGACACCGAGGCTGGTGATTTTCCCCATAAGACAACTTTATTAGAAGGAAAAATGGTACTTTTTAGATATATTACATATGTGAGGAACATAGAACATAGAAGATAGAAAAGTACAGCACAGGACAGACCCTTTGGCTCATGATGTTATGCCAAGCATTAAACCTAATGTGAAATAAAATAACTTAACCTACGCAACCCTCAATTCACTGCCTGTCCATCAGTCGCTTAAATGTCCCTAATGACTCTACTTCCACCACCACTGCTGGCAACGCATTCCATGCATTCACAACTCTCTGCATAAAGAACCTTCCTCTGACGTCCTCTCTATACCTCTCTCCTTATATCTTAAAACTATGATTCCTCGTGCCAGTCAATTCTGCCCTGGGGAAAAGTCTCTGCTATCGACTCTATCCATTTCTCTCATTATCTTGTATACCTCGATCAGGTCACCTCTCTTCCTCCTTCTCTCCAGAGAGAAACGTCCAAGCTTATTCAACCTTTCTTTAAGAGGCAAGCCCTCCAGTTCAGGGTGCATCCTGATAAACCTTCTTTGCACCCTCCCCAAAGCCTCTGTATCTTTCCTATAATAGTGCGACCAAAACTGGACACAATATTCCAAGTGTGGTTTCGCCAGGGACTTGTAGCGCTTACCAAAACCTCGCAGCTCTTAAACTCGATGCCCCTGTTAATGAAAGCCAAAGCACCATATGCGTTCTTAACAACTCTATCCACTTGGGTGGCAACTTTGAGTGATCTATGTAGCTGAACACCAAGATCCCTCTGTTCCTCCACACTGCCAAGAATCCTGTCTTTAATCCTATATTCAGCATTCGAGTTCGACCTTCCAAAATGCATCACTTTGCATTTATCCAGGTTGAACCCCATTTGCCATTTCTCAGCCCAGCTCTACATCCTGTCTTTGTTGCGCGGCAGCCTGCAATAGCCCTCTATACTATCAATGGCACCTCCAACCTTTGTTTCATTGGCAAATTCACTAACCCACCCCTCAAACTCCTCATTCAAGTCATTTATAAAAACTACAAAGAACAGTGGCCCAAGAACAGAGCCCTGATGGAAGAGGTTGGAAGAGATTATAACCAGGGTGGGAGGGGTTTTTGATTGTGTTAGCTTCTCCTGAGGCAGCGAGAAATATAGATGGAGTCAGTGGAAGTAAGGTTGGCTTGAGTGATAGACTGGACTGGGTTCACAGCGCTAGGAAAAAGACCTTGGATATTCACCCTACTCATGTCCCTCATGATCTTATAATTCTATAAAGTCACCCCTCAGTCTACAAAACTCCCGAGAAAAGAGCCACAGCCTATTCAGCCTCTCCTATAGCTGAAACCCTCCAGTCCAGGCAACATCCTTGTAAATCTTTTCTGCACCCTCACAAGTTTGATAATATCCTTCCTATAGAAGGGCGACCAGAATTGTACGCTGTAAACCCAAAAGTGGCCTTACCAATGACCCTTACAGCTGCAACATGACCCTTCAACTCCTATACTCAATGCTCTGACCAATAAAGGTGTGTGCCAAATGCCTTCTTCAATACCCTGTCTATCTGTGATTCCACTTTCAAGGAATTGTGCACCTGCATCCCAGGTCGCTTTGTCCAGTGACAATCCCTACCAGGACCTTACCGTTAACTCTATAAGTCTTGCCCTGGTTTGCCTTTCCAAACTGCAACACCTGACATTTATCAAATCAAACTCCATCTGCCATTTCTTGGCCCATTGGCCCATCTGATCAAGATCACACTGTACTCTGAGATAATCTTTTTCACTGTCGACTACACCATCTATTTTGGTGTCACCTGCAAACATACTAACCACACCTCCTATGTTCACATCCTATTATATTAATTTATATAAATGACGAAAAACACTGATCCTTGTGGCACACCACTGGTCACAGGCCTCTAGTGTGAAAAGCAACCCTCCACCACACCCTCTGACTTGCTATGGTGAGATGGCTCTTTTTGCAACTGTTGCACTCTGTGCTTGCAAATAAACAAATTCCGTGACCAACGTTGCCCTGAGCTCTGGTTAACAGTATGCTGTGTCTCTGCTACTACTAACTGCATTTGTTGTGGCCTTTGATTTAGTCAGCTGCAGCTTATTTATTTCAGCAGACCATTGGCGGTTGTTAACTCTGACTCTCATTGAATCACACTTCACCATGTTCATGAGCAATGCTGTTTGGCAAGCTCTATTGGAAGTTATCTCTGGCAATGTCAGCACCTTACTGTGAATGCATTCATTGATAAACTGCCCACAAATCTATCTCTTGAAATTCTTCAAAATTACAATGGGTGGACAGTTTTTTTAAACCACAACAAAATTTCCAAAACCCTCAATGGGTGACCAATTCCTTATTCCAAACTAATGTTTTCTGCAATTTTGAGTGGCTCGGGGCTATCATGCAGTTTCAGGGTACAGAAACAGCCTGACAGCAACTTTATTTAGCAGAAACGAGTGAATTATTGAGTGTTTCATACATTTCTAAATCTGTTGCATCAGAAATATCACCATTTTCCTTCTTCCCACTACAACAGTTGGATTATCAGGAACACTAAGGATTTTATTAATGGTGAAAAATGTCTCAAGTCACTCCAGATGTACACCAAAAGCCTATTGGTCATCATTGTCTCCTAACACAGTCACCTTCACAGGTCAGTCCACTCACAGGTACGAGCAGCTTTATCACATACAACAGATGCATTAGGCTATATTTTCAGCAAGTTCATTTTGCTGGAAGTTTCTCCAGCTAGGGACAGCCATGATCCCACCTCAGTGCCAACAATCTTTGCAGGACAGACACTAGACATAGCACATGGAAAGTCAAACCCAAACTAAATTGGTTTATTCTGGTACAAACACATGAATGGCCATAAGAGAATGCTGTTACCATCCTCACTAGCTCCTGGTAGGAATCAAAGTCAGCACTTTTAACTGGAGCTGGGAATGAAAACCTTCTGAGCCTCAAGCTCAGACTTGGTACTTATTTCACAGGGAACGTTGGTGGGATGTAGCAGAAAGCTGTGCCTTAAGACCTTCTGTTGATGGCAGGTATCAGGTAGGATTGATTGTTGGGGTATGCCAGTGTTGGGTGGCGGGAGGGGGGCGCAGGAATGTGGGGGAGGTTGGTGGCTAGGTCTCATTATGCAATCAGGAAGAGATTGTAGGTCTTTGGCAGCAGAGTTTGATTCGAAGAGGCACATAAGATTCTCCGGGCACTGCCAATAAGGTTAAAAACGTAATGTACCCATTTAGGAACCACTTGACCCTGGATCAGCTTCCCTATGATCTTCAGTCAGCGGGCAGGCCACTCAGTTTCCTTCTCAGGAAAAATAAAAAATTGTAATCGCTAGGACCTGACATGCAAATATCAAAAATGATGCCAACAGCTTTTTGTGGATATTGCAGGTTCTAGGGTTTAGGTGTTTCAGTAAGAACAGGGAAGGTGGTAATAGAGGGGGAAGTATGGCATTGTTAATCAAGGACAGTATTACGGTGGCAGAAAGGACGTTTGATGAGGACTCGTCTACTGAGGTAGTATGGGCTAAGGTTAGAAACAGGAAAGGAGAAGTCATCTGTTAGGAGTTTTCTATAGGTCTTCGAATAGTTCCAGAGATGTAGAGGATGGGATAGCAAAGGTGATCCTCAATAGGAAAGAGAGTTACAGGGTAGATGTTATGGGGAACTTTAACTTTCCAAATATTGACTGGAAACGCTATAGTTTGAGTACTTTAGATGGGTCAGTTTTTGTCCAATGTATGCAAGAGGATTTCCTGACAAAATATGTAGATAGGCCAACAAGAGGTGGGGCCACATTGGATTTGAGACTGGGTAATGGAACAGGTCAGGTGTTAGATTTGGAGGTAGGTGAGCACTTTGGAATAGTGACCACAATTTGGTTATGTTTACTTCAGTGATGGAAAGGGATAGATATATAACGCTGGGCAAGAGTTATAGCTGGGGGAAAGGCAATTATGATGCGATCAAGCAAAATTTAGGATGCATAGGATGGGGAAGGAAACTGCAGGGGGTGGGCACAATTGAAATGTGGAGCTTGTTCAAGGAACAGTTAATGTGTGCGCTTGATAAGTATGTAGCTGTCAGGCAGGGAGGAAGTGGTCGAGTGAGGGAACCATGGTTTACTAAAGAAGTTGAATCTCTTGTCAAGAGGAAGAAGAAGGCTTATGTTAAGATGAGACGTGAAGACTCAGTTAGGGCGCTTGAGAGTTACAAGTTAGCCAGGAAAGACCTATAGAGAGAGCTAAGAAAAGCCAGGATGGGACATGAGAAGTCTTTGAGGAGAAAGTGAGGTCTGCAGATGCTGGAGTATCAGAGCTGAAAATATGTTGCTGGAAAAGCGCAGCAGGTCAGGCAGCATCCAAGGAACAGGAAATTCAATGTTTCGGGCATAAGCCCTTCATCAGGAAGGCCTTATGCCCAAAACGTCGAATTTCCTGTTCCTTGGATGCTGCCTGATCTGCTGTGCTTTTCCAGCAACATATTTTCAGACATGAGAAGACTTTGGCAGGTAGCATCAAGGAAACCCTAAAGCTTTCTATAGGTATGTCAGGAATAAAAGAATCATTAACGTAAGATTAGGGCCAGTCAAGGACAGTGGTGAGAAGTTGTGCGTCGAGTCCAAGAAGATAGGAGTCGCGTTAAATGAATATTTTTCGTCACTATTCACACTGGAAAAAGACAATGTCGTTAAGGAGAATACTGAGATACAGACTGTTAGACTAGATGGGATTGAGATTCATAACGAGGTGGTGTTAGCAATTCTGCAAAGTGTGAAAATAAATAAGTTCCCCTGGGCTGGGAGGAAATTGCAGAACCTTTGACTTTGATCTTTATGTCGCCTTGTGTACAAGAATAGTGCCAGAAGACTGGAGAATAGCAAATGTCCCCTTGTTCCAGAAGAGGAGCAGAGACAACTCTGGTAATTATAGACCAGTGACCTTATTTTGGTTGTGGGTAAAGTATTGGAAAGGATTCTTAGAGGTAGGATTTATAATCATCGAGAAAGGAATAATTTGATTAGGGACAGTCTAAATACCAAATTGGAGGTGTAGTGGACAGTGAAGAAGGTTACCTCAGGTTACAATAGGATGTTGATCAGATGGGAGAAAGTGAGGATTGCAGATGCTGGAGACCAGAGTTGAAAAGTGTGATGCTGGAAAAGCGCAGCAGGCCAGGCAGCATCCGAGGAGCAGGAGAATCGATGTTTCGGGCATAAGCCCTTCTTTGGGAATAAGGCTGGTGTGCCAAGTGGGCTGAGATAAAAGTTGGGGGGTGGGGGGAATTTGGGGGAGGGGCGCTGGGAATAGGATAGGTGGAAGGAGGTGAGGGTGAGGGTGATAGGCCGGAGAGGAGGTAGGGGCGGAGAGGTCAGGGTGAAGATTGCAGATCAAGAGGATGGTGCTGAATCCAGGAATTGGGACTGAGATAAGGTGGGGGGGAGGGGAAATGAGAAAACTGGAGAAATCTACATTCATCCCGTGTGGTTGGAGGGTTCCTAGGCAGAAGATGAGGCACTCTTCCTCCAGGCATCATGTGGCCAGGGTCTGGCGATGAAGGAGGCCAAGGCCTGTCCTTGGTGGAGTGGGAGGGGGAGTTAAAGTGTTCAGCCCATGGGGCGGTTGGGTTGGTTGGTGCAGGTGTCACAGAGCTGTTTCCTGAAACGTTCCACAAGTAGGCGGCCTGTCTCCCCAATGTAGAGGAGACCACATCGGGTGCAGCGGATACAGTAAATGATGTGTGTGGAGGTCCAGGTGTGGAGGTGTAGGTGAATTGATCAGAGGGGTCAATGGGCTGAGAAGTGGCAGGTGGAGTTTAATTTAGATAAATGTGAGGTGCTGCATTTTGAGAAAGCAAATCTTAGCAGGACTTATAAAGTTAATGGTAAGGTCCTAGGGAGTGTTGCTGAACAAAGAGACCTTGGAGTGCAGGTTCATAGCTTCTTGAAAGTGGAATCACAGGTAGATAGGATAGTGAAGAAGGCATTTGGTATACTTTCCTTTATCGGTCAGAGTTTTGAGTACAGGAGTTGGAAGGTCAAGTTGCGGCTGTACAGGACATTGGTTAGGCCACTGTTGAAATATTGTGTGCAATTCTGGTCTCCTTTCTATCAGAAAGATGTTGTGAAACTTGAAAGGGTTCAGAAAAGATTTACAAAGATGTTGCCAGAGTTGGAGGCCTTGAGCTATAGGGAGAGGCTAAACAGGCTGGGGCTGTTTTCCCTAGAATGTCGGAGGCTGAGGGGTGACCTTATAAAAGTTTACACAATTATGAGGGGCATGGATAGGATAAATAGACAAAGTCTTTTCCCTGGGTTGGGGGAGTCCACAACTAGAGGGCATAGGTTTAAAGTGAGAGTGGAAAGATATAAAAGGGACCTAAGGGGCAACTTTTTCACACAGATGGTGGTACGTGCTACCAGAGGAAGAGGTGGAGGCCGGTACATTGCAACATTTAAAAGGCATTTGGATGGGTATATGAATAGGAAAGGTTTGGAGAGATATGGGGCGGGTGCTGGCAGGTGGGACTAGATTGGGTTGGCATAACTGGTTGGCATGGACGGGGTGGACCGAAGGGTCTGTTTCCGTGCTGTACATCTCTATGACTCTATGACAGTCAACATGGTTTTGCGAAGGGTAGGTTGTGCCTCACAAACCTTGTTGAGTTCTTTGAGATAGTGACCAAACAGGTGGTTGAGGGTAAAACGGTTATTTGTTGTATATGGATTTCAGTAAGGCGTTTGACAAAATTCCCCACGGTAGGCTATTGCACAAAATACAGAGGCATGATTGAGGGTGATTTAGTAGCTTGGATCAGAAATTAGCTACCTGGATGAAGACAGAGGGTAGTGGTGATGGGAACTGTTCAACCTTGAGTTCAATTACTAGTGATGTACCACAAGGATCTGATTTGGGGCCACTGCTATTTGTCATTTTTATAAATGACCTGGATGAGGGCATGGAAGGATGGGTTAGTAAATTTGCAGATGACACTAAGCTAGGTGGAGTTGTAGACAGTGTGGAAGGATGTTTCAGGTTACAGTGAGACATAGATAAGCTGCAGAGCTAGGCTGAGAAGTGGTGAATGGAGTTTAATGTGGAAAAATGTAAGGTGTTTCAATTTGGAAGAAGTAACAGGAATACAGAGTGCTGAGCTAATGATAAAATTCTTGGTAGTGTCGCTGAGCAGAGAGATCTCAACGTCCATGTGCATAGGTCCCTGAAAGATGCCACCCAGGTTGGTAGGGTTTTATGACAGTGTATGATATGTTAGCTTTCATTGGTAGAGGGATTAAGTTTTAGAGCCATGAGGTCATGTTGCAGCTGTACATAACTCTGGTGTGGTTGCCCTTGGAATATTGCAGTTCTGGCTGCCACATGATAGGAAGGATATGGAAGCGTTAAAAAGGAGAGGAGAGGAGATTTACCAGGCTGTTTCCTGGTATGGAGGAAAGGTCTTATGAGGAAAGGCTGAGGAACTTGAGGCTATTTTCGTTAGAGAGAAGGTTAACAGGTGACTTAATAGAGACATATAAGATGAACAGAGGATAGAGAACAATGGTGATGGCTAGCATGAGGGGCATATCTTTAAATTGAGGGGTGACAGATATAAGACAGATGTCAGAGGTAGATTCTTTACTCAGAGAGTAGTAAGGGCGGGGAATGTCCTGCCTGCAACAGTAGTGGACTCACCATCATTAATGGCATTTAAATAGTCATTGGATAAATATATGGATGAAAATGGAATAGGTTCGATGGGCTTCAGATTGGTTTCACAGGATGGCAACATCGTGGGCCAAAGGGACTGTACTGCGTAGCAATGTCCTATGTTCCATCTGCAGTTAAAATTGCCAGTCATCAGCTTGTGGTGACTGCAGTGTGGATAATTGATCTGTGTGATAAGAAATGCCCTTTGACCCAGTTTTTACTCAGTCAGTAGATTTAAAATTCCACACTGAAATTTTGAGTTTGGTTCAGTCTTCAATTTTAATGAAGATTGTGTAACTTCCAACAGCTGATTTATTTTCTTTCTGAATCATAGCACCTCACAATAAAATACCATTTGTTGATAATTATTGGTCCAGCAGCATGGCATTTATTTTGAGATGCGAGGAGACCATGGTGTTAACCCAATCTTCTCCTGATGTTACCCATGGCAGACACACTGAAAACTCAGCAAGCACACAGCCAGGTCGCAAAGGCTCAGGGGAGTAGTCCTTACTGAAAATCATGGAGGCACCCATAGTCAGGAGGTCCCAGCAAAGTAAGTCAAGGGCAGTGTCCGTTCCAAGTCCCTGGACTTGGCCTAGTCAGGCACCCTGTCACAGTTTTCTCAGTGTGTAGTCCCATGCCTCAGCAGGAAGTGAGTGGGTCACCATCTGTCCTATGGCTCAATAGTGCCCAGTCAGCAGGGGTGAACCGCAGGGTTAGTATGGTTGGGCAGATGTACAGCCATGAGGAGTAAGCCAAGGTCAGTCATCCACAGAACTGGAGGCAAAGCGGTTTGGAGAGGGATAAGGAGGCCTACTGCCCTGGAAAGGAGATTCACCAACCTATTCTTCTGGGGCTCAATTCTGGGGGGACAGGATGGCAATTGTTATGGACCTACAGTATCTGCAAGGGCAGCTATACGATAAAGGGTGGATGGGAAGGAGGTAATGTGGGAGGGGGGTTTATCCACTGTCAGGAGCACCTTAGTTTCAAGGGTGGGTGGGGACAGTGTTTGACCATACCATGGCATGGTCAGCTCATTTGCCAGGCCTGGAGGGCAAGGTGGGTAGGGGCAGGCTCAGGTGGATGATTGGACTGGGACCTGGGGAGATGCATGGCCAATGAGAATGGCAAACTGGAAGAGGATCTAGATATTCAGGGTTTTACCAACCTGTCTGTTGCTCCTGTTCCTCCCTGTGCCTGGGGGTCAGCTCCCTGATTACTGACACCACACAGGGGCCCTCTCCTGCCTGAGCCTGAGTAGATGCCCGGTCTCCAGTGAGCCTCCGAGTGCCAGGGGCCTGGAGCGTTCCTTCCTCAGCCAGTGACAGAGCTGTCACGGTGAGGTGCTCACCAGATTGGGGACCCTCACACTTTCTAACCCTAATGTTCACACCGCGGGGGTCACTATCTGAGCTGGTGGTGGAGAAAGAGGTAGCCTTGCCAATGCTTCCTCAACACTCTAATCTTCAGAAGGAGGAAACTGGCCATTTCACCGCAGTGGTGCTGGAGACACTGACAGCAACTACAAGACACAGGGGAGAGAAGGCATCTAAACAACTGGTAGAAATGGTTTGCAATGAGTGAAACTGACAGTGGGGTTATAATGTAAGAATTGCAGTGGAATAAAGAGAGGTACTCACTCGGTTAGAGGGATATGGATGCATCAGAATTCCTACCCTGCAGAGTTTTCTTCACATTAGGGGTGAGGAGTCTGATGTCGGGCACTCCCCACCACTCTTCAAGATCTTTCTGCCCTATTCTGGTCTGTTTTCACCTGGAATGAGAGAAAAGTACTGAGAACTAGAAGTGGGTGATGTAGCTGGTGCAGGTGGGAAAAATGTTTTGGTAACTCAAAGGTATGGTGGCTCTATGGTTAGCACTGCTGCCTCACAACACCAGGAACCCAAGTTCAATTCCAGCCTTAGGTGACTGTCTGTGTGGAGTTTGCACATTCTCCCTGTGTCTGCGTGAGTTTCTTCCCATAGTCGAACAATGTGCAGCATAGGCGGACTGGCCATGGGAAATGCAGGGTTATAGTGGGTCTGGGTGGGATACTCTTCAGAAGGTCATTGTGGACTTGATGGGCCAAATGGCCTTCTTCTACACTGTAGGGATGTAATTCTATGATCTATGAACTTGAGTGAGGAGATAGCGCAAAGACCATGCAGAATTACTGGTGTGGGAAGTTGGTGGGTTGAGAGAGAGTGAGGAAACATTGTTAAAGACAGCAGTTAGAGTGGCAGAAGATGAGTCTCGGTGGGAGCTGGATGCAGTTACAGAGATAGATAGCAGGGAGAAGAATGTGGCATTTACCCTGGTGGAGTAGAGCAGGTCAATGATTTTCCCACAGCACTGATGACTATTTTTCATCACCATGAAGATTGCACTGACCTCTGACAGTGCTGCCAACATCTGGTAACATGGTCCCTCTGCCAGTCCTTTGGGAAGAGGATGCTCTTCCTCTGTGCCATTCCCTCCACCTGGACCTCAGATCTCCAACAGAGAAGTGTGGTGCCATCTTCTCCTTTCCAAACTTTTCTATTACTGTCTTTCACCGAGCAGACCAATTTCAGAATGCCAATGCTTGTCTGGGTGCAGTTTTAAAGATGGCGGGGGCACCAGGGATACTGGTCTCTTGGCAGTTTTTGACAACTGATAAGTTGTTCTGGGAATGGCACATGCTAAGATGGGGGTGAATCGGAACAAGGGACACATTGGGAATGGGGTAAATAGTTAATGAGGTGGGTGTGGGAAAATACAGACAGAAATTCTGTAAAACCTCATGATGAAAATCTCTCCTAAAAATGCAAAGCAACACAGACTTGGCTAAAAAATACATTAAATTCAGCCCACTGTATTTAATTATAATTTCTGTCCTTTGACCTGCAATCTCCTAACAGTTTAATAAATGCACTGGGGCAGGTTTAACCTTCTGTTGGGGAACTTTTGATATTCCCTCTGAACCACATCGCCCTTGGCTGTGTCTGCTCAAATTGATTGTCCTCATGGAGCCTGCCACACAGCTTTAAGAGTGTGGAAGACTGGGAAATGTACCAGTTGGCAAGTCAGGTACATTTCCATGGTATGATCACAGTGAATACTTCAGTTAATATTCAGGAAAAGCGCCATCATAAACAACTGACAGTTTGAGAACACCTACCTCAATTGACCTTTTTGAATTCAAGGGAGAGAGTAACGTATTTTGTGGAAGTGGAAGTAAAAATATTAGTATATTATACCCAACAATAATTGTTTCATCAAAGCTACTTCTGTACCCAAACATGTGCATTTGAAAAATAAATGCTGTGCACAGCCTTCAGCTGCTTCCCAACTCCTAAACCCCACCTTTAATATCCAAGGTGCTGATCAACAACTGGCTGTGAAGCTGCACCATGAAAAGTTGTCCCAGGTTAATCGTGGACTATGCTGACTACCTAAAATGCAGGGGTTTTCTCTGCTCTCTTTATCAATGTTTGACTCTCAACCAGACCTGAATCTCTGATCAATGTCACACAGCTGAATGTGGCTGGCATATAGCCTGTGTTACAGCACAGATGACAGGCAGAGTTCTCTGGGCGCGAAACAGATTGCTTGATCTGCATCCCCACCCAGGATTTTCAGCAGCTAGATGACCATGTGGAAGTGCACCTCTGCCTGTTGTTAACACAATCTCTTCCCCTCAGGGTGAGAAAGCCCACCCTTTGAGGTGTCTAGTTGGGCATGATCACCATAATAGGCACTGCCAGGACTGTGCCTAGCCCTGTGAAGAAAGTTCAATAGATTACAAAGTGAGGTATTTCAGGTATTAGGTGCAGAGGGTTTGGCTATCACAGGGAGGAGTTGAGGCATTTGGAATGGGTGGTAGTGGAGTAGAGGAATGGTTTGGAGATCAAATGATTAGGAAGAAAGGGTGTCATTATCTTCTATGCTCCCACTAGGGGTTGCGTGCAATTTGCAAAGCGCATCCCAGTAAAGATGGTCACCCCCTTCCCACTCACCTTTATTAAAATTCTTTTTTAGAAATGGTCTGCTCACTCCTGACCAGCTGCCCATGCCAATGGTAGTTTATTATTCAGGGCAATGGGCTTGTTAATAAGGCTCTTCGACCTTTAATAATTAGTTTAAACCTGTCAGTTTGGCTGCTGATGTTGGCACCAGTCCACTGAGCTGATTATAGGGGTGAAGCTCTGAGGTGAGTGGGAAGGTGGTGGGTTAATCACCTGACCCATTTAACATGTCCCCTGCCAATAACCCACCTGGTGGGGGTGGGGCACCTTAAAATCCAGCCCTACATTTCAAATGTACTTTGTTTTGCTGTGAAGCACAACAGGACATCTCAACTCATGGTAAGAGGCGATATGAACACAAGACATTTTTTTTGTTTCTGATCTCTACTGGGCTGGTGAATGTAAAGCTTGGTTTCTATAGTGAGACAGCAAAGGGAAATTGGGTTGTGTCTGGCATATGTCCTGCTTTCTAGCAGTACCCAGAGACTCCTGCTGGGAAAAAGAAAGACACAGTACAGATACTCCATTGGTTAAGAGATCTCAGCCAGAGCTGACATGCACACTCACTGGCAGGATTATTGATCAGGAACCCAGGTTTCTTTTCCTTTCCTCTGGTCCACAAGCATTGTGATCAACTGTAATTGCTGGATTAAACCCATTTAGCTTTGCCTATGATCGAAGTTGGGAATTTTTGGAAGCAAAGGAACTAAGTCTGTTATCTGTTTGAATGAGAAAACAGGACAATGCAAGTCCTTCTTTGTAATTACAAATCGACAATGAAATCATAAAGATGTGCAGCTTTGAAATATAGTTCACGGAAATAGGATTGCTGATGATCATGATTCCTGCAATAAAAGGATTTTTTGCTGAAGAAGAATTTTGGCTTCTAATTAGTTACTTCATTATTTTAAAGCTCATGTAGAATTGTATTCACAGAGAAGCATTGCATTTTTGCAGCTATATAAGAAAGTTTGATTTACTGTAGTCAATTAATGCTGCAATAGCACAGACTAGTGGCCAATAAATGAACATGGAACAACTGGGAATAGACAATTTGGGGAAAATCGGACCAATATCAGGGATTGGGATCACAATGTGCAATTTGCTATGTCATGTGTCATAGACAGCAAGTCAGTATATCCCTAAGAGACATGCTCAATCCATAATCACTGTATCATACCATATGATCTGAGGGTATAAAAGTCACATACCCCATTTTAACCTGAGTCACTTGAAGTTTGACCTATTGGTGGAAGTATGCTGTCCTGTGTAACTGAACAGTTCATTATTTGTCCAGGCATGGACTTCCCTGTGAATGTAATATTGGCATCTATATTAATGAGCTGTAATAAACATCCATTGGTTCTTTTAATACTATGTTACCCCTGTCCCAGTTTCTTAAATTATGAGCGATAACATAAGCATTGCTGCATCATGTAAAGATATCCTCCTGGAGATAAAATGCACATCACAATTAGCCTGCATCCAATAATAGTGATAAAGGCAGCACACAAACTTCCCTGAGACTTACTAGTTCAAAATATAGTCTTGTGCAACCCAGTACTCAATAGGGCTGCATTTCTCATTAGAAGCCCCAAGCTTATGCGAGGTTAACATCAATTAAAGGCAAGGAGAACTATTTAAAGAAGAGTGAATATGGTGTCATAGGGAAACAATGATGCAGAGCTTTAAACTCTCCCACCCAGAGTACATTCTGCACCCTTGCTACCCTCAGTGCTTCCTCCAAATGTTGTTTAGCATGGAGGAAGCACTAATTCATCAGCCTGGGGAAGACAAACCATGGTAATCAGTGGGAGGTTTCCTTGTCCACGTTTAACCTGAAGCCATGAGACTCATGGGATCTGGAGTCAATATTGAGGACTCCAGACCAAATCTCTCCTGACTGTATATCACTATGCCATCACCTCTGCTGGGTCTGAACTGCCAGTGGGACAGCAGATATCCAGGGATAGCAATTAGATTAGGTTCCCTACAGTATGGAAACAGGCCCTTTGGCCCGACAAGTCGAAACCAACCCTCCGAAGAATAACCCACCCAGACCCATTTCCCTCTGACTAATGCACCTAACACTATGGGCAATTTAGCATGGCCAATTCACCTGACCTGCACATCTTTGTGGACTGTGGGAGGAAACCAGAGCACCAGGAGGAAACCCACACTGACACAGAGAGAATGTATGAACTCCACACAAACAGTCACCTGAGGTAGGAATTGAACCCGTGTCTCTGGCACTTAGCCACCGTGCTACCACTTCTCTCAATTCAAATGTATTTGATGCAATTCTTTTTCAAGGATTCATGTGACATGCACCATATTTTGTTTAAAGAATGTCTGTACTTTTGTTAGTTTTTCCTGTTAACTTTTGATTCCGTTCAATATTGCCTCAATACTTGATCATCTCACCGAAATTCACCATTTTTCAATTTTGAGGTTCTATTTCAGATTGTTGCTTGCTTTCACATAGGACATCTGGCACAGGATGATGATTCATAGACTTACCTCACCTTCACAGATACCTATCAATCTTTGGCCAATCGATTACTTCTACTAACTGCTTTAACCAGTCACCACCAGTGAACATTGACACAAAGTACTCTTTAAATACTCTATCCTTGCTCTGCACCTCTTTTGTCACAAGAAGACCCAGGCCACCATTCAAATTTACTTACTTGTTACAAGCTGATATAAGAAGTTTGATATCCATTTTATGTTAATTGCTATTCTGCTCTCATATTCTCCCTGTGCCAGTGTTATTTTCTCTGCACTTTTCTCAACTTAAATTAATTTGGTGTGATTCCTTTTGAAGGATTTGCCTGACATGCACCATACAGCCTTATTTTGTTTAATAAATGCCTGTACTTTGGTTAGTTCTTCCTGTTAACTTTTGATTCCATTCTATCTTGCTTCAATACTCGTTCATCCCGCTGAAATTCACCCTTTTTCAATCTTGAGGTTCTACTTCAGATTGTTCCTTGCTTTCACATAGGACATATGCCACAGAATTAAGCCATGTGGCTCAACCTGATGTTCTTGCTGCTGTTCATGTGCCATTCAAGGTTCCATTCATCTTCGCCTATCTAAATCGATTGTCTTTCTAACACATCTCTTACATCATTCTTGTAAATGTATCCTCTCCAGTGCCTCCAAATCTTTTTCTAACATGGTGAACACAACTGTGTGCATATTCTGATGCAGAATTAGCTTAACTTCCTTACTTTTTGATTCAAGAATTAAACCATGTAAATTGGTTTGCTTTTCTGTTATGGCTTTGCTAACCTATGGTGCAAATTTTAATGAAACTCCAGTATGCTGCATTACTAGTCGGTATCTAATCTAGCAATACTTTCTTGCTAGTTGGACTAAGAACATAATAGTCAAGGAAGTTCTTTGGAATACATTTCAGACATTTCCCTACCCCCCGCATACCTCCCCTTTCCCATCACTGTGATATCACCCCAATTGATATTTGGGATAATTAAAGCCTTTCAATATCGATATCACCACTCTACAGTTCGTGTATATCTCTGTAATTTCCCCACAGATTTGTTCCTCTATCTCTCACTCAATAGTGGAGAGACCATACAATTTTTGTTTTTCACTTCAAACCAAATGGAATCTATCATTATCCCCTCAGGAATCCACTCTTTCTAACACTGTCACTCAATCTCCCTTGCTCCTTCCTTGCCTGTTGAGTGCCGAATCCTCACCATTTTATTATTGCTATACTGCATCATATCCTCACACAAATGTTTGTGTTTGCAGTTCATCAATACTACTCACTGTATTTTGTGCATTTATGTATATGCAATCTAACTTGCCTTTGTATTCCACATACTTTTCTTAATGAGGGAACCCAATACACTCTTAGGTCTGTCCAATTCAGCTCTTCCAGCCATTAGGAGAGGTACATGAGCAATTCCTGATGGCTTGAGTCCTCCAGTCAATATTCTCTACCATGCCACACCAAATGTAAAATATTCATAGCCTACTTGATTAGAACCTACCTCATGCCCTTGGCTGATGTATTAATACTTCACCGTGCTGAACATAAATTGAACAAAACAGTGAGTGTGGCAACAGCACAGAATGTAGGGAATTTGAAAGTCGTTCACCAAGAATAGCTCGGCAGCACCACCTACTGACCGAGCTGGCTGAGGTTTAAAGACATATTGCAAGATTGGGTCAGCAGCATATGGTGAGGGAAACAACAAGAGGGAAAAATCTACTTCACCTTGTTTTTACCAACCTACTCGGCATACATGTGTCTATCCATGACAATATCAACAGGAGTGACAACAGCACCATATTGTGAGGTTGAAATCTCCTCTCCACATTGAAGATACCCTCCTCCATTGTATTGTATGGCACTATCACCACACTAAACGGACAGGTTTTGAATGGATACAGCCACACATAACAGTGGGTCAATAGCAGCAACAGAATTGTACTCAACCACAATCTGTAACCTATAACCTAGCAAATCCTCTCTACCATCAAATAAGGAAAACAATCATGGCTCAATGAAGACGGCAGAAGGCCAGGCCAGGAGCAGCACCAGATATATGTAGAAATGAGGTGCCAACCTGGTGAAGCTACAACACAGCACGACTCACAGCAGAAGCAACAAGCAATGGACAGGGCTAGATGTCCCCACAACCAACAGATCAAACCTAAACTCTGCTATCCTACCACATTCAGTCATGAATATTGGTGAACAATTACAAAATTGTTCCACAAAGATCCCGATCTTCAACAATAAAAGCGTCCTCACATAAGTGAAAAACACAAGGATGAAGTATTTACATCCATTTTCAGTCAGATGTGCAGAGTGAATATTTCATGATGGTCTCTTCCCAAAGTACCCAGCATCACAGATGCCAATCTTCAAGCAAATCAATTTATGTCAGTTTGATTCAATTCACATAATATCAAGAAATGGTTGAAGACATGGGATACTGCAAAACTTATGGGCCCTGACAACATGCCAGAAATGTTCTGACACACATCTGGAGCAGATGAGACTTGAACCTAGGCCACCCAACTTTGGGGAAAGGACAGTAACACCGCACCACTAAAGCCCCTGTTCCTCAGGACAATATCCTGGCCTAACAATCTTTAGCAGCTTCATCAAAGATATTCCCTTCATCACAAGACCAGGGATGTTCACTGATGATTGCACAATTTACACTTGGCACCATTTACAGCTCTGCAGGTACTGAAGCATTTTGCGTTTACAAGCAGCAAGAACTGGATAATATCCAGGCTTGGGGTGTTAAATGGCAAGTCACATTTGTGCCACACAAGTGCCAGGTAATGACCATCTCCAATAAGAGAGAATATATTGGGTGGACTGCAACAGTTCAAGGAGGCAACTCATTATCCCTTCTCAAGTGCAACTAGGGATGAGCAATAAATGCCAGCCAGCCAGTGACATCCCACAAATGAATTTTAAAAATAAACCTTGACATTCAATGGTATTGTCATTGCTGAAACCTACACATAAATACAGTGGCCACAACAGCAGGTCAGCGGTTAGGCAAAAGGGGAAGTTGCCATGATCCTGCTTGCTCACTGGAGAGACTAGTGGTAGTTTAACCTGAAAATCACCAAACCTCAGGTGAAGAGAGAGGTTGAGAAGTCCTTCAGGGTAACCTCAGCCAGTGCAGGAACTGAACCTATACTGTTGATATGACTCACCATCTATAAAGATTAGAGTGGTGCTGGAAAAGCACAGCAGGTCAGGCAGCATCCGAGCAGCAGGAAAAATCAATGTTTTGGGCAAAAACCCTTCATCACCATCTGTAGGTGGGGAGCAGATGGATACAGATGCTTAGGAATTGGGTGACAGGTTCAGACAGTAGATTTGGATCAGCTTGGTCTTGGAGGGCCGAAGGCCCTGTTCCTGGGCTGTAAATTTTCTTTGTTCTTTGTAAAGCCAACTGAGCCAATAAGAAATTTATGGTGACTAACTCACCTTCTCACTCCCAAAACCTGTCCACCGTCTATAAGGCAGAAGACAGGAGTGTGATGAAATACTTCCATTTGCTGGGCAGGTGCAGCTCACTTTTTTATGAAGATTCTTTGGAAAATAAAAATGGAAATTGTTTTTCCTTCAAACATTTAAAAAAAAACAACTTGCCAATGATATCCGCATTTTCAGGCACTTCTCCGAGTTTCCGTTTTTCCAGCAGAAAAAGCAGTTTTGCCCTCCGTGGACTGCATTAGTAAACAGTGAGTACAACTTACCAAAGCAATCCAGAACCCATGGACCACTGAAGAACTTATTCCTGACCTTTTAAAAACATTATCCCTTCTTCAACAAGCATGCTAAAATAAAGAGGCAATCAAGATTAGAATCATCCAAAGCTCCAAGTCCAACACATTTTCAAACAAGCAGGTGGTGAAAAGGAATTGTGAAAAATTCCCACAGCAGGCATTGCAATTGCATGGTAGCATGAGCAAAGACACCCAACTATCTATCAGTCAACTGCTCAACTTTTGATAGTTCCTGTAAAGCTCACACCAGTGCTTGTAATCTTACACGAACAGCAGAATCTACCAGAAGATAAATAGCTTTAGAGATGAGTATTTTTGAGATCTGATATTATTTTGACAGTATAATCTAGACTTTTAGTATATGGCATGCATATATGGTAGTATATGGTGCATGGTTCTGGGTGCTAGCTTAGAGTGAATACTAATCTATTTCAATCCATTGCTATGCTTTATTGTTGTTGAGTTGAAATCCTGTAACTACCTTCCACACTGTACTCTGAATGCACCTACACTATACAGACTGCAGTGATTCAAGGGGAGGCCCAATTAGGGATGGGCACAAATCCTGGCCAGGCCATTGATGCTCAAATCAATACAGAATACAGTTTCAATTGCTTTTTGTGTGACAGGCTTCCAAGCATCTGTCATCCTGAATATGACATGTACTGTCACCTATTTGCTAACCTGAATATAACATGCTGTTATCCTTTATTGAAGTTCAGTTTGATTTAAATAATCTCTACAGTGCATATAGACGTCATTCAGCTCATCAAGTCTGCTTTGCCCTTCCAAACAGCATCCCATCCTATCTCAGTAACCTCATGTTTATCATAGATAACCTACCTGCCCTGCACATTTCTGGACACGATGGGCAATTTAGCATGACCAATCCACCTAATCTGCACACCTGTGGATTGTGGGGCAAAACTGGAGTACCAGGAGGAAACCCACACGGACATGCAGAGAAATTGCAAACTGCACACAGACAGTGACCCAAAGCTGGAATCAAACCAGGGTACCTGGTGCTGTGAGGTAGCAGAGCTAACCACTGAGTGTTTCATGTAAAAGTCATCATATTCCTATAGGGATGCTCTCTCTCATGAGAGAGACAACTGGTGGCGAGTTTAACCTGAGGCCCATCATGTCTCAGGCACTCTGAAGGGTGAGGTTGAGGAGATTGGCATTTTATTGTGACCTAAGCCAGTATGAGAATTGAATCCACGCTGCTGGCATCACTTAGAACAGCCATCCCAGCAAACTGAGCTAATTGACCACCTTATCCTTCATATTCGTCTGTGCGATATATACCCCTAACTATTCGCTGTACACCTGTTCCCATTAACTTTTCCACAGCAATAAGCTGTATTTACATACATTTTCTAGCTATTAGCCTGTGCATAGACATTCCCAGTCACTATCTGGTAACATTCCTGGATCTTATCCACTATAGAATGCATAACCAATTATCAGTTATCTTTGATATAGTATAAATACTTGCAAAACTCCCCTCTATGGCTATGCCCTCCTTACAGCATATTATGCTATTGTTATCCTCTGCACGAAATGCTTTCATTCGCCTGTCAGTTTAGCCAATGACTGATGAGCTGAGAGCTAAATGAGAAAGAAAACAACATGAAGACTGGCAGGTGGTAAGCTGCTGACAGCACCTACGCTGTGACAGCCTTCTGCTCCTGATTCCCTGCAAGCAAACACAACAACTCACAAACAAATTCAGAATGTCAGATGCCTTCTAGAATCCATGGTGTACTTGTTCTGATAAAGAGCTTGTCGAGAGCAGGGTTACTGGTTCAATGCATATACAAAGCCTGCACTTTGTCTGCCTGTCAGCAAAGTACTGTGTGCTTAGCGTCACTCAACAGTGGCTTCATCACAACTCCACCTGCTAATCACAGTTGTTCAAATAATATCTTTTTGCCAGTCAATTATACCAAACAAATGATCCGGTGTTCTGCAAATCTAATTTCTTACTGAAATTTCCTTCCTTTTTTGTCTCTTAAAGGTGTTGATCCTTGCTGGAAAACATATCCTAGGGAACTGTGTGTCTACTCCTCGCAAGCTGCACTTTTTTTTATATGTGAGCTTTATAGTACTAATCTATTCCAATATTGAGATGTCATGAAAATTTTTAATTTCCTTGCATTTACACGTATCCTTTACCCTGCCATTTTGATGATTCCTGATAATAGAACAGTTGATTCCTCAATGTTTTCCATCTCCCTCAGGAATGTTTCGTGACTTATTATTGATCATTCTGCATGTAGCACGGGCTCGCCTTTTTCCATTTTCTCCGGTCTTTTCTCTCTTTTCAGAGCATCTAATGTTTATTAAGTTTTCTTTCCCACAATGTCTTTTGGTCTGCCATGACAGATCCATCACTGTAAATGTCGCTTTCCATCCACAGCACCCTTTGGTATTCGGGTTTCTCACCATTCTCTGCTACCAGTCATTGCAAGGATTTGACCTGTTTCCTGATAACTGGAACCAGACTGTGGATGATACCATAAGACATCAATAAATTTTAAAATCAAAAATACAAAAAAGCAGATTTCTTGTATAACACAGCACAAGCTCTTTATCGATCACAGCACAGATTCTGCTTACAATGGAGCCTGAGGAATCCAGGTGCATGCTTGGGGCACTCAACAGCCAAAGGCAGCAGCAATCAACACATCAGACTATACAGAATGATGGAGATGCAGAACCACATAGTACTGGTACAAGGGTTGGAGAATCCACTTGGTAACAGTGCAGGTTAGCCGCTTTGCAACTGGGATAGGGGAACCATTTAGTGCTTGACGCAAGGGAATCAGTTTGTGGTAGGTACAGAAGAAACTTTTGATTCATGCAGGGAAGGTGAGTCAGATAGGAAAATACATGAAAATGAATCTTGTGACATTCTATGAAATTTCATAGCCCATTAAATACATGACATTAAAGTGAAATGTTAATCAGAGAAATGTTAAATGAGGACTTATCATGCTCAGTTCCCTATATGACCTATTGAACCTATAAAGACCTCTATCAAAGATAGATAGAGGTAATGTTTCCCATTTGTTATACTGTTGACAAACAAACTATCCCCAAAAAAAACAAATATTTCCAGCATAATTTGGTATACAAGTACATTGTGGTCCAAGGAAGAATTGATTATTTTTTTCTGAAAATATGTACGTTGGTCTGGAAGTTTGAAAAAAATTCCTTAACATTGGGAGATAAAGTGAATTGACATTTTCTTGTAGACATTGATTGTCTCAGCTGTCTCTATTTGCTTTTGGTGGCATGATATGTGCAGAGTTTTCAGAGCAGATTATTATGTGGGGGTTGAACTAAAGCTTCTTCTGTGAGATGGAAGCTTAAATTAAAAAGATTTTTTTTCAGCTTTGTCTTATAGAAACAGGTAGAGGAAAGTTTCAAGGAAGTGCTACAAAACTGTAAAAGCATTGACTAAACACAGTATGGTAGAGACATGCACTTCATATGGAACACCCTTTTTACTTGTATTCATGTTGCCAAATGTTAAGGCAAAACCATAGGCCACATCAAAGAAAAATGTGTCTGACCAACTTGCCAAATTTGCTTTTATACCACCACCATTTGTACAGGGTTGTGACAAACCTCTGCACAGTTTAAAAAGAACAGTTTTATTATCTTCTCTTATTGCCTTCCTTTATTGGGGCAGCATGATGGCTTAGTAATTAGCACTGCTGCCTCACAGCGCCAGGGACCTGGGTTCGATTCTACCCTCAGGAGACTATCTGTGCATTCTCTGTATGTCTGAGTGGGATTCCTCTGGTTTCCTTCCACAGTCTAAAGATGTGCAGGTTAGGGGAATTGGCCATGCTAATTGGCCCATAGTGTCCAGGGATGTGCAGGCTAGAAGGGTTAGCCAGAAGGAATGTAGGGTTACAGGGGTGGGTCTAGGTGGAATGGTCTTCAGACAGTCCATCTGGAATTGATGGGCTGAATGGTCTGCTTCCACAATGTAGGGATTCTGTGATTCCCCAACTCTCCATCCAGTGCTGTTAATACTTCAACAATATTGATACCTCAATACTGCTAGTCAGGCCATGCCTTGACTCAGTTCCCTGTTTGGTAGAAAGTAGCTACGTTTGAAAAGGTGAAGAGAAGAATATGAAAACAAATCTGAAATATAAACAAAATAAAACTCCAAATACTCAGTAGGTATAATTGGCAATAACAGAATTATGATCAACAGATGCTGCCTGAAAATATTGAAGCAAGGGTGATAATCGAAATTGTTGAACTCGGTGTTGAATCCTGAACAAGGTAAATTATCTAACAAAAAGATGAGGTGCTGTTCCATGAGTTTATGTTCCTTGAGCTTCATAGTGACAGTAAAGGTGAGACAGACAGATCAGAATGAGGATATGAAAGAGAATTAAAATAATAGGCAACCAGAAGCTGAATAACACAATTTGCAGACTGAACACAGAGGTTTGGCAAAGCAATTGTAAAGTCGCCCCATGAGAGAAGGGACCACAATATGAACAGTGAGTACTATATACTAAATTCATGTGTACAAGTTATTCACTCTTCCATCTGGAATATTTATCAGTCTAAGTTCTTTCTTTTATGTAAAAGCATATAAAACACCTTATTAGAAAAATATCCCAACATTCTACAGCATTCTAGATTTATGTGGTATGGATGATAGTTTCTCATGGTCTCTGTGCTCTTCGAATGAAAGCTGTTCCCTCTAAAATTCTCACTTTTCCCCTTAGCAATGATAGACTGAAATCACTCTTTAGTGTCCCATTATCTTATCACCTTCAATTTTCTCAAATGCCCTTTCCAAGTGGATATTGTCACATGTGAAGTATGGCAATAAGTAGAAGATGTCTTCTAAGCTGAGAATAATCTAATTCCCACTCAATATTCACTGTATGGTTTTCTGCAGGGGTTATTCAATATTGATCACAGGCAGAGATCATGGCTGGAGTTTAACTTTTCCCAGCCCGACGGTGCTGAAACCAATTGTAACTAAAATTTACTAATAGTGTAGTCATGGGATCTAAACCTGTACCTACATTTCTGGTATAATTTCACTCTAATCAGTGCACTCATCAACTCTGTTTACAATGGAAGTGGATGTTTGTTGTATTTTTAATTATTCCATCAGAATCAAATAAGACAAAAGTAGTTTGTTCTATCTTTATTTTGAGTTTGATTAATTGTCACGTGTACCGAGGTAGAGTGAAAAGTTTTGTTTTATGTACTGTACAGGCAGATCATACCATTCAAAGCGTATCAAGGTCACAGAACAGAATACAGAATACAGTGTTACAGTCACAGAGAAGGTGCAGAGATATCAACATTGACATTTGAGAGATCCATTCAAAAGTCTGATAACAGTGGGGAAGAAATTGATTTTGAATCTGTTTGTATTCAAACTTTTACATCTTCTGCCTCATGGAAGAGGGTGGAAAAGAGTATAATCAGACTGGGAGGAGTCTTTGATTATGTTAGTTGCTTTCCCGAGGCAGTGAAATGGAGTCAATGGATGGAGTCATGATTTGCATGATGGAGTGGGCCGTGTTCACCACTCTCTATAGTTTCTTGTGATCTTGGAAAGAGCAGTTGCCATATCACTCTGAGGCATCCATAAAAATTGGTCAGTGTCTTTGTGGACATGCTGAATTTCAATAGACTCCTGAGGAAGTTGAGGTCCTGACAGTCGCATGGCTGGGTGTGGACCAGGAGAGATTGTTGTTAATCATCACTCCAGGAACTTGACGCTTGCGATCATCTCCACCTCAGCACCATTTATGCAGACGGTGTGTGCCTTCCACTCTGCTTCTTGAAGTCATTGACCGGTTCCTTGACTTTGCTGACTTTGATGGAGAGCTTGTTTTTTTGACACCATGCCACTAAGCACTCAATCTCTTTCCTGTACTCTCGTTTTTTTGAAAAGTGACCTACAATGGTGGTGCCATTAGTAAACTTATAAACGCAATTTGGATGGAATTTGGCCACAGAGTCATGAGTGTATAAGGAGTGTAGGAGGGAGCTGAGTATGCAACGTTGCAGGTGTTGAGGATTATTGAAGAGGAGGTGTTGTCGGCAATTCTTACCAATTGCAGTCTGTGGGTCAGGAAATTGAAGATCCAGTTACAGCCAGGCATAGGTTTCGGAGTTTAGAGATGAATTTGTTTGGAATTATGGTGTTGAAAGCAGAGCTGTTGTTGATAATTAGGAACCTGACATAGGGATCTTTGTTACCGAGATGTTCCAGGGATCAGTTTAGGGTCAGGTAGATGACATCTGCCATGGACCTATTGCGATGTAGGCAAATTGCAAAGGATCAAGGCAATTTGGTTGGCTGGAGTTGATGTCAACCACAATTAATCTCTTGAAGCACTTCATAATTATGGAGGTGAGAGCCACCGGGCGGTAGGCTGTGCTGCATGATTTTTCTTTGGCACTGGGATGATGGTGGTCTTCTTGAAGCAGGTGGGCATTTCAAATCATAGTAAGGAGAGTCAGCCAATACTCCCACTAGTGGTCCATACAGGATCTGAGTGCTCAACCGGTGACTCCATCTAGGCCATTTGCTTTCTGTGGATTCGCTCTCAAGAAGCACAATCGAGCACCTGTGGTGGGGTCTGTGGGTCCAGGTGCATCCAAGGCTGTTGGGACAGCTGATATTGTTTCACTGACCTCTGAATGATATAATGTTGGGCAATTTAACATTATCGTACACAACTGTTAAATTTTCCAAGTTCAAATAAATCTAAGAAATTTTGTTTCCAGTGTTGTCAATACTCACAAGCTCGGTCATTAAGATTTTGTTAACGATTGTGATTCATGCAGGTAATTTAAACATAGATTTCCAGATGTTTCATTTCTCATCTAAATTGCAAGCTTTAAGTAAATAGCACTCAAAATTGATTTTTAAATAGATCTGTTCAAACAGCAAGACCTAAATGTATTGGCAGATATACTTTTGAAATATAGTGATTGTTGCAAACAACAAAGACTGTGCAACTCTTTGGAATTCTGAACCTGAAAGTAATGTGGATGCTTGGTACTTAAATATATTCAAGGCTGTAATTGATAGATGTTTAGAGTTTTAAGGGCATTAAGGGAATGGGGAGCAGGAGCAGGTCATTTGGCCCTTTGAGTCAAGATTAGAATGGTGCTGGAAAAACACAGCAGGTCAGGCAGCATCCGAGAAGCAGGAAAATTGACGTTTATGGCAGGAGCCCTTCATCAGGAATGAGGCCGGGGTGGAGAAATAAATGGGAGGGGGGTGGGGCTGGAGAGAAGGTAGCTAAAAGTGCAATAGGTGGTTGGAGGTGGGGATAAAGGTGATAGGTCAGAGAGGAGGGTGGAGCGGATAGGTGGGAAGGAAGATTGGCAGGTAGAATGGGTCATGAGGATGGTGCTGAGCTGGCAGTTGGAACTGGGGTAAGGGGGGGGGGGGAAGAAAATGAGGAAACTGGTGGAGACCACATTGATGTCCTGGGGTTGAAGTGTTCCGAGGCAGAAGATGAGGCGTTCACCTCATCACCTCAGGAGATTTCCCACCCACAGCTTCCAACCGCATAGATTGGGAACCCTGCACCGCCCAATTCTACCTCCTTCCCAAGATCCACAAGCCTGACCACCCCAGCTGACTCATTGTCTCAGCTACTTCTGCCCCACCGAATTCATCTCCACATATTTTCCGCCTCGGAACACTTCAACCCCAAGGCATCAATGTGGACTTCACCAGTTTTCTCATTTCCCCTCCCCCACTTTACCCCAGTTCCAGCTTGCCAGCACAGCACAATCCTCATGACCTGTCTTACCTCCCAATCTTCCTTCCCACCCTCCTCTCAAAACTATCATCTTTATCCCTCACCTCCAACCACCTACTGCACTCTTAGCTACCTTGTCCCCAGTCCCACCCCCTCCCATTTATCTCTCCCCTCCAGAGGCTCCCAACCTCATTACTGACGAAGGGCTCCTGCCCGAAACATCAATTTTCCTGCTATTCGGAAGCTTCCTAACCTGCTGTGCTTTTTCAGCACCATTCTAATCTTAACTTTGATCTCCAGCAATCCTCACTTTTGCCCATTTGACCCTATGAACCTGCTCTGTCTGCTGATTATTCCTGTTCGCAACTCGTAACCCACAACCCTCAATTTCTGTGTCTGTTGAAAATCTATCTATTTCAGCCTTGAATAACTATAATGACCACACCAATCTCAACCACCTTCTGGGGAACCAAATTCCACACAATGACCCTTAACGATTCAGGCAGGAAAGCAGAGTTGAGGTTCAGGATCAGCCATGATCTTATTAAATGGTAGAGTACGTTTGAAGGGCCATCTAGCCTATCCTTGTTCCCATGTCTGTGTCATATAAGGAATGAAATACAGCAGCTTTTGCACACAGCAAAGGTCCTATAAAAGCAACATGATAATGATGAGGGTGTTTACCCAGACCGACAACTGGAATGAATTGGTTGTCTTATGAGGTACAACTGGACAGGCCGAGCTTGTTTTCACTCCAGTTTAGAAGGGTGAGCAGCGGCTTTGATTCAAGTTCATAGAATATTTTCTTGGCAGTAGATTAATTTGAATATTTTAAGGGAGGAGTTAAGCAAGGAAATCAAAGGTTATCTGGCATGGTAGCATACAAAATAGATTGCTCATGATTTTTCTGTTTGGCATGGTTGACTTGAAGAGCCAAATGGCTTATTTCTCGTTCTAATTTATATACTTGTATAATCGAACAGTTTTTATTATATTGATTAAGGAATCAATACTGGCTAGCGTACTGGGTAGAACCTCCCTGGTTATTGGAGTTCTTTGAGCTGTGGAATCTTTTGTCTATATGAGAGGTCAGACAAGACCTTGCCTTAACCTATCATGTGGAAGATGGCCCCAATGATAACGCCAGGCTATATTTTGTGCTCAAGTCTCTAGGGTGGGACTTGAATCTACTTTTCTAGCTCAGTGGTGGGAATGTTATTAACTGAGTCAAGGTGATAGTCTTGTACATAAATGATACTCCGTTTCAACTTAGTTATCTGGAATGTGTACAAAAACATCTGCTTGGGACAAGCAAAGGAAATAAGAAAGTTCAGGGTCATGCTATTCATCTAGCAGGGAACTAGGATTCCCTCCAGTCAAAAGGCAATGGAAGGAAGTAGTTGAAGGTGTCAAAGGTAGGACCATAGCCCTGGTGACATGAAAGCAGCAGCACAAAGCTCACACTAGTCAGTGAATGTACCTTCATACATTATACTTAATTTAGAATTTAATTTAGATAAATGTGTGGTAATGCATTTTGGGAAAGCAAATCTTAGCAGGTCTTATACACTTAATGGCAAGATCCTCAGGAGTGTTGCTGAACAAAGAGACCTTGGAATGCAGGTTCATAGTTCGCAGAAAGTGGAATCGCAGGTAGATAGGATAGTGAAGGCGGCATTTGGTATGCTTTCCTTTATTGGCCAGAGTATTGAGTACAGGAGTTGGGAGGTCATGTTGCAGCTGTACAGGACATTGGTTAGGCCAGTGTTGGAATATTGGGTGCAATTCTGGTGTCCTTCCTGTCGGAAAGAAGTTGTGAAACTTGAAAGGGTTCAGAAAAGATTTACAAGGATGTTTCCAGGGTTGGAGGATTTGAACTATAGGGAGCAGTTGAATAGGCTAGGACTGTTTTCCCTGCAGCTTTGGAGGCTGAGGGCTGACATTATAGAGCTTTACAAAATTGAGGGGCATGGATAGGATAAATAGGCAAAGTCTTTTCCCTGGGGTCGGGGAGTCCAGAACTAGAGGGTATATGTTTAGGGTGAGAGCGGAAAGATATAAAAGAGACTTAAGGGGCAACTTTTTCATGCAGAGGATGCTACATGTATGGAATGAGCTGCCAGAGGAAGTGTTGGGAGGACGGTACAATTGCAACAATTAAAAGGCATCTAGTTGGGTATATGAATAGGTGGGGTTTGGAGGGATATGGGCCAGGTGCTGGCAGTTGAGACTAGATTGGGTTGGGATATCTGGTCGGCATAGACAAGTTGGACCGAAGGGTCTGCTTCTGTACTGTACATCTCTATGACTCTATATTCAACAACTGCACCACTAGCCTTGGCAACTCTTCAATTCACCATAGGCCTATCATATACCTACCGACAATTTGTAGAAATCAGGACTCGTATCCAACATTCATATGATCTAATGAATCCTCATATCCTTTACAATGCTGCACACTTCACATCCACACCTCAGTTCTTGCATGCACTATCAACTAGTCAATCAAGACAGCTGCAACCAAACTAATGTCACAATATTCACTGACTCACTTCCCCTTTTCATGCAGTACAAAGTGATCTAGATAGTAAATAGTAATAGTGGGGTGATATGTGTGTTTGCAGGCCCTAACCTTGTGGAGGAGATGACAGTGGTCACCATTCTTTTATTCGTTCATGGAAGATAGCCAATGCTGCTCAGTTTTCCCATAATTGCACTGAAGATAGCGATGGTAAGTTACCTTTTTGAAATTGGGAGTATAGGTACACAGACAGTGCTTTTAGGAAGGGAATTCTGGATTTCCCTACTATAATCAAGGAACAGCAATATAGTTCCAGGCTAGGATGATGTATGATTTGGAGAGGACTTGAGGAAGCTGCATTCATCGAGGCAAGTGGACACTCACTCAATGTTGTCCAGACCATGCAAATGGGCATGTGCTACCTCAATATCTGAGAAGTCATGATTATCATTGAACAACACAGACATCAGTAAGCTTCCCCACCTCTACCCTTATGATGTAGGGAAAGTCATTGATGAAACAGCTGAAGGTAGTTGGGCCTAACACGCTACCTTGGGAAACTCCTGCAAAGAGGTTCTAGGATAAGGATGATAAGGTCCAACAGCTGCAACCATCTTTCTTTTGCTAGGTATGATTTCAAAAAGTGAAAATCTAGAATTAAAAAGCTGACATTATTATTGGTAACCATGAAACTACCACATTGATTTTAAAACGCTCTTGTTTACAGAAGGAAGTCTGCTGTCCTGACTTTGTCTGTTAACTATATGACACCCAAACATAGCAATATGGTTGACTCTTAATTGCCTTTCATTGGTCTGTCAAACAACTGTCATATTCAAAAAGGTGAAAGGTAATTACTGTGGTGTACAGTATCCAGAGGCATTGGATATTTATTTTTGACAATCTATTGTGGAAAACAGAGCGTTAATAATTAGAAATAACCTTTTTGATTAGGGTTTTTAATTGGTTTGAGTGCTAGGAAAAATAAAGTAAGGTTAAAAATGTTCTTGGATTGCAATGTTGTGTAAAATTTTGTTTCCTCAAAGAACTGCACTTTAAGTTAGGAGTCAAAATAAGTTATTGGATAGAAGCATGAGTTACATGGGAACACTATGAAATTAAGTAGTAGATGGGATTCAATGTTGGTAGTCTGTGGTCAATAACATTAGATAGAAGAAATTCAATACAGGCATTCCTAACGGTGAGAGAATTGGGTCTGTGAATATTGACCAATGGTAATAAATGAATTATGAAATATTTCTAGTGGCATTCCTACATGCCTATTTCTCTTGTCCTCCTTGGCAATGGAGATCATTGGTTTGTGAAGTTCAGCTGGAGATGCCTTAGCAAGTTCCTGCAATGCAACTTGTAGATGATACAGTCCAGCAACTGTGGGCAGTATGAATGCTTAACTGGCAAACAAGCATATTGCTTTATTATAGGTGATGTTGAATGTTGTTTAAAATTGAATCAATTTAGGCAAGTAGACTATTCCATCATACCTATCTGTGCTTTGCCAATTATGGAAAGGTTTGGGGAGTCATAAAGTGAGTCATTCACAATATCACAGAGATTGATAGATGTTTGTTAGGTAAGGGTACCAATCCACTTCCAGAAAGATGGCAGAGCAAATGGTGTTAAAATACAGTTCAAACAAATAGACTGGTGCTGCAGCCTTAAGCAGCTGGTTAAAATGACTCTTGGTCCCATCTTATCTGTCTTCAAACTTAAGTGAATAGTTGGGTGAAATATGTTGCTTACAAAAAACCTAAAATAAACAGTGTATAAAAAGCATTTTCCTCATACACTGCAGCTACATAAATCTATTGGAAGTAAACTTACCAGCATCACATGCTCTGCCTCCATTTCTTCAAATGTTTCATGACGAAATGGGCTTTTACCATGGATGTCTATCAAGTACCACGCCCATTCACAGTTAAACATTATAAAGGAGACTCAACCTGTTTTCCAGTCTGTCAAGGGTACTTCAGAGTTCATGCTTTGTCATGTTTAACCAAAAATAAACAAATTCAGTTTAATAAATCTTGAATCCTTAAAAGAATCACTTTGATTGTTTTCTACTGTTAATACAGCATATACACAACAAGCCAAGATAGACAATGAATGGCCATCTTGCTACACATCATTAAATGTAACTGTACTCAATTTTGTCCAACAATTGCAGAGTAACACATTGACCTACTACATATCTAGTACACTTTTTTCCATTTAACTCACAATATATTACTTTTGAAAGCCAATTAACTTCAAATAGGAAGTTTGTGGTTGGGAATTAAGAGGTAAAACAAAATCTGTTAGTAATATTTCAAGCACAGAAAAGGCAACCATGTGGATAATTTGACAATTTTGTGAATTATGCATTTTTAAATGCAATTATTTTAGGAACCTCATTTTCAATTCTATGCAATCAGTTACTGAGGAGGTTAAGTTGTAGGAATGGCTGTTAACATATTGAGCAGCTTTATTTCTCTTGTTCCTACTTATTTTACTGATAGCTAGTCACTCAGCATTTACCTGTTGAACCACAGTCACTCTCAATCCCATGACTGATATCCTTTGACTGAAATGTAACCTCAATCTGCTGAGTTGTTCTTTTCTGAAGATGAATAACTGACGAAATCAGGTGCAAGTATGACTGTTATTTGAACGTGTAACAAGATAGATACCTGAAGTGTCTTGAACAGTGATGCTACCACAGCAATCAGTCAGGAAGTAATAATAGCTTTAACAACTTGCAAGTTAACACTTTTTTTCCCCACTCTTGTTGAAGTGACTGGCGTTTTGTTTTTATTTTAGCCTACAATGCAGGAAGAATATTTCCCTGTATATAAATCTTGGAATCATACAAGAATACATTAACAGTTTGTGCTTAGTACATCGTTTTATTTGTAATACATAAGATAAATCATGATCAATTGTATCTATGCTGAGTGTAGCTGAGAATACACAAGTTCTTGCTCAATCATCTCAGCGACCTGACTAGTTAGCTCGGGACGGAGCTGAGGGTGGTCTTTGACACATTACCTGGTTCTGCAAAGTTGGTTGATCTCAGCTCTATCACCACCTAAAGGGATGTTACAATAGGCTTCAGTGCTGTTTGAAGTGACCAGGGCTGGAAGGGGAACCCATTCAGACGATGGCTCCCCTGGCAGAATGTCCTATCAGCGCTCATCCGTAAAGAAGAGGCTCAGAGAGCGGAGATATCGGATCCTGAGCTCCAGCGAGGGCAGAAAGGGTTAACAGCAGATTTTTAAAAAAAGAATGAAAACACATACGGTTCTCCGGGCAGAATGTGGAAAAAAAGTTTGTCGGTGGGTGAATCTGGAAGGAGTTTGTGGCCGTGGGCTGGGACGGAGTTGATTGCCGGTGGAGGTGAGTGGCCCGGTGAGAGAGTGGCTGATCCGAGGCCGGGCCCTGATGGAGAGAGGGGGGTGGGTGTGTGTGTGGGGGGGGGGAAGAGTCCGCCAGGGCGCCACCGCCGCCGCCACTACCACCGGTCCCGGCGCCATCTTGCACGGAGCCGGGGCCGCTTTGCCGAGGAAGCGGCCGAGCACAACCACAACCCGCCCCTTACCTCAGCTTTCTCACCGGCCCTGGGCCACCGCTCGCCGTTAACTTCCCCCTCCTCCCCTCCCCGGTCCTGTCGGGCGGCCTTCCCGGTATCTGTCACTCTTCGGAAGTGGAGTGTTTGTGAGTGAGTGAGATCCGTCCGTCCCTCTCCGTCCGCACGTCGGGAGTGACAGCGGCTCTCCAAGAGTGCATGAGAATCCAGTTTGGCGCTGATCTCACTCCCGGTTCTGGGTCGATCCGGCTCCGAGCTCGAGCTCGAGCTCGCGCCCGCCCCCAAAACAGAGTCAACTTTAACCCCGCGCGCCCAACGGTCTGGTGCCGATCCGGAGCAGAGTGTCCAAGCAGCCGGAGCCGTGGCCGCCTCCCAACAGGTAACACAGCATCATTGCACAATATTCGCGCAAGATGTACTTTTATTTTCCTTTTCTTCTAAACCCACACATCCCCTTTTGTCCTCCACTTCAAACAATGACTGCCCTCGGATTGATATCTTTCAATATTTCACATTATTTGTCAAATGTGTTTTTGTTTTGACACCCCCCCCCACCACTTCAACGTTTTCCCACATAAAACTTGGTCCGATTTTTGAAAGTTGGAAACGTTGACTCTTCCCGTTTTCACAACGAAACAAATAAATCCGATCTGTTTCATCGACTTTTAATCGCGAGGAGGGCGGCCATAAAAAAAAAGAATTTTTAAATTCCATTTCGACGGGGAGAAAATTATGTTTAGGAGGCGGGGTTGGGATTTAAATCGATTATTTTTATGTTGGCCTCTTCAGATTTCCAGTTTTGTTCAATCGTTTATAATTGCATTGCGAATTTGCCCCAAATTAGGCATTTTATTCGGGTTGAGAGAAAAAAAACAAATTCTGTATTGTCTGAACAAATGAATAATTCAGATGAGTGTTACAGAAACAAGAATTACACTTTTCTCGTTGTTATCTATATAATATTCATTTGTCACATTCAGGTGTATTATGGCTTGTTAAAGTTAAAATATAGTTTTAGTGCTTGTAAGCGGAATTTTGTTTTGAAATCTATTCAAAGCTTTTGTGAGAAGAAGTGTTTGTTTAATTTGTTTTCTAATCTGGAAGCTGATGCTTGTTAAGTGCTAATAAAATATGTTTATTTAGTACTGTGAATAAAAATAATTTGCTATGATAAATATGGGTATTATAGCAAAAATAATAGAAACAACTTATTTTGCACAATTCTGGTCTTAAAGATTTTTACAATTAGTGGTAGAAATCAGACCTCAGGATGAAGATAGTATTAGGCTTTGTTTGTGCTCATTGTTAATACGACTCCTTGACATGTACAGGAGTACCCTAAATTTGTTGCTATCTTCGAGTCTGGAGTCTTTAAGCAACTTCATAGTCATCAAGGAGCCATTGCTGTAAGTTAACCACTGAGAAATTCAATAGAGAATTCAGACAAAATCAGTTGTAAAAATCAGTAATGGTTGAAGCAGATAGTATAAATGCATTTAAGGGAAAGGGGGAAGAATGAAAGAATGAAGGTGAAAGGAATGGAGGGTTCTGGTAATGGATTTAGTTTTTTTAAAACTTGAATGGTATGTAATCATTGGCACAATTTAGTTAGGTTGAATGGCCACTTTCTGTGCTGTATATCCGACAGTGTGTAATATCAATAAACGTCTGCAAATGCAAATTACTCAACAGCTAATGGATTGTCCAGTATTCAATCATTTTCTGACTTCTACCCCATTTGTTTAAGAAATGGTTTGCAGTTAATTTATCTGGGTCCAAAATTCTATTTCAAAATTTGTTGTGAGTTTGTAGGTAATTTTGAGGAATGCTTTGAATTGGTTTTCTAAAAAAAAATGAACTATTTGTTTGGCAAAAATAGTTTAAAATAAAATACTACTTGAGAAATTCCTATCTTGTTGATTTGATAAGAAATGCCTACCTGACAAGTTTATCTTGCATTTTTATTGTGCACTTTATAGGTTTACCATTGTCACTTTAATTGGATATATGACTTACTGGAATTACCTGGTGTATTTTTGCATGTGTTGTGTTTCAGTTGCACACCTAAGTGGCTTATGTTAGCAGTATTTAATAGTTATGTTTCTACAAAATGTATGTTCTGCACCAGAAGAACATTAACTTGTAGGACAGCTACAATGATCACTTTGTACTTGCCCTATGGAGGGGAAAAATCAAAAGGATATTGGGGACGTCAGATGTTTGGCAGGGACAGACTCAATCTTGTCTTAGTCTTCGCTATCATGCCTTATCAGTCTTACTTAATATAGTCATGATTTGGAGGCTAGTGTTGGACTGGGGTGGATAAAGTTGAAAAACCACACAACACCAGGTTATGGTCCAACAGGTTTATTTGGAATCATTAGTTTTCGAAGCATGTGGTTGTGGAACAGAATCAGAAGACACAGACTTTATAGCAACAGGATCGTAGTGTCATGGAATGTAATATTAAACAAATTTAGCTTAAGTCTTTTATCTTCTGGAATGACCATGTGAGTTTCTGTTCCTTCGCTTGTAAATCCCAGAACTTTTTAAAATTATATTCTCAAGATAGCTTTTAACAATATGTCTTCTCCGCTCAGATAATGCAGTAGGTATGAAGTTAAAGTCTGTCTATATCCCAATGTTAGGTCAGACTGATTCTATTTCTAAAGTGGAAATTACAGAATCTTGCATGGATTTATGCAGCTTTTGAGCAAAATTAAAATATAATTCTGCAAGTACAAATTCACCTCAATCACCTGATGAAGAAGCAGCGCTTTGAAAGCTAATGATTCCAAATAAACCTGTTGAACTATAACCTGGTCTTGTGATTTTTAACTTACTTAATATATTCAGAATAGTAAACTGTATGGGTTATTGTAAGGTAACTGGTGCCCATGAAACCTTAAACCTTTCAGGAGAGGAAGAACAAAATTATCAAGGTAGTAGCAGGCAAACGTGAAAATGTAATAATGGGATTGGAAGCTGTTAGGTCAGCTTTTCCACAGGACAGTTAATCTAATCACACTTGCACCTTCACTTATTGCATTAGCCTATCAATAAATACCTTCCTAGTAATATCCCTGTTTTTGTAAGTCACAAAGAAAACTATTCTCTTTGAAGGTTGTGAAGCATAAGGAGATGTGTATAAATTGTGCAAGGAAAGCAGTTGATTTTTGGCAGCTCTTCGTACAAAATAATGGACTTGTGTCAAAGGGCCATTGTCTTTGAGACAATATTTGAAGTCTTTTAATCTGTATCTTTAAATATAACAGGAAAGTGTATTATACACTATTATTATCTTGGATCATGCCAGTGTTTTGGGGCACATTTAACACACTTAAATCCATGTACTATTTAAAAACTCTCAAGCTAATATACTTTAATGCTGTGAGGTTACTCTTTTTATTCTCATTCTCTTGATTCACAATTCAAGTTGTTCTTTTCATTACCACACTAGTACATTGAACTACTGATATCTAGTCCTCTCCTTAAGCATGACCCTGGCGTGGAAGGACAAATGTTATAAACTAAATCTGTTTTCATGTTGTGTTTAGCAGCTTTTAGTGACACTGACTCTATGTGGGCCTTGCTCAGCTGTTGGCAACCCTTAAAGTAACCTTACTGTATTCTTTATGGGATTTGCCAAGAATTCCCTGTTAAACCAAGTCTTTCTAAGGCTGACTTTCAGTGAATCAAGTGTTTTTTTTAACATTTGGGATTATTAGCAATGTAACATCTGTGCCTTAGAAGCCAGTACAGTTACCCTTGTTATGTAGTCAAACATGGCATCCACAGAACATAGTAAGAACCTACACCAATGAGATCAATGCCCAGTTAACCTCAGAAAAACAGAATTGTTAGAGTGCGGGATGAAGTTATTTGGCATGAGAAAGTATTATGTCATGTTGCCTTTTTTTTAATCAGTTACTTTAAATCTATGCTCCCCTTGTTCTTGAACCCTTCACATATGTGAACAGTTTCTCTCTGTCTGCTGTGTCTGAACTATGTTTTTGTTAAATAGAAACTGAAAGAACTGTGGATGCTGGAAATCAGATGCTGGCAGACCTGCTGAGCTTTTCCAGCAATTTCTGCCTCTGTTTTTATTTTGTTAGGCTAGGGATTGGGATAAACAGCTCTTCCTACAGTACCAAGGGAATTTTCATGATTCTTTTATTTGAAAAAGCAGATGGGGCCTCATGATGTATCACACAGTCCCTCTGTTCTAGTTTAGTCTAGATTATTTGTTCAAGTCCTGGAGTGGAGCTTGAATCCAATCTTTTGACTCAAATGTCAGAATGCTACCGTTGATCCCAGCTAACGTAAGATTTATTTGACCATGCCCAGGTTTTGTATTTGTAAGCTCAAGCCATAAAGTGGGATTGTATCCAGAGCTTAATGATTCCAAGCCCAGATTAGATTCCCTACAGTATGGAAACAGGCCCTTCAGTCCAGCAAGTCCACATCAAACCTCTAGGTATTCCTGATGAAGGGCTTTTGCCCAAAACGTCAATTTTACTGCTCCTCGGATGCTGCCTGAACTGCTGTGCTTTTCCAGCACCACTAATCCACACCAAACCTCTGAAGAGTAACCCACCCAGACCATTCCCTGACCCTGCATTTACTAATGCACCTAACGCTATGGGGCAATTTAGCATGGCTAATTCACCTGACCTGCACATCTTTGGATTGTGGGAAGAAACCAGAACACCCAGAGGAAACCCACACAGACGTGGAGAGAATGTGCAAATTCCACACAGATGGTCACCCAAGCATGGAATCGAACCTGGGTGGCTGGCGCTGTAAGGCTTGAGGGCTAACCACTGAGTCACCGTGCCACCCTAACCAAACAGGTGGAAGAGGGAAAGCGTTGATGTGGTGTATATGATTTCATTAAGGTGTTTGATAAGGCTCCCCATCGTAGCCTATTGCACAAAATACAGTGGCAGGGGATTAAGGGTGATTTATTGGTTTGGATCAGAAATTGGCGAGATGAAAGAAGTCAGAGAGTGGTGGTTGATAGGAAATATTCTTCATCTTAGAGTTCAGTTACTAGTGGTGTACCTCAAAGATCTGTTTTTGGTTCACTGTTGTTTGTCATTTATATAAATGACCTGGATGAGGGCATAGAAGGATGGGTTAGTAATTTTACGGATGACACTAAGGTCGGGAGAGTTGTGGATATTGACGAAGGATATTGTGGGTTACAGAGCGACATAGATAAGCTACAGAGCTGAGGAGAGATGGCAAATGAAGTTTAATGCGCCAAAAGTTGAGGTGTTTCACTTTGGAAGGAGTAACAACAGGAATGCAGAGTACTGGGCTAACGGTATGATTCTTGGTAGTGTGGATAAGCAGAGGGATCTGTGTCCAGGTACATGGATCCTTGAAAGTTGCCACCCAGGTTGATAGGGTTGTTAAGAAGGCATATAGTATATTAGCTTTTATTGGTAGAGGGATTGAGTTTTGGAACCATGACATAGATCATGCTGCAGCTGTACAAAGCTCTGGTGCGGCCACATTTTGGAGTATAGCGCGCAGTGCTGGTCACCAAATTATGGGAAGGATGTGTAAGCTTTGGAAAGAGTTCAGAGGAGAATTACTAGGGTGTTGCCTGGTATGGAAGGAAGGTCTTACAAGGAAAGGCTGAGGGACTTGAGGCTGTTTTTCGTGAGAAGAAGGTTGAGAGGTAACTTAATTGAGATATATAATCAGAGGGTTAGGTAGGCTGGACAGAGAGCCTTTTTCCTCAGATGGCAATTGCCAGCATGAGGGGACATTAGCTTTATACTGAGGGGTAATAGCTATCGGACAGATCTCTGAGATCTCAGAGTAGGAAGGATGTGGAGCGCACTGCCTGTAACAATAATAGATTTGCCAACTTTAGGGCACTTAAATGGTCATTGGATAGGCATATGGATGAGAATGGAATAGTGTAGATCAGACGTGCTTCAGATTGGTTCCACAGGTCAACACAATTTCGAAGGCTAAAGGACCTGTACTGCGCTGTTCGGTTCTATGTAATTGCGCCACAGCTGACCGTTTGACTGTATCCATCAATTGTGTACATATTTCAATCAGCTGATGCTAATTGATCTTGTTTAGTTTGGGGGGCTTATCTATCAATAAGGAAAAACTTGAAAACCTTTTTAGTTTTATGAAATTCAAATGAGAGAAACAAGTGAGTATTCAGCTTGAATATAAATAGATTCTCTGAGCTTCGGTTAGATTATTCTACAGAGTTTGACATATGTAGTTTACAGTCTGTAATTTAAACACCTGCATTAAAGTAAAGAATTCTTCTGTACCATGTGAAATGGAGCAATGTTTGGAAAAATATCTTTTTACACCAAGAAAGAGTGAGCTGGCGTAGAAAATTATGCAGTCTTAATTCTCTCATAGATGGAAGGAAGAATGACTAATCACCGGCCCATATCCCTCCAAACCCTTTCTATTCATATACCCATCTAAATGACTCTTAAATGTCGCAATTGTATCAGCCTCCACCACATCCTCTGGCAGCTCATTCCATACATGTACCACTCTCTGCGTGAAAAAGTTGCCCCTTAGGTCTCTTTCATATCTTTCCCCTCTCACCCTAAAACTATGCCTTCTAGTTCTGGACTCCCCAACCCCAGGGAAAAGATTTTTGTCTATTTATCCTATCCATGCCCCTCATAATTTTGTAAACCTCTATAAGGTCACCCCTCAGCCTTCGACGCTCCAGGGAAACTAGCCCCAACCTGTTCACCCTCTCCCTGTAGCTCAGATCCTCCAGCCCTGGCAACATCCTTGTAAAATATTTCTGATCCCTTTCAAGTTTCACAACATCTCTCTGATGGGAAGGAGACCAGAATTGCACGCAATATTCCAACAGTGGCTGTATCGCTGCAACATGGAGTTGGGAGGTCTCCTGTACTCAATACTCTGACCAATAAAGGAAAGCATACCAAACGTCGTCTTCACTATCATATCTACCTGCGACTCCACTTTCAAGGAGCTATGAATCTGTACTCCAAGGTCTCTTTGTTCAGCAACACTCCCTAGGACCTTACCATTAAGTGTACAAGTCCTGCTAAGATTTGCTTTTCCAAAATGCAGCACCTCGCATTTATCTGAATTAAACGCCATCTGCCACTTCTCAGCCCTTTGGCCCATCTGGTCCAGATCCTTTTGTAATCTGAGGTAACCCTCTTCTCTGTCCAATACACCTCCAATTTTGGTGTCATCTGCAAATTTACTAACTGCACCTCTTATGCTCGCATCCAAATCATTTATGTAAATGACAAAAAGTAGAGGGCTCAGCACCAATCCTTGTGGCACTCCACTGGTCACAGGCCTCCATTTTGAAAAATAACCCTCCACCACCACCCTCTGTCTTCTACCTTTGAGCCAGTTCTGTGTCCAAATGGCTAGTTCTCCCTGTATTCCATGTGATCTAACCTTGCTAATCAGTCTCTCACGGGGAATCTTGTCGAACGCCTTACTGAAGTCCATATAGATCACATCTACTGTTCTGCCCTCATCAATTTTCTTTGTTACTTCTTCAAAAAATTCAATCAAGTTTGTGTGACATGATTTCCCACGCACAAAGCCATGTTGACTATCCCTCATCAGTCCTTGCCTTTCCAAATACCTGTACATACTGTCCCTCAGGATTCCCTCCAACAACTTGCCCACCACCGAGGTCAGGCTCACTGGTCTATAGTTCCCTGGCTTGTCTTTACCGCCCTTCTTAAAAAGTGGCACCATGTTTGCAAACCTCCAGTCTTCCGGCACCTCACCTGTGACTATCGATGATACAAGTATCTCAGCAAGAGGCCCAGCAATCACTTCTCTAGCTTCCCACAGAGGTCTCTGGTACACTTGGTCAGGTCCTGGCGATTTACCTTTAACCATTTCAAGACATCCAGCGCCACCTCCTCTGTAATCTGGATATTTTGCAAGATGTCACCATCTATTTCCCTATAGTCTATATCTTTCATATCCTTTTCCACAGTAAATACTGATGCAAAATATTCATTTAGTATCTCCCCCATTTTCTGTGGCTCCACACAAAGGCCACCTGGCTGATCTTTGAGGGGCCCTATTCTCTCCCTTGTTACCCTTTTGTCCTTAATAGATTTGTAAAAACCCTTTGGATTCTCCTTAATTCTATTTGCCAAAGCTATCTCATGTCCCCGTTTTGCCGTCCTGATTTCCCTCTTAAGCATACTTCTACTTTCTTTATACTATTCTAAGGATTCACTCAATCTATCCTGTCTACACCTGACATATGTTTCCTTCCTTTTCTCAACCAAACCCTCAATTTCTTTTGTCATCCAGCATTCCCTATAGCTACCAGTCTTCCCTTTCACCCTGACAGGAATATACTTTCTCTGGATTCTTGTTGTCTCATTTCTGAAGGCTTCCCATTTTCCAGCCATCCCTTTACCTGCGAACATCTGCCTCCAATCAGCTTTCGAAAGTCCTTGCCTAATACCGTCAAAATTGGCCTTTCTTCAATTTAGAACTTCAACTTTTAGATCTGGTCTATCCTTTTCCATCACTATTTTAAAACGAATACAATTATGGTCGCTGGCCCCAAAGTGCTCTCTCTCACTGACACCTTAATCACCTGCCCTGCCTTATTTCCCAAGAATAGGTCAGGTTTTGCAACTTCTCTAGTAGATACATCCACATACTGAATCAGAAAATTGTCTTGTACACACTTAAGAAATTCCTCTCCATCTAAACCTTTAACACTATGGCAGTCCCAGTTGATGTTTGGAAAGTTAAAATCCCCTACCATAACTACGTATTATTCTTACAGATAGCTGAGATCTGTTGGGACGGAACCGTAGGGTCTCGTCTCCACGTATTCTTTGGAAGGAGAGATCACACCGGCTAGAGTTTGGAGCAAAAACACCGTTTATTACAGAATCAAGACTGGCAAACTATACAACGAATTCAAAAACATGCAATTCGTTGGAGAAGGTGTTCCGTCTTCCTCTACGGACCTGGAGCAGTTATACTTCGCGCTTCCTCGAGTTCCCGGTCAGGTTCCCCTCGTTCGGTTCTCTCATTGGTCGGTTCACCTGTCTGTGAAGGGATTAGTGTCTCTATTGGCTGCCCCGAGATACCTGTCCAGCTCCTGCTGTGCTGAACAATGGGTAGACATCCTGGGTTCAGCAGTTTCCGATCTTGTAATTTAAAAGTTTATTGTTTGGAAGGGTTTCCTCATTGCTATGCGTCTGGCCGTCTGGGCGTTCACAATAGTTCTCCATAGTTGAATATACAGGTATTATCCTTTAACACAGGACCCGAATGAGTTTGACGTCAGCGGAGGCATTAACAAGTACTTTATTAATCAAGTGTAGTATCGGTGCGATTTACACTATCCGATAGTTACCGGTTTCCTTTATTAACAATGAGATTGTAACAGGATGATCTGAAACTGACGGACATGTTCTAATCCCCAAGGAATGTGGCCTGCAGTGGCTGCGTTTACTTTACATGGCTGTGTTTTAGCTGGTACCTGACAGTGTCTGCTTTAATAATGGTGCTCCCCTCCCTAGCCCCAATGTAGGTACCCCAATAGCAGATTATCCCCAACATTCCCTCTCTTGGCCTCGAAAGAGGCCACACCCCCTTATCCCGTAAGGAACGGAACCCCACGAGGCGACCGGTGTCCGGTGTTGCATCGACCAGACTCACCGGTTCTAAGGAGACAATCATGTGGGGATGAAGGGTGCCCTGAAAAACGCGCCGCTACACAATTAAGCAATAGATAGTCACAGCTGCATGCTAAGCTAAACTAATAGTTGAAGTAATTGAGGCAGTGTCTGCAGAAATAACGAAAAGCACAGGATTAGACAAGCATTGCAATAAGTCATTCAGAGCTGGCGAAATGTACGCGAGTGCGTTAGAATGAGTAAGCCATTTAGTAAATGCAAGTCTGTAGTCCAAAGAGCCGGCAAATGTAAATAGGCGTTGTAAGTTTGGAAAGGGAGTAGGAACAGCCTGGTACCAGCAGTTAGGTACCCGCTAGAGATCTGAAACCCAGTGTGAAACTGTACTGTGCCCCGGTGGTCCCGTAGATCAGTATGCTCCAGAGAGCAGCAGTGCTGTCCAACCGTCCGATACGGATGCAAGCAGGCAGAAATCTCATCAAATGGAGACGACCGGAGGCCACCCGTTCCGATGTCAATGCACAACTGTGCCTGTCTTAGGTTGTCCCTCACCCGAGGGATCTTACCCGTCATTGGCTAACCAGTCGTGCTGCATTGAGTAATAGATGGCGACATCCATTTCACCGCCACAAGGACAGACGTGGGCAGCTCAGTAGCATGGTCTGTGGCCTCCGAGAGTGGCTGAGGCCAGTCAGGAATACTGGACAGTCCGCGAGGGCTGCTTGCGAGAACAGCAGTGTTTCGATTGCCAGGGCGCACAGTACATCTCACACACCCGCTGTTATGGAAGGATCAATTCACATATCCCCAATTTAGACGGGCAAAATAAATGAGTGGGGGCTCTTTGGACAACCAGGCTTCATTCAATGTACATGAAGGTGAAAATTTAGTCATGCGCACAACAGGATGCACAACAGGATCATATGGATTCGAAAGAAAACCATAGAGGGAGCCGACACGCCCCGGAGAGATAGCCTCTACTACGCCCGAACCCCGAGCTCATGCAACGGCGGTACTATAGCAATGAAGAAAAGAATTGGGAGGTCCCCACTCGCCCGCCCTTATCGCAACCAGCCATAAGCAAGAAACCCGGTATCATGGCTCACGAGCGGAAGTCGCATTACAGCATGTATTGGATATGTCCCTGTCCGTTTGTAGGAGGTCACACACAGGCTGTCGTGTTGTCGGAGTTGGTGGCAGCAGCGTCTCCTGGTGGAGCTCAACGTATGGGGGTCCGGTTTGAAAAGTAATGATACCTCATCACCTTTAAATCAGTGAGATGGGGCTGTGGGAATGCAGTAAAAAGGAGTCCCCGCATCACCAGGGTGATATATGGCGGGGTCAGTCAGGAACTATGTGACTACTATGGGAAATAAAGTGTTGTGTTGTATGGGGTCTTTGGGGTGGCATGTCTGGGAGACCGGAATGGATGGGAGGCAGTCCCCAAATTCTCCAGTCAGTACTCCTGAACATAAGGTCTGTGCTCATGTGGACTGTCAAATGCAACCAGGAAGAGTGTACTCAACCATTTGTGTAAGAGGAATGGGGGGTGCAGATATAAAAAGACAATGGTGAAAATAATGAAGGTAGTCTGAAACCCTTAACCATTCTTATGAGTTGCGGACCTGTACGTGGCAGTATTTCAATGAAAAATATCCACCAAAAGGAGTCACATAAAAATAGAGAGAACTCTGTGTGAGGTAGAAGGAGTGGTTTCATGTAAGGGAAAGGGTACAACTTTACACAAAGGAAGTCAGAGGGATTCGTGATCTCAAATCAGAGAAAAAGGCTCCCCAGCACGGGCTGCCACAAAAAGGCAGTCGAGGCAGGGGTAGCCAGATTATACTATAGGTGTTTTAATGTTCGTCGAATTACAAAGAGGCAGAGCAAAAATGTAAAAAACGTAATCATGACACTGGTCCAGTGTCGGTGAGGTAATTGCGGGGAGCAGTCACGCAAAAGGTGTCAAGTCGCAATATTCTGACAAAGTTAAAATCAAGTGTGCGCAGACTGTGGAAGACAATTAGTAGGATAATCCGTGTCCATTTGAGCAGCAGCACTACACGGGGTAGATGAAAGTCGGGACACTGATACAAATGCAAGATAGTACGAGTGGCAGTTATGACTCGGGAATGTGTGCTAGCAGCTGCAGGAGCGCAGGCGCCTGTATGTTTTAAAACGCAATGTTTGAAGAGTAAAAACATTCGTCCAGGAGTTGTGTCGAAAAAATAGAGTAAGTCCCTCGAGAGGGAAGTGGGATTGGTAATAGTGAGAAGGGAACCACAATAGACTGCATAGGGGAAGGCAAACGGTACGCTTTGATAATGCACAGTAAGGGACACAAGTAGTTTCGATTAGCACACCGGGGAACTGCCGGTGCTCGGGGCGCACAACCAATGGTGTTGTCGTAGGACAATCGTTCGATGAGGCGCCCATGGAGACCGTTTAGTATAAAGGTGGAAATGATGAGGATCCCCATTAACTCTGTGGTAATAGGACAATAGAGCAGGTGAAATTCCAGTGTGTGGTTAGGGAAGACAAAGCGCAGGAGATGCCCCTAGCCTCACAGTGCGCGCAGAATAAGCGGCAAGGTAGCCGGGAACCCCCTTTAGCAAGCAGGGCGGGATTGTTGCCCCCAGACACTTGGGTAGGATATTGGAGCGATCCGCGACTGTGAGGCAGAAAGTATTGGTAACATCAGGAAAGGCACCTATACAATGGAGAAAGACCAATGTAGACAAAAAAGGGGTTGAGCCACCAGCTAAAGGGCACAACCTTATCCTGGTGGCTATTTGCCCGCTCGAAGCGGAGTCCATGATAAACAAGGTGGATCTCTTAAGATAAGGCTGAATGAAGAGTTTAATGAGCGGAATAAAGTACACGAAGAGTAAGGATATCAGTGAAATGGACCCATGTCGGGCCGTGTCAAGGTGGGGCTGCATGTTTCCAGCTAAGACTGCACCTCCCCATCAGGTCGTGTCTCATCGAGTGATTTTAGAGATATATTAGGTTCTGCTGACCTGGAGCAATGAGAGAAGTGGTGCGTGTAGTGGCGTATGTGTTTCCAGCCAGCTCGGTACAAGATATGATGATGATGATTATGGAGTGGGGCCGTTCTCACTGGGAGCCTCATGAGCAAAGCAAAACTCTGGGCAATTGGGAGATTTGCGGTGGTACGAAGTTGGACCAATTCCCTGAGGGGGCTTGTTGCCCTGAATGAGGCGCAGAACGAGAGGTGCAAGGACGATCCTGGCCTAATGAAGAACCTGCTTGTGAGAGGGGCCGTGTGCTCTAGCCAAAGGAGTGTGCGCAGGTGCTGCGGGCATGTTGGAAAGGAGACAGAGAAAGAGAGAATCTCAAAAAGCTGGTCAAACAGATCAGGACAGAAATTGGCTGTGCAGCAGTTTCCTACATGAAATACATAAAGATTTGATGAATTTGGGGGAAGTAGCAGCCTTTAAAAGATACCCCTAGGAGAGGATTCATAGAGGAACCTGGTCACCCTGCCGTTCTCAGTGCGAACCTGTGCGTCGCAAAAGATATGAACAGATGAATTGGCGAGGAGTACTCGCAGTTGAGGAGACTGAAGGATTTGGGCAGGGCATGAGGGTTGGGAAGTCCTGGTAGCAAACCTCAGGGAGTATGAGAGTTGGGAAGTCCTGGTAGCAAACCTCAGGGAGCATGAGACTTTGGAAAGAAGATGGGGCGCAGAGCACGGCAGTAGAAGCATAGTGAGTGAAATGCCCTAATGGAGAGATGAGGCCAGAAGATGAGTTACTGTGTCCTGGTAGGAAACCTCAGGGAGCTGAAAACTTTCTATTCAGTGAGACCCATGCAGGCTGAGTGAAAGATAAAGCTAAGACGACCTCAGATCCGGCGGTGAACATAAAGTGTGTAGGTTTGGGAGGAGACGATGAAGGGGTGTGACCACGGCGTGGGGAATGGAGAGCGGGGTGTAGGATAGGGCAGTACAATCGGCAAGAGGAGTCTGTACTAGATTCCACTGGGGAAGGTTTGGTAGTGTCAGGCAGTTACAGGTTGCATATTCAAAGCATCGGAGAGTGTAGCTTCAGCCAGGTAGACTGGCTGGCATCTTCACCCCGCACGGTTGCCAATACCCGCTTTCAGGGGTGGAAATGGCAGTGTCTGTTGCAGTGGTAGTGCTCCCCTCCCTAGCCGCAAACTTGAGGAGGGGGCAAGTAGCAGGGGGAAATTGCTTAAAATGAGCGTCCATAATGCTTTAGCGAAAGAAAAAGTCTGTGGACTCGGGAGAAAAGATAAAAATGGGTTCGTGAGAGGGGGCAGAAAAATTTGGAGGGCATAGACGGAAGAAGGAGTAGGTGGGGCCCCCCTCGTTCTTGGCACTTTGTGAACACGAGGGGAAAAGGGATGGCCTAAACACCCATGTCGGCGGACAAAAAGATGAGTGAGCAGCCGCGAGGAAGAGAGATGGGCCAAGCACCCTGCTGTGTGCTGAGTAGCAGGTCCTAGTTGGAGGCCTGAGGCCTGTGACCAGCGGGGGAAAAAGAGAGAGAGACAAAAATAAGTGGGTTGGGGGATATTTGGGCAGTGGGACGGCCAAACACTGGACATACAAAACATTGTAAATGAAAACGCACAGTATGGCGATACGGTAATGCGCATGTTGTTGGTCGGGACGTTATAGTTAATAGTAAAAGGTACAACCTGTCAAACAAGATGTGGTTAGAGGCATGATTCATATCGACATCCCAGTAACTGAAGAGGACCTGTTCATCGAGTAATCCCATGGAGTAGGGCAATGACGCTTGAGAGACCCATCGCTGTGGTGGTGGCGCGGTAGTTGAGCTAATAGGGTCGCGGAACGTCCGCAGGCGAGCAGCCCCTTCTAGACTGTGCAATCCTGCCAAGAGTGAGCATTCGCGCCAAAAGCGAACGGGCACCGCCCCAACTGAGCATTCGCGCCAAAAGTCAGCTGGCCCCGCCCAACCTGAGCCTTCGCGCCAAAAGCAAGAAAGCCCGCCAAGAACTAAGGTGACCCGCCCAGAGAAGGGTGACCCGCCAAAACTAGGGTGAGCACGGGACACCCCAGGATTTACCGTCTTAGGATTCCACAACCGTAGTGTTATTAAAATAAAAAGCTCCACCATCCCTTCCTGCGCCCCCTCCCTACATCCAGGTATTCCTTTCCAAGTATAAGAGTAATTAAAAGTGATAGTGGGGGGACAAGCGGTATTTAATCCTAAAAATCAAGACGAGACTATGGAGAAAAATCCCAGACCGTTAAGTGATCAATCCCAAACCGTTAAGTGTAGAGAACAACACTCACGTACTCCGACACCAGTAAAACTGCTTTCGGCTGCTGGGCGGCTTCCCACGGTCCCTCTCCGTCACTCAGGCTGTCAGCGCCGGTCCACTGTACACCGAGACCTGGGATGAAACATTTGCTGCGACACCTCCGTTCGCTACGTCTGTTAAAAATCACTGCACTCACTCACTCACTCCCTCTCTCACTGGGCCGGCCCCACACTGGTTTTCACCCACATACATGCCAAGCCACGCATACTGTCGGTGTGTCCGTACTCTCGTCTCAGTCTGTCGCAGTCCCTTGTCCCCAGTTTTAGTGACACGTTTCGAGGCATTACATTACATCCTCGCAGAAACTGACAATCTGTGTGAAACCGTAGCCTAATACCGGTTTCTATAATCCCGAATAAAGTCAGCCTTACAAAAACATGTCGCTGCTTGGTGTTCAGTAAAAAGTAAAGATTACAACCTGTTGGGAAGGATGTAATTGGAAGCATGATGTATAATCTCCTGTGTGTTGTTGTTGTTGTTGTTGTGAAAGGACAAAAGATTGATTAAAAGGCTGATAGTGAAGCAGTTTTTTAGTTGTGGGAGGACAGAAGTTACCAATCCTAAAACAAATCAATGTGAGATTGGAGGGAAGTCCCAATTGAACTAGGCACGGACCGTGAGGTGCAAGGAGGAAAACTTACACAGTCGATCCCCAGTAAAACAGCTATTACTAGTTGCGCAGCTCACCATGCTATCCCCATCTGTCATGGGCCCGTCAAGTAACCCTTGCGGTTCTCCATTCTTAGGCAAGACCCATCCACCCATTCCTGTCTATCCCGCGTCCTGGGGCCCTTTTCCATAATCCCTTGGTTCTTTCCCCCCGTTGTCGGGGTTTGACACGTCTATACTCAGGGTGTCTATAAGAGGGTGAGCCAGCTGGGAGTGTGGACCCCGCTTGTTGCACCCTTTCCCAGCCGCAGTGTCGTGCTTTATGTACTGTCCCATTACAAATCCAGCATGAGTCATCTGTCTCCATATCGCATCTGTAAGAATTATGTCCAATTTCGCGACACTTCCAACAACGCCCGGGTAATGGATCTCTCCTTCCCCCCTTCCGTATCCCAGCGGGCGGTCGGGTCGGTCTACTGCGGGCAGGCATGTGGTACTGAGAACTGCCCGCCCTGTTAAGGGAGGGCGAGGGCAATAGTCTATGGGCGTAGGGTGAAGGGGAACTACACATCTGTGGAGCCGAAGGCATAAGCCCCTGCGCTGCGCCCTTCGTCTCCAACAGTAAAAGAACCTTTTCGAGTCGCTCTATAAGTTGCATAGGCAGTTTGGAAGCCTGTCTCTCGGCTTCCGCCTTTTCTGATGCTCGGTACCTGGATAGATAGTGGTGTATCTGTTTTTTCCACTGGTCCTCCGGCATTGAGTGTACCCCCACAAGGTCATTCAATTTGCTCTGTACTGGGGCGGGGAGTCCTTCCGTTACCCCCCTTTGAAAATGTGCTATTGCCAAGGGGGAGCTATCGGGCCTTTCCCCTGTCCCAGTCTCCCAAAGGTCCCAGGCCCTTCCCAGATATTCGTGTGCATCCTCCCCGTCCTTTAGTCTGAGGGTGGCCAGCGCGTCCAGGGAAAAAGTAGTAGGGAAGCTATCTCGCAGGGAGCGCCAGATTATGTTCCGGTAAAGGTCGAAAGGGGCGGTCTCATCCGATCGGGAACACCCAGCCAGCCTTTCTGCCCTTATCAGTGCCTCTTCGGCCCGAATGCGCACCATGATTGTTCTGAAGTCAGCTAGGGCCAACTTCTCGTGGCAGGTCTCCCTTTCAAAAATAGCTATCCAGGCAGACGCGCCGTTAGCAATTGGTGGGAGCTTCCTGACTAGGGCATCCAGATCCATTCGTGACGAAGGAATGTATTTCTCTACACCCACACTAGTGGCGAGGAGAGGCGCCTGGAGAAGTGGGATAGTGTCAGCGGTGCCCTGCAAGGAGCTGTAGTGGGTTCGTGGAATTGGGGCAATCGGCGCAGTGTGTGCCGTGGCCGGGGTCGTGGGGGATACAGGGGGACCAGATGGCCCTGATTGGGGACAACTGTAACGGGACGGCGGACTGATCTCGTGCACTTCGGCTTGGGCTGGTCGTAGAACAGAGGGTGTGTGGTGGGGAAGGGGGAAAAGTGGGGTCTGGTTGAGAACCCACTCAGGTTCATGCTCCGGAAGGGGGTCGTGTTCGTTCTTAGCAGGCGTCTCAGCTGGCGGGGCAGGCAAATGGGCCAGAAACCTTACTAAGAGCTCCCGGAGGTAGACAGATTCGTCATCTGCTTTAGCAGGAGGCTTTGACAGAATAAAAAGAGTTTTCTTAGTCTCATCTTTTCTCTCCTTCAAGGTGTGTACATTGGCCTGGAAGCGTTCAAAATTTTCTGGTGTGAAAAAGGGCTGGTCATCCTTAGGGAACCAGTCTTTGCTCCGCCACAGCTTGAGGGTATTGTCGAGGTAACGGAGTTCCCGCTGAGCCTCTTTGGCGGTGTAATTTTTTCTAATCTGTGTACAAATTTCGTCCAGCACCTTTCCCGTAAGGGGCTGAGGTGCCGGGGTGTTCGGGAGTGGGGTGTGTTCGCTGGCGTGTGCATCAGCTGGAATGGAAACGGTGGCAGTGAGGTGGTGCAACTCTCGGGCAGGGGCATCCGAAATGACTGGGGCTGTGGTGGAGGTACAGTGGCCCCCTTGCCACTGTGGGTTGAATGTGACTAACAGTTTCGTCTTCCACCCCAGGGATTTATCGGCGGTCGGTGGTGCCCAATCAGTAGGGGGTTTCCCTAGGGCTATTGTTTGCCGCACTGAATATTGCGGCGAGAGTAGGAGACTGTTTAAAATCTTGGTCATTAGCGCCGTATCTGTGAAGGTCTCTTTTAGTCTCGTCAATATCAGGTCTTTTTGGGCGGGCGCTTGGTTAAACACTTGATCCAGTGCTGTCTTGTGCACTGCTACACTGTCCAGTAATAAATGGGCATGCCAAGTTACGTCTGTGCCAACCGTGAGGTGCCACCAGGGCACTCCGGGGCGTAATGGTTGAAATTGGGTCATTTTTGGTGGTCCAAAGTTCAAGTCCCCCATGACGGATCTCACCTGGTGGGTACCGCTTTAAAAACAGTGCGTCTTTCAGATCTCTGCTCTTAACAACCGGCAGGTAAACCCTATCCAGGAGATGAGATCCGTCCTCTGTCCCCTTAGGATGCTAGCAGCAAGTGTGTCTATCGATAGTTGTCAGAGTTAAAGTGCTTATTAAAAAGAGAAAGGATCCAATCAGTCAAGTGCGGTCAGCGCTGTATTAATTAATTTCAAAAAGCGTCCAGGCTCCGTAAGCCACGCTGTACCTTAACTCAGACCCAGAGTTTTTTCCCCACTAGCGCGTCGGGCCCGACAAAATCCCCCATTCAGAAGAAAATTACTGCAGTACTGGACGTCTCGCGTGTCAGAGCCTTCGTTACCTCTGAAGACAGTCCATCAGGGCACCTTGTCACCTCTGAAAATTGGGCTGCCGGAATCACTTGTTACCTCCGGGAAAAACACACTAAAAAAACTCAAAAACCGCGTCCAGGATCCGAAATCCACGCGTAAAACTCAACTCAAAAACTGCGTCCAGGATCCGAAATCCACGCATTAACTTAACTCAAAAACCGCGTCCAGGATCCGAAATCCACGCGTAAAACTCAACTCAAAAAACTGCGTCCAGGATCCGAAATCCACGCATTAACTTAAGGCTAGCCATGGGTCAATTAGTCACTTCAGTACCGCGAAAACAGGCAGGTATTAGTGAAGAAGTGAGAAAATAGCTTACCAGTATGGACTCTGCAACGTTGCTGCCAAACTGATTTAAAAGTACTGTTTGTGTTGGTGAGGATCAGGGAGCAGACAAAGACTGACTAACTAAAACATTTACCTATTGGAAGTCTTTGCTTTAACAGGCGCTTCCTCACCTTTTAAAAGTTCGGCCGAAAGTTTGTCTGCCCTCTGGTCCGCCAACTTGCGGTCGTCTCTTTCCCTTCCCACGTTCAGGCTCACCAGCTGTTGGGACGGAACCGTAGGGTCTCGTCTCCACGTGTTCTTTGGAAGGAGAGATCACACCGGCTAGAGTTTGGAGCAAAAACACCGTTTATTACAGAATCAAGACTGGCAAACTATACAACGAATTCAAAAACATGCAATTCGTTGGAGAAGGTGTTCCGTCTTCCTCTACGGACCTGGAGCAGTTATACTTCGCGCTTCCTCGAGTTCCCGGTCAGGTTCCCCTCGTTCGGTTCTCTCATTGGTCGGTTCACCTGTCTGTGAAGGGATTAGTGTCTCTATTGGCTGCCCCGAGATACCTGTCCAGCTCCTGCTGTGCTGAACAATGGGTAGACATCCTGGGTTCAGCAGTTTCCGATCTTGTAATTTAAAAGTTTATTGTTTGGAAGGGTTTCCTCATTGCTATGCGTCTGGCCGTCTGGGCGTTCACAATAATTCTCCATAGTTGAATATACAGGACCCGAATGAGTTTGACGTCAGCGGAGGCATTAACAAGTACTTTATTAATCAAGTGTAGTATCGGTGCGATTTACACTATCCGATAGTTACCGGTTTCCTTTATTAACAATGAGATTGTAACAGGATGATCTGAAACTGACGGACATGTTCTAATCCCCAAGGAATGTGGCCTGCAGTGGCTGCGTTTACTTTACATGGCTGTGTTTTAGCTGGTACCTGACAGTGTCTGCTTTAATAATGGTGCTCCCCTCCCTAGCCCCAATGTAGGTACCCCAATAGCAGATTATCCCCAACAGATCTCCTTACAAGTTTGTTTCTCAATTTCCCTCTGACTATTGGGGTGTCTACAATACAATCCCAATAAGGTGGTGATCCCTTTCTTATTTCTCAGTTCCACCTAAATAACTTGCCTGGATGTATTTACAGGAATATCCTCCCTCAGCACAGCTATAATGCTATCTCTTATCAAAAATGCCACTCCCCCTCCTCTCTCGCCTCCCTTTCTGTCCTTCCTGTAGCATTTGTATTCTGTTGGTACTAATTAACAAATATTTCAATGAATCATTGACCATTGGGTTTACTGTTCCAGGAGAAAAATGAAGACCAGCTTTGCATCAATGTATGACGTTTCATTTGAGAAAGAGTTTGGTCAAACATCACTATGTCAAATTTCCCTTAACTGCAGCCTTTTCTAATACATGAAGAAACTTAATTGCCATATGATAAAATATTATTCAAGGTTACAGGCCAAGTAGTGGAATGTGGAATTAGTGCAGATAGGTTGGTGCTGATTTGATGGGCTGAAGGGCCTTTTCTGTGCTCTGTAACCTTTTCATACTTAGGAAATAAAAGTTGTAATGTGAAGTAGAGAATTTTTGTAAAGATAGGTGACTGAAAAATATCGGTTAAAAATTGGAAGTATAGTGAACAGTAAAGAAGGTGATCTCAGTCCACAAACGATCTTGATCAGATGGTGCAATGGGTGACAAGTGGCAAATGGAGTTTAATTTAGGTAAATGTGAAGTGCTGCATTATAGAAAGACAAATCAGGACAGGACATAATGGAAACATCTTGGGGAATGTGGCTGAACAAAGAGACCTTAGAGTACATGTTCATAATTCCATGAAAGTGGAGTTACAGATAGATAAGATAGTGAAGAAAGTGTTTGGTATGCTTGCCTTTAGTTTGGTCAGTGAATTGAGTATAGGAATTGGGAGGTCATGTTGCAGAATGTTGGTTAGGCTACTATTGGAATACTGAGGGCAATTCCCCTAGTACAGGAAGGATGTTGTGAAATCTGAAAGGGTTCAGAATAGATTTACAAGGATTTTGCCAGGATTGGAGGGTTTGAGCTATAGAGAAAGGCTAAATAGGCTGGGGCTATTTTCCTTGGAGCATCAGAGGCTGAGAGGTGACCTTTATAGAGGTTTATGAAATTGTGAAGGGCATGGATAGGGTGAATCGCCAAGGTCTTTTCCTTGGGGTGGGGGTGTACAAAACCAGTGGACTTAAGTTGAAGATGAGGGAGGAAAGATTTAAAATGGACCTAAGGACAATGTTTTCATGCAGAGGGTACTGCATGTATGGAGTGAGCTGCCAGAGGAAGTGGTGGAGGATGGTATAACTGCAACATTTAAAAAGCATCTGGATGGATATATCATTAGAAAGGATTTAGAGGGATATGGGCCAAATGCTGGCAAATGGGACTAGATTAATTTAGGATACCTGGTCCTCATGAACGAGTTAGAACGAAGAGTTTGTTTCAGTGTTTTATACCTCTATGACTGTATAATTATAGTGAAACCATGGGGAAGCATGAAATGAAGAAGGATTGTTTCCTGTTTTTCTAGGAGGAGCAATACAATGGGAATATACAAAGGATAATGATTCATTTGAGCATGTTATGCGAATATGCTATGGAATAATGAGTTCTGCATCAGATGAAATTCATGTAGGGTGGAGAACGGTGAGGTAGAGTGTTAGAATTGCTAATTTCTGATTTGACTGAAGGTATAGATTAAGTTCTGTGAGAGTTTGTGGGGGATAAAATAAATGGTGTCTCAAGTGGAAGAAAGAAATGGAAGAATATGGCAAAATTACTGACAACTTTGAACCAAAGACAGGCTGGAAAGTCAAAAGCTAATTACATGATTAAGGTAGCAGGTCGAAAACCTCATAGCGTAGATGAGTTGATGTGGGACTAAATTGAGGAGGGAAGTGGAGGATCAGTTATGCAGGTTTCCCCGGTTTTGGGTGGAAATAAGTCAGGCCTAATTTAATATTTAAAGTGAAAGTTGATGGTGGTAGGGAGATGAGAGAAGAACTTTTCTAGTTTGGTAGAAGGGTTTGATTTTTGGGGTACAGCATTGTAACAATTAACAATCTTACCAAATTGCCAATGATTCACCATATGCACTTTAATCCAAGCTCCTTTACTTGAACTTGATATGTTGCACTTAGAGTCATATAGGAAACAGACCCTTCAGTCCAACTTGTCCATGCTGACCAGGTTTCCCAAATTAAATTAGTCACAATTGCCTGAGTTTAGCTCAAACCTTTCCTATTCATATACCTGTCCAAATGTCTTTTAAATGTTCTAATTGTACCTGCCTGTACTGCTTCCTCTGGCAGTTTGTTCCATATATGCACCACCCTCTGAAAAAGTTGCCCCTCAGGTCTGTTTTTAATCTTCCCCTCTCACCTTTAAATTGAGAATGGGAAATGAATAGAATCAGAAGGGTATTGAAGCTACAAAAATAGTTCAGCAATGGCTATGATGCAGACCAAGTGAAAGTTTGCATTTATGATGGCAAGTCAAAGGATGATATAGCTGCTAATCAAAGAGATTACTTCCAATGAGATTAATAGGTTATGTCTTTTTTTCCTAGTGATTAAAGTATGTGGTTGGATTGGATAGATGAAAGATATATTGAAGGAATAATGTTAATTGTAAAAAAAATTATCTCTTCTGTACATAGAAAAGGTACTAAAACTGTCTTACAGTCTTTGCAGAGGGGGAAAAAACAAACATGTTGGAATTTAACATTCCTTCGGGCTTTTCTGCAGTTGCAAGCAAGTCATTTTCTACTCATGCAGGACACTATTTACATTCATTTTGAGGTAGCAAGAGGTCTAACAACTGAATGGACCTATGTGATGCTTTAGCAGTGGACACTAGACAGCCTTCTTTCCCCACTGCGTCTTGGCAGCAGCTGTCCCAAACTTTAGCGTGTCCCTCAGAACATAGTCCGGGCCCTTGGAATGTGCCATTCTGTAATACTCCATCTGGTTCTCACCACCAGACAAGCTACAGTTTGGCGCTTGTTGGAAAGTTCTGATGATGAGACATTCTTTTAAATGACTTTGACAGTCTACACAGGGAACCATATGACAGAGCTTTGTACATGTTGTCCCTATAGCCTCAGTCCATCTTTGACCACAAGATGAAGTGGAAGGTGGTTCAGGTGACTGCTGAAGCACAGGCTCAGGGAACAGGACAGACCTATGTCATGTGCAGCAACACTGATAGGACCTTGCACCTGATGACCAAGCTTTTACCTGCAAAGGAGCATGGCCTCTCTTTTTGCCTCAATTTACTTGGCTCCTAAGGCCAGTTTGAACTGGTCATAAGAATTAATGGCTGACAGCAGATCCAAGCAGAAAATGGTGATGTCACCTATGTAAGTGGAGACTTTGAGCTGCCAGCCTCTGCTACTGGAATAGTCACCCCTCTTGGGCTGAAGGGAATGAAAATTAAACCAGAAACAAAAGCAAATTGGTGGAGAAACTTGGCAGGTCTGACAGCTTCTGTGGAGAGAAAGCCAAATTGACATTTAGAATTCAGTGGCCCTCCTTCAGGTAAGCAGGGAAAGTGTGTGTGTGTGTATAATAATGGAAGAGGTGGTGAAGATAGTAAAGAATTAAGTGGTTGAATGTGGAGAAAATGTTGGAGCCCAAGCGCTCAGTACTGTTTAAAAATTTCACATGAACATATTAAACAGAGTGCTCAAAAAGAGTGAGAATAATATGCTCCCCGGTGTGTATTGATCAGATTACTCTTTCCACGTAGCTGAAAGTACTATCATTCATATGTATGAAAATAAAAGGGCATATTGTGGGAATTCATTTAGATATCTAACTGGTGAGGCAGATGAACTCTGCATGGTTGGAAATATGGGACTGGGATAGCATAGTGATTGCAGAGTCATGGCTCAGGGACGGACAGGACTGGCAGCTTTATATTTGAGGGTAAAGGTGCTATAGGAAGGATAGAAAGAGGGGTAAGAGGGGCATTTTAATTAAGTATAACATTACAGCTGTACTTAGGATATTCCTAGGAGAATGTCCAGGGAAGTTTTGAGTGGAACTAAGAAGTAACAAAGGGATAATTACCTTTATTGGAATTGTACTATGGAACTCGGCCCCCCACCCCAAAAGAAACAGTCAATGGAAAATTGAGAAACAAATTTGTAAGGAGACCTCACATATCTGTAAGAACAATAGAGTACTAATGGTAGGGGATTTTAACCTTCCAAACATAGACTGGGACTACCATAATGGATGGAGAGAAATTTGTGTGCATAAGAACATATTTTTTTGATTCAATATGAGGGAGGACCTGCTACCGAAGGAGCAAAACCTGACCTACTCTAAAGAAATAAGATAGGGCAGGTGACTGAAGTGTCAGTAGGACTGTGAGGCCAGTGATCATAATTCTATTAGTTTTAAAATTGTGATGGAAAAGGATAGACTGGATCTAAAATATGAAGTTCTATTTTGGAGGAAGGCCAATTTTGCTAGTATTAGGCAAAAACTTTCAAAAGTTGATTGGCAGCAGATGTTCGCAGGTAAAGGGACTGGAAAATGCAAGCCTTCAAAAATGAGATGGTGAGAGTCCAGATACATTATGTTCCTGTTAAGGTGAAAGGCGAGCCTGGGAGGTGTAGTAGGGAATGCTGGATGACTAGTGAAATTGAGGTTTTGGTCAAGAAAAAGGAGGTATAGACTGCAGGGATTGAGTGAATCCTTAGCGTATAAAGGCAGTAGCAGTATACTTGAGGGAAATCGGAAGGGCAAAAAGGGGACATGAGTTATCTTTGTCAAATAGGATTAAGGAGAATCCAAAGGGGTTCTACAAATACATTTAAGGACAAGAGGGTATCTACGGAGAGAATAGGATCCCTTAAAGATCAGAGGAGAAAGTGAGGACTGCAGATGCTGGAGATCAGAGCTGAAAATGTGTTGCTGGAAAAGCGCAGCAGGTCAGGCAGCATCCAAAGAGCAGGAGAATCGACGTTTCGGGCATGAGCCCTTCTTCAGGAAGGCTCACGTTCCTGAAGAAGGGCTCATGCCCGAAACGTCGATTCTCCTGCTCTTTGGATGCTGCCTGACCTGCTGCGCTTTTCCAGCAACACATTTTCATCCCTTAAAGATCAGCAAGGCTACCTATGTGTGGTGCCTTGGGAGATCCTAGGTGATTATTTTGCATCAGTGTTTACTGTGGAGAAGAATATGGAAGCTAGAGAACTTGGGGAAATAAATAGTGACATCTTGAAACAGAGGAGAACATGATGGAAGTCTTAAAAATGCTAAAGATGGATTAATCTCCAGGACCTGATCAGATGAATCCTAGAATTCTGTGGGAAGCTAGGGAAGTGATTGTTGGGCACCTTTCTGAGATCTATGTATTGTCGATAACCACAGATGAGGTGCTCGAAAACTTTGGTTAATGTGATGCCACTATTTAAGAAAGGTGATACGGAAAAGCCAGGGAACTATAGGCCACTGAGCCTGACATCAATGGAGGGCAACTTTTTGGAGGGGAACCTGAGAGACAGGATTCACATGTATTTGGAAAGGCAAGGACTGATTAGGGATAGTCAGCATGGCTTTGTGCATGGGAAATAGTGTCTTACTAACTTGATTGCATTTTCTTTGAAGAAGTAACAAAGAGGATTTGTGAAGGAAGAGCGGTGGACATGATCTATGGACTTCAGTAAGGCATTCAACAGGGTTCCTCTTGGTAGCCTGGTTAGCAAGATTAGATCACATGGAATACATGGAGAACTATCCATTTGGCAACAGAACAGGCTGAAAGGTAGAAGACAGAGGATGGTTGCTTTTCAGACTGGAGGCCTGAGACCAGTGGAGTGCTGCATGGATAGGTGCTGGTCCACTGCTTTCTGTCACTTCTATAAATGATTTGGATGTGAACATAGGTATAGTTAGTAAGTTTGCAAATTATGCCAACATTGGAGGTTCAGTGGACAGTGAAGAAGGCTTTTTCAGAGTAGATTGGGACCTTGACAAGATGGGCAAAGGACTGAGGAGTGGCAGATAGAGTTTAACTTAGATAAGTGTGAGGTGCTGCATTTTGGAAAGGCAAATTAGAGCAGGAATTATGCACTTTTTATGCTAAGGTCCTGGGAGTATTGCTGAACAAAGAAACCTTGGAGTGCAGGTTCATAGTTACTTGAAAGTGGAGTTGCAAGTAGATAAAAATAGTGAAGAAGGTGATTTCATATGCTTGCCTTTGATCAGTACATTAAGTATAGGAGTTGGGAGGTCATGCTGCAGCTGTACAGGACTTGGGTTAGGCCACTATTGCAATACTGTGTGCAATTCTGGTTTCCCTTGTACAGGAAGCATGTTGTGAAATTTGAAAGGGTTTGAAAAGATTTATAATGATGTTGCCAGGATTGGAGGGTTTGAGCTATAGAGAGAGGTCAAATAGGCTGGGGCTATTTACCCGGAGAGTCGGAGGCTGCAGGGTGTCCATTATAGAGGTTTACAAAATAGCGAGGGGCATGAATAGGGTGAATCGCCGAGTCTTTTCCTTGGGGTGGGGGTGTGCAAAGCTAGAGGGCATAGGTTTAAGATGGAGGAAAGATTTAAAATGGACCTAAGGGACAATGTTTTCATGCAGTGGGTGGTGCATGAATGGAATGAGCTGCCAGAAGATGTGGTGGAGGATGGTGCAATAACAACATTTAAAAAGCATCTAGATGGATATATAAATAGGAAGAGTTTAGAGGGATACAGGCTAAATGTTAATAAATGGGACTAGATTAATTTCATATATCTGGTCCTTGTGGACAAGTTAGACTGAAGGGTTTGTTTCCATGCTATACAGCTCTTTGGCTCTGTGGTGCTTCTTAGAAGGACCAAGCAAAACGTGCATATGACGGCCATTCATGTTCAACTGTAATGCTTACCAGCTTGAAGCAATTCATTGGATTTAACAGAAAACAGAATTGCTGCAGATAAAGATGTACTGTCTTGAAGAATAAATCATTTGGGTAGTGCATGATGTACCATATTATTCACTGTTCATTTTGCTAGTTAGAAGTACAGATTCTATTGCTGTTGATTTTTAAATGTTTTCATTAGGTTGTTTGTAGTTTGTGTTTTCTTACTGGAGCATTTGTTTAGTTTGTGTTGTTTCTTTATATGCTCTATATTAAGAGAAAATGCATTTGCTTGGGAAAATCCACCCCCACGCTTAAACCAAACAAAGACCAGAAAGCAAAGATTGCGTGCAATTTCTAAAAAGTCATGCCCTTACTAATTCACCATAAGGTAATGTTATTGAAAACTCCCTTTTGGTATAGTAGCCCACTGCCTATAGTGACACTACTATTCCTCTGTTTGAATGCAACTTATTAGGTAAGATCCTGGTCAATCAGTAAATGATGTAAATTTACTTTTATACATAAAATTCAACATTTGTAGCTGTCGTCTATTGTTTTCATGTTGATGGTGTATATATAACTGCTTTCACAGTAAGACTTTGTAGTTTTGCTTATCGGTTTTGCTTTAAATGTTTAGTCAACTCAAATTGGAAATGGGAATACAAATTCTTCTGTTTAAATAACCTGTTTGTTGTAGTGTTTTGCATGTACGGTCTATTGCTGTTTTGAGTAAGTGGGTTTAATTTTTTGTAAGTTGTGCCATTAACCCTTCTCTGTCTCCAACCTATTGGCCTAGATAGTGGAGTTCAGTAGTTGGCAGTGATGTTGTTAGTTTCATAATTATTTCATTCTTTACATCAGGGGAATAGTGTGGGAGGACTTAGTCTACTTTTTTTAAAAAAGATCCCTCAAAAATAATTCCAAATAGTTTACCCAGATTGAGTTTCGTTACAATGCAATGATGGGCAGCTGTTTTACAGATAAACCAGACAAAACCCTTGGTTTTTCTATGAATATATCATAAGAAATGGGAATAGGAGTATGTAATGGAGTCCCTGCTCCACCATATTCTTCCTTTTTAAATGTGAAAATTTAAACTGTGAACTCTGTTTCAGATGTGGTCACAGCAAAACTCTATAATTGTAACAAAGCTTCTTTAATTTTGCATTCTATTCCCCTAATGATAGACTAATTTATAATTTACCTTTTCCATTGCTTTGTGTTTTCCTGCTAACTTTGTAATGTCCTCTATGCGTATGCCCAAATCTTTTGAATGCCAACATTTACATGCTTATGTCTTTTAAAACAAAAGTCTCCTTTTTTCAATCTGATGACCAAAATGAACAATTTCACAATTTCCCATTTTATTACTTCATCCACCACCTCGTTGCCCATTTAGTTAAGTCTGTTTATATTTCTTTGCAGCGTCCTTGTGTCCTCCTCATGGCTGTGTTCCCATTTAGGTTTCATTGTCAGCAAATGTAGGTATATTACTCTTGATCTCTTTTTATATGCCATTAATATAAGCTGTAGCTCCAATCCTTGTGGCACTCCACTAGTTACAGACTTCCAGCCTGAAAATTTACTTCCTTTTACTTCCTGTCCATTAACATTCTCTTCATGCTAATATTATCACTCTCCACTCTGTGAGCCCTTGACTTGTGTATCAGAGTTATTTGACATGTCACCTTTATTGCATGCTTTTTTGGAATCTAACCACACTCTATCTGCTAGATTACATTTGCCTAGTGTACAAGTTGTCTCTTCAAAAAAGCTTCTAATTGTCATATAGGATTTTCTTCTATCAAAACTACATGGATGATACTGAGTAGCATTGTCCATACATTACTTTAGAAAGGGTTAAATTCATTACTTGTCTGAAAGGCCAATTCAAATTCAAGGTCTAACAGTTTTCTCTGACAAAATTGTCATGCTGCATTGTATTGTTTTTTTTCAGATTTCTTTAATGAATACGTTTGGGTAAGGGAATCCGTTGAAACGGCTTTATGACATCACAAGTCACACCAATTTAAATAATCAAATTTCTTGTGGAAACAGCATTAACTGTTTTCTCGGACATTGAAAGCTCTTGTGTGAGGATGAGGGAGAATGAGCTAAGTGATTGATTGATTGTGAATAATTAAGTTGCTGGTTTAGAGCCTCATTGGTAAAGATACAGTACCTCGGCGATCTATGCATTATTCCTTTATTCATTGACATTACAAGGCGACTGCTGTGTTCAGAGAGCTGAGTTTTGTTTTGTTGGTTTGGCACGATCATACAAAACTACTGTAAAGTTTGAAAAGTACAACAATGAGGAAATGAATATTGGCAAATTGTATACAATTTTTTAGAAATAAAACTAGAGTTATGAGTTGAAACAGAAGTCTGTACGTCTGTGCAAACAAGAGATATTTAGAAGAAACGATTAAATACCTAACAGTTGGTTATGCAAGTTGTTATGGAAATGGGATGTTGTTTTGTAGATTTTTTTATATCTTGTAAAGTGTACTGGTGTTGAAGGTAAACTTGCCATTGTCCTACTGAACCAAAGGTTTTGTTTCTTTAAAGAGAGATGATTGATATTGATTTTTAACCTGAGAGTTATCATGCCTCAAGAAGGGAGAAAGTTTGAAGAGTAGAGTCCATTATCGTAACTTCAGCCAGTATCAGAATGGAGTCCATTCTGTTGGCATCCCTTTTCATCACTAACTAACTCCCTAACTGATTTAGGGATGGCAGGTCTCCCTTATTTACCGAGAAGTGATGTGCGATTTTCATAGTAAACTGTTCAATTTCTACTGTTGTGTTTACAATGTCACTTCAAACCTCTGAGAGATGATAGTGGTGCTGGAAAAGTACAGCAGGTCAGGCAGCATCCGAGGAGCAGGAAAATTGACGTTTCGGGCAAAAGCCCTTCATCAGGAATAGAGGCAGAGAGCTTGCAGGATGGAGAGATAAATGAGGTGGGGGTGGGGAGAAAGTAGCATAGACTACAATAGGTGAATGGAGGTGGGGATGAAGGTGATAGGTCAGAGAGGAAGGTCATTAGGGCGGTGCTGAGCTGGAAGGCTGGAGCTGGGCTGAGGTGGGGGAAGGGGAAATGAGAAAACTGATGAAATCCACATTCGTGAGCGAGTCTGTTTCAGGATGTGGTTGAAGAGCTTCAGGGCAGAGGAGATGACCTGGGGGTTGCAGTGAGAGAGAGACTCACTGAGATTTTTGTAGAGAGAGAAAGAAAACTTCTCCAAGGCAGGCATCCTTGCAAGAGGATTTGCAGTAGGGTTAAAATCAACTCGGTAAAAACAAGGACTGCGGATGCTGGAAACCAGAGTCTAGATTAGAGTGGGGCTGGAAAAGTACAGCAGGTCAGGCAGCATCCAAGGAGCAGGAAAATCGACGTTTCGGGCAAAAGCCCTTCATCAGGCATAGAGGCAGAGCGGAGACAGAAATGAGAGGGGTGTGGGGGTGGGGAGAGATAAGTGAGAGGGGGTGGAGGTGGGGCCTGCTTTGAAGAAGCTAGGTTAGGTTGTCCTTCGTTTTATTAAGAGCTTTTGCCAGAAATGTCAATTTTCCTGCTCCTCGAATGCTGCCTGACCTGTTGTGCTTTTCCAGCACCACTCTAATCTAGATCATCCAGCATCTGCAAACCTTGTTTTTACCCTCTGAGAGATGATGCTGACTGTCATACATTTCATTTGTCATTGTGTCTTCTATTGGTTAATGTAATGGAATGGTCATGATGTATGGATTAAAAAAAATGAAGGCAACATAGTTATAACATTTCAAGTTTAGATGTGAAGCAAAGACTGGATCACCAGACAAGTTTGTGATGATAAGTCAAAATTATTCTCATTCTTTGTGGTGACTCCATTACAAGGATATGGTGTAAGGTGTTCTTTTTCCATAGTGGTCTGAAGGAATGCCTGAGACTGAATGGGATGAGGAAATGTGATAGAATTTATGCAGTTTGTTAAAGTGGTTCTTGAACCCAGATCCTTTGCTGAGAGGAAGGGACACTGCTGCTGCACCACAAGAGCCCCAGATAATGGAATGTATTTAGGCAGGGTTAATTGAGGTTGAATTGAGTATATAGATGTGGAGATTTAGTAATCAGTGGTGGGGCCTTTAATGGAAGGTGGTGAATTGAACTAAAGATCTCACTACAATTTTGGTTTAGACAATTATCTTTAGTATTTAATATTGATAGCAGAGAATGATTCAAAATGTAAGGTTTTGGGGTATGACAGATTTGAATGGATATCTGTGTGGCCACCAGGAAACCATTTGGATGCATTATTCCAATACAGTCTCAAACCTGGAAACGTTAAGAGCCTATGATCTATCTGATGAGGAAATGTCATATCATATTATATTTCTCGTACACTTTGTCACACTTAAAACTTTCAGACTTTTGTTTCTGTAGAGATTTTTGTGTAATCTTATTAGAGTCATCACTCAAATACAAATGGCATTATAGACTGTGGGAAAATCAGGATATACAAATGTTCTTTGGTCCTCCGCTTTGGGCTTATTTCAGTAAGTACGGCTTTATAAACTGCTGATGTAATGCTCTGTGTGCTGTAAATGGGAATTTTACATAGACAAATTCTGTTATAAAAATGGGTAAAATTAATGATGGAAGGAGTAAACAGGGAGTGTTTTGAGCAGGAAGAGATTAACCTAATGACAATAATAGTACTATTTATTTTTTAAGGTTAGCATTAAAATCACCCTTTGGATTCTAATGCAGGGGAGAAGGTAAATATTATTAGTGGTAGAGGATCCAGATTGCTCAAATCCAGTGGTTGATGGCCAGTTCAAATTATTTCTTTCACCTCTCTCCAAATGTGTATACTTACCTCTGCCTGATAAACATATATAGGGCTTTTTGCCTGAAATGTTGATTTTCCTGCTCCTCGGATGCTGCCTGACCTGCTGTGCTTTTCCAGCACCACTCTAATCTAGACCTCATATATAGAGAAGAGCCCAAAATTAGAGTGTTGCCTTTCAGTAGTGTTTGAAAACAGTTCTACTTCAAAAGGGTGTTTGAAGCTTAAGTGTCTCGCCAATTGTAACTGATGCTGGGTTAATTATCGATTTTTAAATTTGAAATTGTTAAATATTAAGCAGGGGCGAAATCAAGTATATGGAGTTGGCCACAAATTGGCCATGAATGACTGAGCAGGCTTGAAGATCCTACTTCTGTATCAGTGTTCTAAATTATCAGATTTCCTGTTGAAATTTTCCATTTATGTTGTTTACAGAAGAAATGGTGCTCCAGTTTCCTCCCACAGTCCAAATATGTGCAGGTTAGTGAATTGGCCATGCTAAATTGCCTGTAGTGTTAGTTGAAAGGGTAAATGTAGGGAATAGGTCGAGGTGGGTTGCTCTTCGGAGGATCGGTGTGGACTTGTTGGGCCAAAGGGCCTGTTTCCACACTGTAAGTAATCTAATCTAAACCCTTGTAAGTATAATTCATTCAGTCTGTTTCAATGATCATCTGATATTTACAAAAATAAATTATTGATACAAATTTGTTAAAATGTTAAATCCAAGCTCAGAATCAAGAACATTGGGTCTTGGGTTAATAAAAATCTTACTTTATTTTGAAAAGAAGTTCAAGAGCAAGGCTATCTCTGTACTTAAAAACAAAATAGATCCCTATTTGATTTCTTTGATAATCTCCAGAAATTAGGTGAAGCCAACCTATGAATGAAATGTTCTTGCTGTGTCCACTTGAATTGGGTAGAGCAGCAACGTTACGTCGTGGCTAAATATATGAACTGGGATGAAGCATTTGACTGCATGTTGTTTCTTGCTGGTAGTGGGAGGAACAATTTGAGGTGACAAATTTAAAGTTACTTTTATAATGTAAAATGCAAACAGATAGTGCTGGAAATACTGTTCTGGTAGTATCTGTGGATAGAAAAACAGATTTAACACTTTGTATTGAGTATGACTTCTTCAGAAAATGACTGTTGTATATTCGTATACTGATGCTCGTGGAATTGCCCCCCAACCACCCCGTGGCTCAACACTTTAACTCTCCCTCCCACTCCACCGAGGACATGCAGGTCCTTGGACTCCTCCACCGGCAGAACATAACAACACGACGGCTGGAGGAGGAGCGCCTCATCTTCCGCCTGGGAACTCTCCAACCACAAGGGATGAACTCAGATTTCTCCAGTTTCCTCATTTCCCCTCCCCCCACCTTGTCTCAGTCGGTTCCCTCAATTCAGCACCGCCCTCCTAACCTGCAATCTTCTTCCTAACCTCTCCGCCCCCACCCCACTCCGGCCTATCACCCTCACCTTGACCTCCTTCCACCTATCACATCTCCATCGCCCCTCCCCCAAGTCCCTCCTCCCTACCTTTTATCTTAGCCTGCTTGGCACACTCTTCTCATTCCTGATGAAGGGCTTATGCCCGAAACGTTGAATTTCCTATTCCTTGGATGCTGCCTAACCTGCTGTGCTTTAACCCGCAACACATTTTCAACTGTGATCTCCAGCATCTGCAGACCTCATTTTTTACCCTAATAAATTGGGCCTTGGTGAATCTGGTTAGGTTTGCTTCATTTCCACAAGCTACAAGTCAATCAAAGTTGGATCATATGTCACTTTCCTTCTAACTTACAGATATTAGTGCACTCATGAAAATTTTTAATTTATGTATGGCAGTGAGAACTGGATACTGAACTCTGAGATTGATAAACCATACGCTAACTTGTACTTTTAAAAGTTCATTCATGGGCCTTGGCGTTACTAGTTTAACCATCAAAGTTTGGGAGAAGATTTGTAGCTCGGGTGCTCATTGTTGTGGTTCTGTTCGCCGAACTGGGAGTTTTTGTTGCAAACGTTTCGTCCCCTTTCTAAGTGACATCCTCAGTGCTTGGGAGCCTCCTGTGAAGCGCTTCTGTGATGTTTCCTCCGACATTTATAGTGGCTTGTCTCTGCTGCTTCCGGTTGTCAGTTGCTGTCCGCTGCAGTGGCCGGTATATTGGGTCCAGGTCGATGTGTTTGTTGATGGAATCTGTGGGTGAGTGCCATGCCTCTAGGAATTCCCTGGCTGTTCTCTGTTTGGCTTGCCCTATAATAGTAGTGTTGTCCCAGTCGAATTCACGTTGTTTGTCATCTGCGTGTGTGGCTACTAAGGATAGCTGGTCATGTCGTTTCGTGGCTAGTTGGTGTTCATGGATGCGGGTTGTTAGCTGTCTTCCTGTTTGTCCTATGTGGTGTTTTGTGCAGTCCTTGCATGGGATTTTGTACACTACGTTGGTTTTGCTCATGCTGGGTATCGGGTCCTTTGTCCTGGTGAGTTGTTGTCTGAGCGTGGCTGATGGTTTGTGTGCTGTTATGAGTCCTAGTGGTCGCAACAGTCTGGCTGTCAGTTCAGAAATGCTCCTGATGTATGGTAGTGTGGTTAGTCCTTTGGGTTGCGGCATGTCCTCGTTCCGTTGTCTTTCCCTTAGGCATCTGTTGATGAAATTGCACAGGTATCCGTTTTTGGTGAATACCTTGTATAGGTGTTCTTCTTCCTCTTTTTGCGGTTCTGGTGTGCTGCAGTATGTTGTGACCCTTTTGAATAGTGTCCTGATACAACTTCGTTTGTGTATGTTGGGGTGGTTTCTTTCATAGTTCAGGGCTTGGTCTGTGTGTGTGTGTGGCTTTCCTGTATACCTTTGTGCTGAATTCTTCGTTCGGTGTTCTCTGTACCATCACGTCTAGGAATGGGAGCTGGTTGTCCTTTTCTTCCTCTCTCGTGAATTGGATTCCTGTGCGTGTGGTGTTGATGATCCGGTGTGTGTTCTCTATTTCTGTGTTTTTAATGATTACAAAGGTGTCGTCCACATATCTGACCCAGAATTTGGGTTGTAGTTGCGGTAAGACTGTTTGTTCTAACCTTTGCATTACTGCTTCTGCTATGAGTCCAGAGATCGGTGAGCCCAGAGAGGTGAACAGTGCCGTTACATCAAATGAGACCATGGTTTCTTCCTTGTCTATGTGTATATTTCTGATGATGTCCAAGAATTCTTGTGTTGACTGTACAGAGTGTCTGGATCCGCTGATCAGGTGTTTCAGTTTCTGCTGTAGTTCTTTAGCCAGTTTGTGTGATGGTGTCCCTGGTAGTGATACTATGAGTCTGAGTGGGATGTCTGGTTTGTGTACTTTAGGCAGTCCATAGAATCTGGGGGCGTTGTTGCTTTCCGGTTTCATTCTTTGTAGGTCAGACCTGGTTATCTGTCTTTTTTTTTGTAGATTCCTCGGTGTGTTGTTTATCCTATTGATGAGCTGTGGGGTGGGGTCAGACTCCCTCTTTTGGTAGGTGTTGGTATCTGCAAGTAGTCGTTGTGCCTTTTGGATGTACTCTGCTTTGTCCAGTATGACCGTCATTCTGCCTTTGTCTGCTGTTAGTATGATTATGTTTTTATCGTTTCTTAGTGATTTTAGTGCTGCTTTCTCCTTGATGTTGAGGTTGTAAGTTTGTCTTTTCCTTGTTATCAGAGGTACGACACTTTGTCTCACTGTTTGTTGTGTCTGTTCTGTTAATTCATTGTTCCTGAATGTGCATTCCAGTGCTGCTAAGAAGTCTGCTGTCTTCGCGTCCCTGTGGTTGTAGTTGAGTCCCTTGGCCAGTATTGTTCTTTCCGTGTCTGTGAGCTGTCTGTGGGAGAGGTTTTTAACCCAGGTGTGTGTTGTGGTGTCCTCTTCGTTGTGTGTTAGTTTGGCCATTTTTTCTTTTAGCGCTTTTTTTTTGCGGTGTGTGGTCCTGTTCTGTATTATGGTGACAGCCTGTTCTATGGTCCGGGTCCCTTCCTGATTGGTGGTTTTTGAAATTAATGATTTTTGGCGTGCAATTTATTGTCTGTATTTGTGAAGTCTGTTGTGAGCGTCTGTAATCATTACCTGGATCATCCTGAGTCCATTCTGTCTGGCTGTGTCCCTGGCTTGTGGATTGTTGACTGGTGGTCTGTATCTGACACATGATCAGCGGATCCAGACACTCCATACAGTCAACACAAGAATTCTTGGACATCATCAGAAATATACACATAGACAAGGAAGAAACCATGGTCTCATATGATGTAACGGCAATGTTCACTTCTACTGACAAAACCCTAGCCAGAGAAACAATATCCAACCTGCTGGACATACAGAACAGACAACAGGACGTTGAACCTATTAACAAAGATGGCATACTTAAACTATTGGACCTGTGCCTCACAACACACTTCACATTCAACAACCAGATATATGAACAAATCAACAGAACACCCATGGGCTCACCGATCTCTGGACTCATAGCAGAAGCAGTAATGCAAAGGTTAGAACAAACAGTCTTACCGCAACTACAACCCAAACTCTGGGTCAGATATGTGGACGACACCTTTGTAATCATTAAAAACACAAAAATAGAGAACACACACCGGATCATCAACACCACACGCACGGGAATCCGATTCACGAGAGAGGAAGAAAAGGACAACCAGCTCCCATTCCTAGACGTGATGGTACAGAGAACACCGAATGGAGAATTCAGCACAAAGGTATACAGGAAAGCCACACGCACACACACACAGACCAAGCCCTGAACTATGAAAGAAACCACCCCAACACACACAAACGAAGTTGTATCAGGACACTATTCAAAAGGGCCACAACACACTGCAGCACACCAGAACCGCAAAAAGAGGAAGAAGAACATCTATACAAGGTATTCACCAAAAACGGATACCCGTGCAATTTCATCAACAGATGCCTAAGGGAAAGACAACGGAACGAGGACTAGCCACACTACCATACATCAGGAGCATTTCTGAACTGACAGCCAGACTGCTGCGACCACTAGGACTCATAACAGCACACAAACCAACAGCCACTCTCAGACAACAACTCACCAGGACAAAGGACCCGATACCCAGCATGAGCAAAACCAAAACCAACCAAAATCCCATGCAAGGACTGCACAAAACACCACATAGGACAAACAGGAAGACAGCTAACAACCCGCATCCATGAACACCAACTAGCTACGAAACAACATGACCAGCTATCCTTAGTAGCCACACACGCAGATGACAAACAACGTGAATTCGACTGGGGCAACACTACTATTATAGGGCAAGCCAAACAGAGAACAGCCAGGGAATTCCTAGAGGCATGGCACTCATCCACAGATCCTATCAACAAGCACATCGACCTGGACCCAATATACCGGCCACTGCAGCGGACAGCAACTGTCAACCGGAAGCGGCAGAGACAAGCCACTATAAATGTCGGAGGAAACATCACAGAAGCGCTTCACAGGAGGCTCACAAGCACTGAGGATGTCACCTAGAAAGGGGACGAAACGTTTGCAACAAAAACTCCCAGTTCGGCGAACAGAACCACAACAGTTTAACCATCATTTATTACCTATCCCTAAATGACCTTGAAAAAGGTTTTGGTGATTGCTTTCTTGAGCCGAAGCAATCCATGTGAAAGAAATGCAGCCATAGTACTGTTAGGGAAATTCCAATATTTTGATCCAACAATAGCGAAGGAATAGTGATATATTTTTCCAAGTCAGGGTGGTGTTTGGCTCGGAGGAGAACTTGCAGGTGGTATTCTCATGTGTCTGTAGTATTTTTGAGCTCCTCCAAATATTTTGTTTCAGTAAAATAACTTCTTATCCTTCTAAAAAGTGTTGAGTTTTTTTTGTGACTTGCTGAAGCAGAAAGATCAGAAAAGTTCTAACCAGTGTTTCATACAAAGTCGCTTCTCATTTTATTGTTTCAGCAATTGCTGTTAAGCTGATTGAGATTAGTTCAATTCCTTCTTATTTGTCTCCTCCCTCCCCCCAAAAAAAGTCTTCTCAAACCTCCCACTGGAGATGACCAAAAACTGTAGAAGGTAGATTCCGACCCCACACCACAACTCACCAACAGAATAAACAACACACTAAGGAATCTACAAAAAAATGGACAGATAACCAAAGCGGACCAGCAAAGAATGAAACCTGAAAGCAACAACACCCCCAGATTCTATGGACTACCCAAAGTACACAAACCAGACATCCCACTCAGACCCATAGTATCACTACCAGGGACACCAGCATACAAACTGGCCAAAGAACTACAACAAAAACTGAAACACCTAGTCAGCGGATCCAAACACTCCATACAATCAACACAGGAATTCTTGGACGTCACCAGGAATACACACATAGACAAAGAAGAAACCATGGTATCATTCGACGTGACGGCACTGTTCACTTCAATTGACAAAACCCTAGCCAGAGAAACAATAGCCCGACACGACCAGCTATCTCTAGTAGCCATACACTCAGACAACCAGCAACATGAATTTGACTGGGAAAACACCACTATCATAGGACAAGCCAGACAGAGAATTCCTAGAAGCATGGCATTCATCCCCAAACTCCATCAACAGACACATCGACCTGGACCCCACATACAAATCACTGCAGCTGAAACTGACACCCGGAAGCGGCAAGAACAAACCAATATAAATACCGGAAGAAACATCAAAGCAGCGCTTCACACGAGGCTCCAACAGCACTGATGATGTTCCCTAGCCAGGGAACGAAACGTTTGCAGCAAAAACTTCCAGCTCGGTGAGCAGAACCACAACAGAGTGAAAAGTGTTACAGAAACAAGCTATCAGAAACTAACACTGAATGAAAATCAAAGCAGAAAGAGGAGTTTGTTTTGCAGACTTTTCGATTGTTTGTCTAAAGTGATGCAGGAATTTCTCATGGGTACCATTCCAAAAAGGTTTGAAAGCCATACACTTGAACAAAGCTGTGTGCATGTGTGTGGCATATCTTTTTATGATCAATTTGTTATTAACTATCTGCTAAAATGAATTCCCCTTTCACTCTGAACTGGTACAATTCACAGGTGAAAATGATTGTCTCAAAATCTGAACTTGTTACGACTACTCCTTCACTACTCTTGGTGAACAACCTATGTACACATTCTAATTCCTCCATATTTTTTGATTGCCACGTGGTGTCAGCAACTCCAAACTAATTTCTTCAGTACTATCGTCAGCATTCTGAAATGTTCTTTTCTTATTTTTCTTTACCCTTTTTAACTATAGGTTGAGGACTGTTGCCCCAGACTCTGAAAGTGCAATTTTAAGTGACCCACAGAACAATCTTCAGAATTAAAACTAATTAGGATTTATAACTACATTCAGAACCTAGAAAATAGTTTGCAATATGTTTGTACATTCCACCAAGGAAAGGAAAGAGAAAAGTTGCAAATTGTTCAAAATCAAAAATATTAGAAGTAAAACAAAACACTCAATGCAGATAAAAAAAAAACTAAAAAACTGCAGGTGCTGGAAATCAGAAATAAAAAGTATTGAATCCGAAACGTTAACTCTGGTTTCTCTTCACAGATGCTGCCAGATCTTCTGAGCCTTTTCAGCAATTTCTATTTTCATCTCTAGCAGAGGCTAGAGATCTGAAACAAACAAAACCAGAAATTACTGGAGCAACTCTTCAGGTCTGATAGTATCTGTGGAGAGAAAACAATGGGAACACTTCAACTCCTGTGACCCCTTCCAGACCTGAAGAGTTGCTGTTATGTTTCTCCAGCAATTTTTGTTCTTGTTTGTATTGGAAGAAGCCTGTCTAAATCCAGAAAATTTAGTCCAAAAAGTCAATGTTCAGTTGAAGTCTTTCACTTGACTATGCACAAAGTCTTTTCCCTGGAGATGAGTTACCATTAATTTGCTGGAGAAAATGTAGTCATCTTAAGCTGGGAATTGGTTAATTTCTTAGTGAAATACAGATTTCCTTCCAGAAATCAAACTTTCCTAAGATATTTCCTCAGATAAGGTAGGCATTTAGCTAAACCTGGAGCTGGTTATGATGTTTCCTTTGATGTTACAAGGAAACTGGCGCCATCTTTAGTTAAAAAGATAAAGGTGATTCAAACAAGCCAACAGACATAGTCAGGCAATTGGTGCTTTGGATCAAAATACTCAGCTAATGTGTTGGATTTCATATCATGACTGAAACCTGTTGTGTTTTGGGGCAACTGATTGTGGTGTCGGTAGCACCATGTCAAGTCATTTATGGGTTCTGATGGTGTATTTTCTCTAGAAATGGCTGAGGTAGACATTTAAGCCACTATTCCTTTATATTGGCTTGAACATAGGAATCATGAAGAAGGGCTCATGTCCGAAACGTTGATTCTCCTGCTCCTTGGATGCTGCCTGACCTGCTGCACATTTCCAGCAACGCATTTTCAGCTCTGATCTCCAGCATCTGCAGTCCTCACTTTCTCCTACACCATGTTATAGTCCAACAGGTTTATCTCAAAGTACTAGCTTTTGGAACACTGTTCCTTCAACAGGTAGCTGTTTAGTCTAGTTTAAATCGCATACTGGAATTTTTGTTATTTGCTAGTTGTCTCTCCTACAAGTGGGTATTCTGGAGACTAGTTGATTGGTGCAAATCATTTTCTCAAAAATCTAAGTTTTTGCTAATAGTGAAGAAAAACTGGAGGCAATAAACAGTATATCTTGGCATATACAATTTTAGATTTAAAATCCTATCTACACAATGTCACATTGCGTAGAATCTTCTAAGGCCCTGAACATATGGGCTATGGTGAGAAATCCTTAGAATCATGTGAGAGGGCCATTTTTGACATCTGGAGCAATTAACTGTATTTTCCAATGAAGTTCTGGGCAGCAAGATGATTCTCACAGCAGCGAGAGACATATTGAGGGAGGCTATTGCTTGCTAACTGCCCCATTAACGGCACACGTTGCCGAATTATTATGTAGCTTCCTATCCTGCCACCCAGATGAATAAAACAGAGATGGCAAAAATCCCCCACAAGAAAGTCAGAGCAGGTATCTAGCAACTCCAACTCTGCTTGCTCCACTGAGCTACCTTTTTGACCATCCGGCAAAAGGATATGCTTCATGGGCACTGGCTGGCTACATGCATCCCTTTTTCAACAGAAGCTGCCAGCTGCTTAGGACTCTCATGGCACCTGCCTGATCCACTTGCAGGATGCATCTGTAATTTAAAACTACAGTTTGGACAGACCGACATGGCAGCAATTGCAATTGCAACATCTTCAAACTAAAAGATGAGAGACTATACAAACAAACCAGATCTTTTTCATTTATAATTTCAGTCACATCACACTGTAAACTTTTGCAATAAATTCTGTCGTATGATCTTGTACTTCACAACCATCTGATGAAGGAGCAGCGCTCCAAAAGCTAGTGCTTACAAATAAACCTGTTGGACAATAACCTGGCGTTGTGTGATTTTTAACTTTGTACACCCCAGTCCAACACCGACATCTTCAAATCATGACGATATCAGTTCAGGACAGTGTTCATACACGTTCCCAGGTCTTGACTCTGGTCAGTTTTCAGTTTGGGGCGGTCATGGTCATGGGATAAATCTGACTACACTCAGAGTGGGCATACACTCAGAGTGGGCAATGATCAGTCCTGTAGGGCCATCACAAGCTGTCAAGTAGTGTCAGTCAGGGAGCTGCAAGCAGCATGGTCAGTTATTATCTAGGGCTGTCTGTCAGAGTTGGTCAGTGGGCTGGACAATAATCAGTCTTGGGGCTCCATATCTTACAGGGCTTAGAGTTTAAAGGGGGGCTGTGTGGGAAAGAGTACTTTGTGATGATAGTGAGTGCGTGCTAGGTGAGGAAGAGGAAAGAAGCATGGATTGAGGTGGGGACAAGGATGGTGATGCAGTTCTGGGGGAAGCTTATAGTAAGGGGAGTGAAGTGTGTTCTGAAGAAGAGGACAATTATCAGGCCTCTTCAAATGGGAGATGAAAAGCAATGCTGTGGAAGCACTCGCTGTTCTAATTATGACCAGATGAAAACACAAGTGTTTAATGATAACTGAGATAGTGAAAGCTTAAAAGGTACAATTTGTGTAGCGGGCAAGAATGTATGACTCTTTGACTCTACATACCTTCTACTGAACCTGAGATAGAAATGAATGTGTGTTTGTCCACTTGTGATTTTAAATTCATCAATCTGGTTGGTAATGTGGGAAACGAGGGACATGCTGTACAGCTGCAGTTGTGACTGCATTCCTCACGTTGACATTAGTAAGAAGTTTATCCTGTTGTTGCTTTGAGCAATACCTTGTTCGATTCATTGTATTTTAGTAGTATGATTGTATTGCTATTCCATTATAAATGGGATCAAGTGAATCTCTTGGAGTATAAGGGGAGGAGAGGCATTCTTAAGAGGGAAATCAGGAGGGCAAAAATAAGACATGGACTCAAATGATAAAGTTAGGGATAATCCAAAGACTTTCTAAAAGTACATTAAGAGCAACTGGGGAGAGAACATGGCAGGTCAGGTGAATTGGCGATACCAAAGTGCCCATAGTGTTAGTGTCAGAGGGAAATGGGTCTGGGTGGGTTACTCTTTGGTGGGTTGGTGTGTACTGGTTGGGTCAAAGGGCCTGTTTCCACACTCTAGGGAATCTATTCTAATCTAATCAGGGCTAGAGGATTTGAATTATAAGGACAGTCTACATAAGCTGGGATTTATAACACTGGAGCACAGGAAATTTAGGGGTGACAATACAGAGGTTTATAAAATCATGAGGTGCTTGGATAAGGTGAATAGCAATGTTATTCTTCCTTCCCTTCCCCCTGTCACATTTTTAAGGTGAGAGGAGGAAGATTTACAAGGGACCAGAGGGCCAATTTTTTTCAGAGAGTGGTTCATATGAAATGAACAACCAGAGGAAGTGGTAAATGCATGTACAGTTAGAACATTTAAATGACATTTGGACACGTACATCAATAGGATAGGTTGAGAGGGAGATGGGCCAAATGCAGGTAGTGTGACATGGCGGTGAGCCCTTCGGGTAATTAAACCAAACACCTAGAAAAACTCACTTTTCCTCGTAATATGTTAAAGGATAAGTGACGGAGAACTCCAAACTTACACTATTTAAAAATCAATTTATTCTTTAACTCATGAACATTAAATAACAGCTCTTTACAACGTTAAGCCTCCTTTCTTTTAACTGCCTATTATCTGCTTCCAACTCCATAACAATATACGGTTCCAATAAAAACACAAGTTATTAAAATTACATCAGCTTAATTTCAAAGCCACACATTGGCTGTCATCGGTGTCTGTCTCCCTCTGGCTGAGGATTTCCCTGGGTCATCTTCAGTCTGTGCAAGATCATGTTGGTTCATTTCATTTCTCTATGAGAAGGTCAATTCTGTGATCTGGCTGTAGGATTTGGAAAAGTAGTTGGTTTCCCCAGGTGCAGAGTATGGTTGACTGCATACATGTCACATTGACAGGGCCATATTGCAGCGCAGTGGAGTTGAACAATAGAAAGGCTTCCATTCCATTAAAGTTCATTCTTAGCACCATTTCGACTTTTTGGAGATATAATTCAGTATTCTGGCAGCTGCCGTGACTCCTACATCCTGGAGTACTCATGTTCCAGTTGCATTTGATGGTCCAGGTTTCCTACAAGACTGGTTACTAGGGGGCAAGGACTGCTGTAGGGAGCACTACTGCACAACCTCCTGACTGATATGAAGAAACAATACATTGCCCCCTTATATGTTGTGTCAACTTTGCCTGCTCCAACTGGAGAGGGTACAGCACGCTATGTGCTCCAAAACTGGGAGAGTGGGAACGGTCATCTAAGAAAGTGGTTCATTCAGTGTCACTGGGTCACAGTCCAGTTGTTTGAGGGGTTTGTGTGAACACTGTTGGGGATGAAGGCACACAGCTACAGGGTGAATGTTGTTAGGAGATGAGGGAGCAAGGTGAATGCAAAACAAAGGAATGCTGGCTGCGTGATAATGAAAAATTGTTGATATAATTTGTGAAATAATTTTGCAATACAGTAGCTGAAAACAGTAATATACAGAAGCTTGTATGAATTTTTAAACTTAGCACAGTGACTGCTACTGTGAAAAAATGCTGCTGTTTGACTTTTCCCAGTTACTATGCACTGAGAGATAACTGTTGGATTTCAGATTTGCTCTATATTTCTGAACGAACTGAGATTGGAAGTCTTGGCCAGACATGCAGAGTTCGGTCCTAGTACGAAAAGTAATCGTGAGTGGCAATCCCGTAGTCATTTAGGGCATTATTTCAGACGAGTGATCTTCTGTCATAACTGTTAGGATTGATAGGTCACACGTGAAAGTTTTTAATGTTTGTTTTATTAAAAAATGTATTGATTCTTATCATGGTCTAAATGTGAAAAGTTAGAATCCCACATAGTGACAAAAGATTTACAAAAGCAGTTTGCAAAAAATTGGTATTAACTGCCTGACAAAAAAATACCTGACTATCTCTTACCATTGAAACTTCCACACAAAACATTAATTGTGCGAGAACATTCCATCACTCTGGAATCCCTCTGTTTTTGAAAAACACATCCATAACACACAATTCAGGCCTGGTTATGCAGTGTAAAAATACTAAGTATACATAATCAAAAAGTGCGGTGCTGAAAAAGCACAGCAGGTCAGGCAGCATCCAAGGAGGAGAGTCAATGGAAGAGCTATGCTCGACACGTCGACTCTCCTGCTCATTGGATGCTCCCTGATCTGCTGTGCTTTTCCAGCGCTGCACTTTTTGACCCTGATCTCCAGCATCACTTTCCACTAATTATACATAGTTTTGTGCAGTTAGCTATTGGTCCAAATTTCAAATAAATTTACATTTCCTTTCTTTGCAAGAAATATAGATCAAGCTTAGACAAAGAATTGTTTTACATCTGGATTTATTTAATTGGCCTCCTTATCCTGTTCCTCCTCCTCTGCAACCTGATCTGGCTTGGCAGCTGCTTTCTTACCAGCATTGCCCTTGCAATGTGATAGGCTGCAAGTTCCTTTCCTACTTCTCCTTTAACTTGGAAGTCTTATACGGTAGATTATCCTTGTGTTGTACTGTGAACCACATTTCTCGGCTTCTTTGCAACATCTCCAGTAGACATTCCAGGAAATTCACTCCTGATCTTTGAGCACTTCTCAGAGTAGAAAATTTTAAAATGCTGGTGTGGTCTCTTGGGGCATTTAGGTCCTCCTTCTTATCCCCCTTTTTGGGGGGCACAGTTTTTCTCCCTATCTTAATGGACCTTGTCATTTGCCAGGTCTTCAAACTTCAGACTTCTCTTTGCTTGACATGGTCTTCCACTTTATTAACTTTTTTCTGTTTATTCACAGATGCTGCTAGACATGGGTATCTCCACCAGTTTCTGTGTTTTTTAATTTTAAATTTTCAGTCCCAGCAATGTTTTGCATTTCTACAGCTAAATGCTGTGCTCAGAATTGCTTTCTTTCCTGTTTAAAGACAAGTCATTTTAAAAATCACGTGCGCATGTTAAAATTTGCATTGAAGTAACTACCTGTATCCCTGTAGTTATCATTGGTACTCCTACAATTAAGAGCTAGTCGCCCTTGGATCTAAAAGGAATTGGTGCTACAGTGTGGAGCCTTTTTTGTCATGAGTATAGGAGATAGATTCAGGTAGGAAAATGATTCAAAATGAAAAATATTTTACATTGTATGTAGGATCTATTTTGCTCCAGCAATCTATTGCAGTTAAAACTAGGAAGAACATTTTTGTTATCCAGAGAATGAAATTGAAGTTGATGAACGGTTTGAACAAATTAGGTTAAATGAACAGTAACAACAAAGTCAAATGAAAACATATCTTTATCTTCAAATTTCTTTTCATGTTTTGAGTGAAAAAAACAATGATATAGACATGTCCAAATTTCATTTTTCCAATTCTGATGATAAAGGCTCTTACCCAAGTAAAAAGATGGAAATATTGACAAACAATGAGTCAGCAATAAGAAATATTAATACAGATAATACAGAAATTAAATCATTTCAAAGAATAAAGGGTAGAATGTCAATGGTAAATTAAATCAGCATTTTAACAGAGGATTTGTAATGGCAAAAGTGAAAATTATGACATTTCAAGATGAGGAAAGAAACCTTCAATAAGGTAATTAGGAACAAAAAGGGCAAAAAAAATGAAATTGACAACTGCAGGTAAGTGTCTAAATTTGTAAAAGTCAACGATGTCCAAAAACTAGACATTTGAACTACCATGCATGATTTTTTAAATATTATTAGTTAAGTAAAATAAATGCTTCTTGGGCTAGATGTTGCATTGGCACACTGACTAGCTATTGGCTTTGAGCGCAAATCTTTTTCCTGTGTAAAGAGTGACCTGACCATTGTGACCTCAACCATCCTATTCAAATATCAGTGTTTTCCAAAATCTGGCATGGGTTTATTCTTGGGATTGCTGATTTTTGAGACACTGCACTTGTATATCCACTTCAAGACAAAAACATAATTACTACTTTTCCTTCTAATGCAGGGAAAGGGCTATTAACAGATGGTGGCAAGCTTTTGAAATGAAAGGCATTATTTTAGCATTTTGCCTCAACTTTCAAAGAGGATGCTGCTATTGGAAGTTTTTTAAAATCAGAAATAGAATAAAACCGTAACTGAAGATTAGCATTCAGAAGATAAATTATTCCAAAGGAGTTCCTAAAATTAAGCTAGTGAATGACCGCATCTGAGGGCTTATGGTTTACCTAAAGGGAACTTGAGCAAAAAGCAGCAGTTACACTGACCATAATTGTCCAATGTTTCGATAAGGAAGATTTATGCCAAAAGCATGGATGGATGGCTTATGTGATATTGTTTGGAAAGGCTGTTAGAACAAACTAGGAAATTATTGATTGGCCACCTACCTCCAAAGAAGGATGATTAATGTTTATGATGTAGGACAAAATTACTGAGTACCTTCTATTCAAAATTCTGCATAATTTTTATTCACTTGTGGGAGGTGGACGTTGCTGGCTGGTCAGCAATTATTGCCCATTCCTAGTCGCCCTTGAGGTGGCAATGAGCTGCCTTTTTGAACTGCTGCAGTTCGTGTGCCGTACCTTGACCCAAACTGTCCTTAAGGGGAGAATTCCAAGATTTTGATCCAGCGACAGTGAAGGAATGGTGATATATTTCCAAGTCAGGATGGTGAATGACTTGGAGAACTTGCAGGTGGTGGTGTTCCCATTTATCGGCTGACCTTGTCCTTCTAGGTGGAAGTTGTTGTGGATTTGGAAGGTACTGTTTAAGGATCTTTTGAATTTCTGCAGAGCTTCCTGTAGTTAATGCACACTGCAGCCTCTAAGTGTTGATGGTAGAGTAAATGGATGTTTGTGGAAATGTGGCAAATCAAGTGGGCTGCTTTTTCTGAATGCTGTTGAGTTTGTTGAGTGTTGTTGGAACTGAACCCATCCAGCAAGTGGAGAGTATTATATCACATTCCTTTCTGTGTCTTGTAAATATTAACAGGTTTTAGGTAGTGAGTAGGTGAGTTACCTGCTGCAGTATTCCTAGTCTCTAACCTATTCTTGTAGCTGTTGTATTTATGTGGTAAGTCTACTTGAGTTTCAGGTCAATGGTAAGCCCAGGATGTTGATAATGAGGGATTCAGTGATAGTAGCAACATAAAATGACCAGGGGTAGTTTTGATTTTCCTTGTTGTAGATGGGCATTGCTTGGCATTTGTAATGGGAATGTGATTTGCCGCTTGTCAGTCCAAACTGGATATTGTCTAAACTTTGTTGCATTTGAATGTGGACTGCTTCAATATCTGAAAAGTCACAAATGATGCTGAACATTGTGCAATCATTGGCGAATATGCTCCCTTCTAACCGTATGATAGAGGGGAGGTTATTGATGAAGTAGTTGAAGATATTATCCTGAGGAGTGCCTGCAGACATGTCTTGGAGCTGAGATGACTAACCTCTAATAGCCATCTTCCCAGGTATAACCCCAACCAGCAAGAGTTTGTCCCCCGAAGATCATTGATTCCAGTTTTGCTAGGGCTCCTTGATGCCACACACTGTTGAATGCAGCTTTGATTTGATGGTATTTCAATTTCCCTGCGCGCCTAGAATTCAGCTGTTTTGTCAATGTTTGAATGAAGGTTGTAATGAGATCAGGAGCTGAGTGGCTCCAGCAGAACCCAAACTGGGCATCATTGAACAGATCATTGCTGAGCAGCTGCTGCTTGAAAGCACAGTTGATGACCCCTTCCATCACTTTACTGATGATTGAGAATAAACTGATAGAAAAGTAATTCGCCAAGTTGCATTTATCCTGCTTTTTGTGTGCAATTGTCCACATTGTTGGCAATATGCCAGTTTTGTAAGTGTACTGGACTTGCTTGGCTAAAGGAGTGTCAAGTTCTGGAGCACAAGCCTTCGTTATTGTTGCTGGAATGTTTTCAGATCTCATAGCCTTTGCAGTATCCAGTGCCTCCAACTATTTCTTGATGTTACATGTAATGAATTGAATTGGGTGCAGACTGGTATCAGTGATACTGAGGACCACTTTAGGAGTCCAAGATAGCAATCCTCAGCCAGAAGTTCCGATCTATGAATGCTTTAGCCTTATCTTTGCACTGATGTGCTGGACTGTTGCATCACTGACGAAGGGGATATTTGTGGAGTCGCCACCTCTGAGTTTTTAATTTGTCTACTGCCATTCAAAACTTTGTTGAACCTAATCTCTGGTGTAGACTGCAGAGCTGAGATCTGATCTGTTGGTTGTGGGTTCACTTATCTCTGTCTGTCACTTGCTGCTTGTGCTGTTTGGCATGCAAGTAGTCCTGTTTGATAGCTTCACCAGGTTGACACCTCATTTTTAGGTGTGCCTGCTGCTGCTTCTGGAATGAACTCCTGCACACTCTATTGAATCATGGTTGATTCCCCCGGCTTGATGTTAATTGTTGAATGGGGTGTATGCTGGGCCGCACCAAGGTTTCAGATTGTGTTGGAGTGCGATTCTACTGCTTTTGATGACCCACTGCACTTCATGGATGTCCAGTCTTGAGTTGCGAGATCTATTTAAAGTCTATCCTATTTAGCATGGTGATACTCTAACACGATACAATGGAGGGTATTCTCAATGTGAATGTACAATGTCAAAACACTCCTTTGTCTCCACTAGGACTGTACAGTGGTCACTTTTACTGATACTGTCATGAACAGATGCATCTGCAGCCAGCAGGTTGGTAAGGATGAGGTCAAGTATAGTTTTTCCTTTTTTATTGGTTTCCTCAACCAATCGGAGACCCAATCTAGCAACTATATCGTTTCGGACCCAACCAGCTAGATCAGTACTGCTGCCAAGTTACACTTGGTGATGGACATTGAAATCCCAGAATATATTTTGCGCCCTTGCCACCTTCACTGCTTCTTCCAAGTGTTGTTCAGCATGCAGGAATACTGATTCATCAACCAAGGGCGAATGGTACATGGTAATCAGCAAAAGGTTTCTCTGCCCATGTTTAACCTGAAGCCATGAGATTTCATGGAGTCTGAAGTCAATGTTGAGGATTCCCTGAACAACTCCCTCCTGACTATATACTGCTGTGCCACCACCTCTTTTGGGTCTATCCTGTCAGTCAGGCTGTTGCTTGACTAGTCTGTGAGACAGCAATCCCAGTTTTAGCCTTCACCCTCAGATGTTAGTAAGGAGCACTATGCAAGGTCAACAAGGCTGTTTCTATCATTGTTTTTTTTCCAGTGCCCATTTTGATGCCATGTGGTCTGTTTGGTTTAACTTCTTTATTCGACTTGGTAGTGATTGATACAACTGAGTGGCTTGCTAGGTCATTTCACAAGACAGTTAAGAGTCAACCACGTTGCTCTAGCTTTGGAGTTAAATTGATTAACCAGGTGGTAATTGATTTCCTTACCTGAAGGATATTAGTGAGTGAGATGTGTTTTCCTAACAATTGATAATAGTTTCAGGATTATTAGTAGATTTTTTTTTTAATTGAACTCCAATTCCACCATCTGCTCTGGCAGGATTCAAATCTAAGTTCCTAGAACACGGAGTTCCTGGATCAGTAGTGTAGTGATAATACCACTAGGTCATCATCTCCCTGTATCTGAGCCAAATTGATAAGATGCAACTTTGTCTCCACAAGGACCACACAGTGATCGCTGCCAGTGAGACTGTCATGGACAGTTGAATCTGCTGTGGGCAGATTGGTGAGGATAGGTCAAGTATGGTTTACCCTCTTAATCACTTCCTTAGTACCTGTCTACTGCAGACCCAGTCTAGCAGCTATAACTTCATGACATGACCAACTGGGTCAGTAGTAGTGCATCTGAGTCACTTTTGGTGAGGGATGTTGAAGTACCTTATCCAAAGTATATTCTACATGCTTGCCACCTCAACTGCTTTCTCCAAGTGATGCTCAGCGTGGAGGACTGATTCAGCAGCCATATTTGGTTATCAGCAGAGGTTTTCTTGCCCATGTTTGACACAGTGCCATGAGATTTCATGGGGTACTGCTTCAGTATTGATGACTTCCAGGGCAACTCCCTCCTGACTGTATATGACTGGCACCACCTCTGCTGAGTCTGACCTGCCAATTGGCCATGTCATACCTAGGCTTGCCCAGGGTATAGTCATACTTATGGAATCATACCTTGGAAATTGTCAGGCTGTGCTTGACTAGTCTGTGAAAGTAACTCTCCCAGCTTTGGTACTAGTTCCCAGATATTGGTTGGGGGAGGACTTTGCAGGGTCAACAGGTCTGTATTTTCCATTACCATTCCTGGTGCCTAGGTCGATTTCAGATGGTCTCTGCTGTATCATTCCTTTTTGAGACTTTTTTTGTCTGGATTTGCCAGGCCCCTTAGAACATTCCCTGGATCTCTAGATTGCGCATCAAAAAATGTAATTTTGTTTGTATGGTGCATAATCAGATTCCATATAATTAATCAGATCAGATGGCATCTACGGAAAAATAATATCCAAACTTGCAGATGTATCCGGGATTTCAACTGTTTTGTATGCGCACCTCAACAAGCCGTTCAAGGATTATGTTTACAATGAGTAGAATAGGTGGTTGGTGATGCACAGCAAACCTTTGCAAAGACCAGGAATGCGTGTGCTGCCTACTTTGTGTTTTGTGCAGTTTTAAATCATAAAATCTGAGAATGCAATTTCTGCGTAAACTGTTATCAGATCATTCAACAAATGTGAAACATCCTATTCAGTAACTAAAGTTGATTTCTTTGTGAAGGGATGACTTTGAAAATAAGGCTTTAGAGTGGGATTTGGCCAAAGTAACTTTCTGGGTCAAATGCTTGGATAATGATGAGCTTGTATAATAAAACAAACAAATCCTAGTTCGTGGTTTGTGTATTAGGATATGGCTTTTAGTTTTAAGTCTTCAAATTTCAACTGTAAATTAGTAGGGCAATCAATTGAGAAAGTAATGAACAATTCTGATCAATATGCAAGCCAAACAAGCTGGGTTTATTACATTTAAAAGGTATCCTATGTTTGTCTTAGGTGTTACAAATCCATCTCGTGTTAATTGAATGAGCCAGATTTCAGAGTGAAATGTGGCATGATAGGAGGTAAGCTTTTTGTTTTTACAATTTTAGTTTGGTGGTCACTCACTGAAAATATTCACATTTAAACAAAGGACCATATGTTTATTACACAAAGAAAAACAAAAATTAAAGTTATTTTCAAATTGTCATAAGGACCTTGACTCTTTTTACCAGCAATATTCATTATGGAACTTCAATTACAGTCAAACGTCACTCCTATCTTTGCTTCAAAATTTCTTGCTCAATTGTTGAGAATGTTAATACTCCAACAATTGTCTTACTAGGCAATTTGTCTAGTCATTTAGCTTAAGTTACATAATTTCTTGAAAATGCTGCTTTGACCCATTACATTTTTTTTAAAAAGTAGTTTTTCTGAGCCATGCCTGGCCTAAAACACAAGTTTTCAAACAATATAATTTCATATACCGTGATCACTAAGGTCGGAATAAATAGTGAAAACAAAACCTGGATAAATGAATTGTTTGTCTCTAAGCCTATATCGTAAATTGGGGGTCTAGAGAGGAATCGTGAATCTTCCATTAATTTATACTTATGCATGGGGGTTTTGGAATAAGAGTTATGCTGTAGGCAAAGTAGTTAGTTTACATTTCTGGGTAAAAGCATTACTTTGCATTTTTCTATGAATGACTTCGCATTATGTCATAGTGAATTAGGGTGGAGCCTTTGTTAGAAGGTCCTTTTTGTTTAATTTGTATGTTATTGGGGACAGAAGTGGGCAGTTTAGGTTGGGTTTCATCTGTGAAAAACAGCTGAAAAAGGTTGGTTCTAGCTTCCAACAAATGGATCAACTTCAGTACTCCTCACAGACTCGTGGCACAAAACTATCAATGTGGAAGGAACTGTACAGAAGATTGGGGAAATAGCTGTCTGTTTCTAAAGCCAGGACAAAGAACTGAGGAGTCTACCATTGTGAGGTCTTGAAAGAAATTGCAGGATTGCTTAGCCTTAAGCTAGTGGCATTATCCCCATGTAATTCGTACCTTGAGTAGCTGGAATATCAAGGAGAGTTAAGATAAATTAAAGAGGGCTATGGCATACCTATTTGGGTTGGACTCTTGAATCAAGTTGTGGTTCTTTGTTTGTTTGGTTTTTTTAAAAAGCATGAAATCCCATGACCGCGTTCTGTTGGCTAATTGCTGTGTGTTTGGATTTCTTCTTTAAACATTGTCAATTCCCAAAAGGGTCGCAAGTTTTTTTTTAAAAAAATGTTTTCATTTGTGTTAAAGGTATCCCTGTAAAGTTCGTTCAATCAATAAGGCATGTCACATTGATTTTAATTTGAAAAATTGGTGTTATTTTCTTTCACATATTAAAATGGCCACCTCAGCACAGTGGTTCACATGCTTTGCAAAAATGTTGACCTCATTTTTGGAAGGCTTATTTGAAGAGTAGTATGAAATTGGAAAGGGTTCAGAAAAGACTTACCAGGATGTTATCAGGATTAAAGTGTTTTGAGTTCTAAGGAGAGGCTGGATAGAATGAGACTTTTTTCACTGGAGTCTAGAAGGTTGAGGGGTGACTTTATAGAGGTTTATAACATCATAAGAGGTACAGATAAGGTGAAGAGCAAAAGTCTTTTCCCTCAGGTGGAGAGTTCAAAACGAGGAGGCATTTTTCAAGGTGAGAGGAGAAAAATCTAAAAGTGACCTGAGGGACAACTGTTACACACAAAGGATGGTTTGTATGTAGAATGAACTGTCGGAGGAAGTGCTAAATGCAGGTACAGTTACAACATTTAAAAGCTATTTGGATAGATACATGAATAGGCAAGGTTTAGAGGGATATGGCAAATGCAGGCAATTAGGGCAAGTTTAGTTTGGGAAATCTAATCAGCTTGGATGAGTTGGACTGAAGGGTCTGTTACTGTGCTATGTGACACTATGATTTAGATTTAGTGGTCCTGTGACAAAAACAAATGCTGGAGAAACTTAGCAGGTCTGGAAGCATCAGTAGAGAGAAAAACAGTTAATATTTTGAGTCCAGTAACTCTTCGTGGGTGCAGATCTGCTGAGTTTCTCCTTCACTCTGAGCTTTTACTCCAGCTTTTTAGCGTTCATGATTCGGTGTTTTTATTTTGCTGGCCTATATGTGATTCACATCCTTGTCGAGATAAAAGAATTAAGCATCTCTAGATTTAACTGCAAAGTGTCCACTTAATCCTTGCAAAGGTCTGTGGCCTCTTTGCATTTTGATGACTAACAAGTAGATTTCATGGACAAACAATTCCTCATGTAGCATGTGCATGAATGGTATAGATTGCAAGTTCCAGGTTTGATTTCTGGTTTGTTCTGAATTACTAATTGTTTAAAGTTGCTTTGTTACAAGCAGGCTGCCTTTATTGTTTAACAGCAATAATACCAATTGTTGTACAACAGTGTGGTTTGCATGGATGGTGTAAAGGGCTTTAAGGCCACTTATACCTCTAAAAATCAATTAAATGTTAGGCAGACTAGGTAAAAATGGTATATTCCCTGCCATGAAGGGCTTTAAGTGACTCATTTTTATGACATCCTACAGACCTTGCTATCTAGTTCCAATCAACAAACAAACTCATTTGTTGAAATCTTTGTTTAAATTGCCCTGACGGAATTTGAGCACCAACCTTGATGGTTAACTTAAGACCTAATGTGTGGGTCTCCTGGGTCCACAAATAACTTTGACAGATTATGCTTGCAACTGTCAGGAAAACACAGTTTCAATTTTTAAAAAAATGGTGTTTCTGGATGCCAGTTAGTGTAAATAGTACCTTTTATTAAAATCAGCAAAGAAGCATCTTAAGATGTAACTGTTATCTTTTATGTACCATGCATACAACAGAACAAGATAGTTGCAGACTAGGTTGGAAAGGTCCTTGAAACAATTCTGCAAGCCTGAATTCTTGATCATGTTTTGTATTCCAGCGGGGTGCCTTCTACATCTTTAAACCTGCATATTTTCCACACTGTTTTGAAAGTGGTGCAACACATTTGTGACAATGGAAAATAGTTCATTTTGTGCAAATTGTTATATTAAAATATAGTTTTGATTATTGTAATTTAGAGTTTACCCTTTGAGTACAGAGGAATGTATGAACAGGAAAGTTGACCTGCTGAATATTTACAGTATTTTCTATTTTTGTTTATTCCTATTCCATGCTACCAGTTCCCAAAATTTTTCTCTCTTTTTGGCTCTGGTATCAATCTGTGAGACTGCACCATGCTCCCTCCAAGGCCAGTATGTCTTTCCTGAGGATAGGTGTCCAGAATTTATTGCACATTAGTTTACCTGAAATAGTATTTGTATAATAGTTATACAAGTAAAAGCACACAGTGTACTACAACATGTCCTACACTTTTTTTTTTGGAAAAAACTTTTCTGACGTGCCATCTTGTCTACCTTAATTCTTCTGGAAAATGCAGGTTGGTTTGCTATCTATGAGTTGATTAATTCAGCATAGATGATCATTGTTCTATAATTTTTGTCACATTTCAGTATTATTGGACCTGTACAACTGTGTGACATAATAAATTGGATACTCAGCCATTGGATTCCATTAATAAATGTATCTTTTGTTATGTTCTGTGTTGCCATGCATCTTTTTACTTTAGGTTAAAAACTACAAATATATTCTGTATCAATGCAATAATACAATTGCTCTCATTCCTGTCCTTACCTGAATTAGCGCACCTCCTCTGGATTCCTGAGAATCCTGCTATTTTTTTCTTTTATTTTGTTCTATATATTGTGGGTGATGTTTTAGTAATGAAAATAAACATTGTGCATTAATGCAGGGTGTCTATTTAAAATTATTTGCCTCCTGTTTCAGACAAACGTGGGCCATGGAACCTTGGAAACCATATGTAACCATACATGTTCCATATATCTCCGGTTGCTGATACCGATAGATGTTGTTTTTCTTTTAGATGTATGTAAAATGAGGAGTGATGAAACTGTCATATCCTTAGCCTCCACCCCTTTCAATTAATTTAGGTTGTGTTCCTTCAATCTCTTATGGGGAAGTGAATGATCTGCCACCAACCTTAGTCCATTTTGTTTTTTTTTGCTCTCGTCAGGTGGTGTTCTACTCTTTTGAGATCCTTCTTTTAAATGTACCTTACCAGATTGTCTTTGGCTAGATGCTTCATCATCTTTGGCCTTGTGGTGTCCATTCTTCTGCCACTTTGGCAGGATTTATGTCCTGAGGGGAATAAATATGTTCTGCTGGTATCAGTTATGTTGTCTTCATGATGTACCACAGGTACCCTGACCATTCCTCTCCATGAGGTGCCCAGGGTTGTAAGTAAGCAATGCTGACAAAAGACATTCAATTAATATCAGTTTTACTGTTGGCGTAGGTTGCATTTGCTATATGTAGAGTCATGATTTCATAGCTCGGTTGATGCTTTTGAATGTACAGACTGTGTGAAACTGCCAGAAGCTTGCTGCTTTACAGATTTTTGTGTGGAAGTCATGCTCTATGTCATTGTCCCTGGAGATGTAACTCCTGAGGTAGGGCAATTGGTTGACATTCTCGGTCATATTGCCCTTTCGTGAGTTCTCACTGTCTTCGTCTTCTCATGGCTGATAGTCCCAGGCCGCCTTGTAAAAAAGAGGAGGATTGATTGTGGAACAAGCATTCTCACTATGTAAGAAATCATCACTGCTGTGGAAAGATGATGATGTAACCATGCCAGTAAAGTCCAACCAAGTAAAGACCGCATGTCTTATGGGACTGGATAAAATCTGGAAGAAAATCCTCTCAAAAATACCCAGACAGAAGAATAGCAAACAATGTAAGTGCTAAGTGAATTATGTTATGTACCTGGTGGAGCATTAAAGCTGTGAGTTGGATGTGACTACATTAATGGTTTGATTTTTATCCTGTATGTGATTTAGGCAACAGCTGTCATAATCCCTCTTTAAATTAATTAGATTCTTTATTGAGTGGAGAGTGTTGTGGGACTGCAATTGCAGAAAGTCTAAGCAGCGCCATGCTAGACTAAGGATAAGGGTACAAATTGCTGTGCACCTGCAAGTTATCAGTTTATCTGTTAGTAAACCTGTTTCAGATTCTCAAGTAAATTCAATCTACACTCTGTACCATTCCGGTATGAGTGATAATTCTGTTAAGGAAAACACATGAATGTGACATAGTGATCAGTGGGGGGTTTTCGTTTTAAAAAAAATGAAGGGAGCGATGTAAATTGGAATGTGCAGGAACAAGCCTTGATCAACATTTGAAGCAGTGCAGAAGTTACATTTACACTAGATAATGACATTGATTTGTGAGCTAGCCAGATAAGTGGTGAATCAGTTCCAGTTTGGACTGCAAGCTGACATTGGAAGATCTTCTGATAAGAAAGAGAGCACGTGCAATACAGGGAAGTTTGAGCTGCAGCTGAGAACCGCATTGGGAAGCATAAAAAAGATTTGAAAAGGCAAAGCAACACAGCAGCTTGTGATGAAATCTTCATTTGCATCCAAACAAGCTATCCAAGTCTGCTCTATAAATGTTAATCAATGTTCCATCACACACACACACACACACACTTCTAAATACTGCTAGGAAGAAACTGAACGACACATTTTTCTGTGTAGCGGATCTGGTGAAACTCTAGTACAGTTTGATGTTTCTGTTGTTTGAACTTTGGGCAAGTTCTTCTAGGAATGAATACATAGCTAAGTGTTGGAATCAGAATTCATAAATCTTGAGTAGAAAGAACAGGAGATTCATTGACTATAAGCTGGATGAGCCTTCGGTGTTCAGAAGAACCTACAAGCATTATTACCTGTAGCTGAAAAAGTGGGCTTTGGAAAGTGCACAAGTAGTATTTGGTTGTTGCAACTAAGCTGTATTGGAGTAAAGGAAATACCTTGGGGCAGTATTCGCTTGAACATGCTCAGTATCAGCTGATGTCATACCTGTGAATGAGTGTTTGAGTGTAGTTTTTGGACTCTCGGGGAACGTAGACCTCAAAAAGAGGATCATCGACCATGGGAGTAGTCATGAAACTGTTCACAATGGAGTAGATCTTGAAAGGGTGTTTTGAGGCCAGATCTGAAATGTGAAGAATTGCAATTTTTTTGTAAAGACAAATGAGGATGGATGACCTATCATGCTATTAATATTTAGGATGAAATGCTGAGAAATCTGTGGATTGATCTTGATTGCACTTGCTATTTGATGTGCTGTGGGGTGTTCAAGCAGTCTATTATCCACATTAACCACATATTAAATCTATGAGTTCAAAATAAGTTGTTTTGTGGCGCATGATTTAATGTGACTTCTGATCTAGTCCACCCCAGTTCAACGCTGCAACCTCCACATCAAACATACATTTTCAGCAGAGGCTTTGTGTCCTACAGTACTGTGACCTTGGAAGAAGTATGTCAATGCATCTCAGAAACATCTAGGAGCATACACCATGCAAAACTCTATTAAAATGGATCAAAATGTCTATCATAAGTGCAATTTAATTATTCCAATGTAGAGCATGAAAAACGTGTTTTAGTGTTCAGTATTGCAGGATTCTATTTATGCCTGTTCAGTAAGCAATTCATTGTTTAATCCGAATGCAAAACAATTGAAAATGATTTAGTAAACCCCACTGACAAATGCCTTGTTTGCACAAGGATTTCTTGTGAAGGTAACCATTTTGGGTTCAGATCTGTAGCAGGCATCAAAATCATACTCTTGAACTTTGAATGTGACTTTGCCTGCTACAGATCTGAACCCAAAATGGTTACCTTCGACATTCTGAACAGGTAACCAATTTTGAATAAAAATGTTGAAATTCTATTAGATTTACAAATAGAATTTATGGAAAGCAAGGTGGGAGATGTGCCAATTTTGATTCTGATTTAAAATTAATCATCGTAAATGCACCCAGCTTCAGAAAGAAGCAGCTAATGATCCACAACCAACAGAAGGATGGCCAGACACTCTCGGGCACTTTTTGACAATGCAGAGATATAGTAGGTATCTCGAGGCATGAATTTAATGGGAATTTTGCTTGTACATGCAGCTGTTTGCTGAGATATACATGTCTCATGTAGTTGTGACCATGGCCAAAGAGTGAACAAGAAGGCCTGGCACAGGGTACTCTATATTGTTCAAGGATCAAGAATGATATGTTGACAGAATAGGTGTGCAAGGTATGCTAACCACAACAACACAAGGAACCGCTTCTAGCAATTCTTTAGTCCAAGATCATAACAGATTTATTCATCATACATGGCAATGATTCTATCCTGTCAGTGACTGCTTTTGCAGATTTCCAATCATCGCACTATTAAAGGATGTTTCAAATCCATCCGTGACAGACTCGGTGAGTGTCTGTTCAAAGCACCTGAAGTGATCGTGTCTGCCAAGGAGCCACAACGCAGGCAATATTTTAAAAGTTTATGTCAAATGGATCACTAAACCATGTGTCAGCAAACAGGATCTTTGTATTGCTATGCAGCACCTAAGATCTACAGCATTTAATGTGAGTTTACTGTCACCCAGCAGAAATCACCTTTTGAAAGGCAAATTAGGACTACCCTGCCAAGTCATGATTTGTCAAGTTCTGAGGAATACAAGACAAACTCCTTGAAAACAAGGGAATATGAAGATGGTACATGATTGACATGCGGTTACAGAACTGCCTAACAACACATAAAAAGTAGGATAGAAAGTAGGATGCAGAGTACCTATCCTACCCAAGGACCCTAGTTACTTAGAGGTTTCCAAAGTCTACAGTGAGTACTTATTTTTCAAAGTAGAACACCTAATGGAGAAACAGAAGCCAACTTGGGGAATTCTAAAATATCTAACAAAACTTTGTGTGATCTATATAAAGTTGGAGAAATGAAAGGTATAAAAGGTCATTATGGCAAATACAACATGCAACAAGTCAGTGCACATACACTTGGCTAGTCTCAACTTGAGAAGCCCAAGTCTCTGGAACGCTATACCATCACAAGATCCAGAAATTTGTCATGCTGTCCAAATGTTGCAGACTTTTAGACACTCTAAATTCAGAAGTCGTACTATTACTGTTTTGTGTGAGGAGCCTTGCAGTTACCTAACGTATATGTGTCTTTGTTCAGTGGTTATCATTCTATCATGGACAGGAAAGCACAGGGATTTTCTTTCGCTTTATGAGCTCAGTTTGACAGCGATCATCAGGGTGATAGCCATATGACCAACAATCATGAGGAATCTGTCCATTTTTATCAGCATGCTAAATTAAGGGTGTAGATATAAATTGCTCTGTAACTATAAATTTCTGTCAAATTTATCTGTTGAGATTCTCAAAATTAAACCTGTATTGCTTATCAATCTAATGCAAGAGAGGTCATTATCATTTGAAGGAAAACAGCACAAGAATATGAAAAGGAGGGGCTGGATGTGAGTATTTTGTTTGGATAATAATAAAATAAATATTAAAATGCTTACAACAAAACAAAGTTTCATTATGAAAAGATAGCAGTGAAAGGGTTAAACTTTCTGCACTGTAACAAAGGAGGTGGTTAAACTTCCTGTGTAGCCTGATGAATCGGGCAGACGGAGAAACAGGATGGTTTTGTATAAAGAATAGGATGGCACCATACTGTGTGCACTGGAGTATAAAATAACAGGCTTGCATAGATTGTTTTCTACAAAATCTTGTGTCTCCCATCTAATTACAGGTACTTAAGCGCGCTTTGTTTCTGTCATTGTAAACTGCATTGTCTGTCTTTCTGTAGTCTAAAGCTAAGCATAGTCAGAAAAAATTACATTTTGCTTGAGGCTTGGCATTGCCTGCAGTAAGTAGGACAGGATGCCTACTCGTGATGAAAATTTACTAACTTCTACATGTGCAAATAACTATCAAATAATCTTATATAAACTGTCCAGTGAGAAGCTGAGCTACGCAAAACCGAAATGTCTCAATTTGTGGTGGTAGCCTGTCTCAGCAAGAGTAACAATGGACAGTACCATTGATTTCTGTATCTTTGGATGAAGAAAAGCAAAATTTAGAGCTGTCATTTCTAATTGCTATCCAGCTACTCTTGCTTGAGGCATTGGATGAGGACAGGATAGGCTCAGCAAGGTGATAGTTTCTTTGAATAGGTTAGCAATGCTTACTGTCAAAGCCTGTATATGTGATCATGTCAGCTTTGCACCGTTCACTTTACACTTGCAGAATGGAGTCTATTGAACCATACATGAACAAAGGAAAACTTTTGTTTCAAAATTTATGCAAATGTGTTTTGCTGATTCAGAAGTGAAGTTATAAGTTGCATTTCCTCCTTTAGATGGAAGCTTAATTATTTTAATGTAATCATTTTAAGTCTGTTGCTGAGTTAGAAGTCATTTTTCAATTTAATGTGCTTATTAGTATACGATGTACTGCAGCGTAACAGTAACTTGAGATCTATTTGATAGCCTGTAGTTACAACAAGAAAGTTTATTTCTGAAATATTCTCTGATGAACAGATCATTTTCGGGAAGTGTTGGTTTATATCACTGTGATTGTGTTTGCATGCAATTCTTTTAGTATTTTACCTGGTATTTGGTATGTTGACTAATACCACACTGATAGTTTAATTTTGATTTTTGCAGTGAAGTGAAACATCCTGTATTATAGGATTTATCAGTACCTCACCGGGAAGAAATACTTTAACTGATAGATTGATTTATGTTCAATATAGAAATTGTGTAATGGATCAGATCAAGCCCCCTCAAAATATAGGCAAGTGTAAGGTACTGTGATCTATGTGTGATTTGATTCGTCCAGTATGAGGCTTTAAGGAAAACTTGCTTTATTCTTACAACACAGTTAACGTCCAACCAAAATAAGAATTGGCGTAACTTCAACTGTATTGAAATACTTAATAAAATATTATTTAACTACTAATCATCAACTGTTCCAATATAGCAATATCCTATTAATACACCCATGGCAAAGGCAAATTCAGCAAAACAGATTTTCCTCACCTGCTATCTCCCTTCTCATCCAACAGAAAAAAAACACCAAAAGAAACAGCCTAGCAGCTGTTAAGGAGCTGTATATATCAGCTTTAACAGCCAACTTGAAATCCCAATTGAAAGCAAAACTAAAACCCTGGGTCTGTATGAGCCTGACTCCACCCATTAACACTTCTTTTGCCTAATTTTGAAAACAACAGTCTGGGAGCACGAACCCACTGCTTCTGAAGCAGACATTCCTGCGCCACTGTGGCAACACCTGTCTGCAAGAGAAACAGTAAGGAACAAATTTCTCTTGAAGGCACAGTAATGTCTCAATTGAGATAGTATTTTTATATTGTGTATCAATCTCTTGCCTCATTCAATTCCTTACATTTTTCTTCCAATTATTTAATGTCTGTTGAAAGCTAAAAAAAACTGATCGTTACCAACCATTCTTTTACCTCACTTCACCTGTGTCATCATTTGTGAACCATGGCAGAGTGTTGGCAAGACAATTACACTGTGGGAACATTACTGACAGGCCTGATCTTATCATCACTTCTTTTTTAAAATGAAAGCCATTTGTGAGATTTGGTGTCAGTAACAATTAGAGTATTTGCTAATCATGCCTAATTTCCTTGAAGGTGCTGGGCTACTGCTTTGAGTTACTGAAGTCTATAACTTCGCTGCAGCAAATGTTTCTGTGGGTATATTGGTACACCCATGGTGCTAATAGGTAAGAAGTCCTGAAATTTTAAGTAGTGACCAAGAAGGACGAGTCATGTATTTCCAAGTTAGGGTGATGTTTGACTTGGATGGTGTTTCTGTGTTAGCTACCATGTGGATCTTCTAGGCGGTAGAGGTTACGGTTTTGGAAGGTTATTCATTGAATGTTTAGAGTTGCTGCAGTGCATTTTGTAGGTGGTTCGTACTGCTGAAAATATGAATCTGAGAACATGATTTGTTGTCTGTGGAATCTTTATAGCTATGAATTAAGATTGTATTAAATCTTAAAAAAAAACTTACACTGTTTTACATCATACTTTAAACATGTTCACATTTTGTGCTTCATTCACTCCTCTAATAGAAGATTTCAACTTCCCCAATATCAACTGGGGGATAGACAAAATGTGAAAAGCTTAGAAGTGAGAGAATTCTTAAAATGTGACACTGGACTTAATTTTGGGGAATAAACCTGGACCAGTGAGGAGGAAAGTAATTTGGTGATAGTGACGAAAATTTTGTCCTTTTCCATAACCATCTTAAATTTTGCAAAGTTAGATTGAAAAGAAAGGCTGATTTTGATTTGATAAGACAGGATCTGGTAAAGATGGATTGGGAGTAGCTTGTTTCAGGAAAATCTGCATCAGAGCAATGGGAATCATTTTTAATGAGACAGTGAGAGTGAATGGGCAACATGTTCCTGTAAAAGTGAAATGGGGAGCAAACAAATCCAGAGAACCCTGGATATAGAGAGATGTACGCGATTAGAGAAAGAAAGAAAGAAATGCTTTTGATAGATATTGAGGGCTGAAAACCATGGGCGCTTGAGAAGTTTTGAAAGTGTAGAAGGTTACTTAAAAAGCTATTAGGAAAGTAAAAAGCGGGTGCAAAAAGCTTCTTGGTGAGTAAAATAAAGGCAAGATTTATTTTAAATTTTATTTCCTTTAATCCAAAGGAATTTTATAAATATATTAGAAGTAAGATGATAACCAAGGAACAAATTAGGACCATTAGGAACAAAGGTGACAATCTTTGTGAGGAACTAGGAGACAATTGAGATTAAATGATTACTTCGCATCTGTATTCACTAGTGCGAAGAATAATGTAAGTTTGAAAATCATGATGGGGCAACTTTGGTAACCTTGAAAAAATTAACATAGAGTGGAAGGAGGTATTAATGATTTAAATGGACTTAAAATTGAATAAATTCCCAAGCCCAGATGAGATGTATCCTAGTTGCTATCTGATGCAAGGGAGGAGATTGCAGGGGCATTAACATAAATGTTCAAATCCTCTCTGGACATTGGAGAGGTGCCAGAGGATTGAAATCCAGCTAATATGATACCATTATTATAGAAGGACGGTAGATTAGATTACTTAGTGTGGAAACAGGCCCTTCGGCCCAACAAATCCACACTGACCCGCCGAAGCGCAACCCACCCATTCCCCTACATTTACCCCTTTACCTAACACTACGGGCAATTTAGCTTGGCCAATTCACCTGACCTGCACATCTTTGGACTGTGGGAGGAAACCGGAGCACCCGGAGGAAACCCACGCGGACACGGGGAGAACGTGCAAACTCCACACAGTCAGTCGCCTGAGTCGGGAATTGAACCCGGGTCTCTGGCAACGTGAGGCAGCAGTGCTAACCACTGTACCACCGTGCCGCCCACTATATAAACCAAGGAGTGCCAAGGCCAGTCAGTGTGACAGCAGTAGTAAGGAAATATTTGGGGAGTGATGTGGAGAAATTCTGAGGGACAGAATTTTATCTCCTGAGATTGATTGATTGATTGATTGATTAATTGTACTACTGACTCTGACTTTTTGTTTTGGTGCTTACTCTTGTTGTCTTGTTAACTCCTAAAATGATCTTCCTTGCTGGAAACAAATTGACTCAACATGGCAATCTAGTGTCTGAAAAATTAAATTTTTTAAGGAGGTGACAAGGTGTGTTGATGAGGGTAGTGCGTTGATGGGCTTCAGTATGGCTTTTAACAAGGTGTCACATGGAAGTCTGTTCAAAAATTAAGAGCCATTTGAATCCCCAGCAAATTGAATCCAAAATTATCTTTGTGTAGGAGGCAGAGACTGCTAATCGAAGTTTGTGTTTGTGACTGAAAGCTCGTGCCTGGTGACTGTTGTAGCGTACATATTGATTAGACAAATATAGGGAGGTTTGATCAGTAAGTTCATAGACATCAATTTTAGCACTCTGGTAAGTGGTGTGGTGGAATGTTTTAGACCATAGGAAGACAAAAACAGGCTGGTCAGCTGCCCAGAACAATGGCAAATGTAGTTTAATCCTGAAAATTACAAAGTGATGCATTTTGGGAGGACTGACAGGGTAAGAGAGCACATTATGAATGTCCCTGGATAGTACTGAAAATTCATGGGACATTGGTATACATATGCATAGATCCTTGAAGGTAACATGATAGGTGGATATGGTGGTTAAGAAGGCAAATGGGATATTTGCCATAGACTGCAAGGACAAGGGTGTTACAATCTAGCTGTATGGGACGTTGGTTAGGCCACTGCTAGAGCACTCTGCATTTTTGGTCCCCACACTTCAGCGTGTGATTTGCTGTGGAGCGAGTGCAGAGGAAATTGACCAGAGTGTTGCCCATGCTAGAACATTTCACTGAGTAGAGACAACATAGGTTGGGTTGTTCTGAGAGCAGACAAGGCTGAGGGAGGACTGATTGAAGTCTTCAAAATTGTGAAGGGCATAGATAGAATCATTGGGAATAAGCTTTGTCAATTACTGGGGGGAATAGGTTTAAGTAAGGTGATTGAAGGATAATGTTTTCAAGAGGATAGTGGTTATTAGGAATTCTCAAATGGGATGGGTGAGAGAGCTGGAACCATTACAACATTTAAGAAGTACATGCAGTCCCTGCGAAAGGGTTCCATTCTGGAGTTTTTTTGAAGTCCATTTATACGCAAGTCAGAACACAATGTAGAGCAATATCAAATAGCCATTCATAAGTATAGGAAATGTTTATATGTTGGCTCTTTAAAATTATATCCATGTATGGAATCGTATTCATAAAAATGAGTATTTGTAAATCCGGGACCCCGTGTAATTCGATGAACACCTGAAGTACAGTAGCACACATGGCTATGGACCAAGTGCTGGGAAATGAAAGTAGAGTCGATAGCTGCATCATGCCTGGTGTGACATGCTGTACTACTGTCTGGCTTTTCTTTTGGTGCTTATTCTTGTTATCTTGTTAACTCCTAAAATGATCTTCCTTGCTGGAAACAAATTGACTCAGTATTGATGTATACTTCAATCCTCCTGCTTTATGTGGGTCAAAAATCTGTCCCTATAACTTGTCGTTTCAAAGCCAGCAGGACCCCTGAGAAAACTTCCATGTTGTCTCCTGTTATAGCATCTATGCATGCTGCCAGAGTGCAGTTTTATTTGAACAGGCATGTTCATATTTAATAAAGTTCCGTGTGAATCTTGAAACCCTCTCTGAATCTTGTCTTTAATAAGACCAACTAGCTTATTCTTCAAAACTCTAATGAGTATAGACCCAATCTGCTCAATCTTTCTTCATAGGCCAACTGTTCATCCAGGAGTCAGTGATCTTTTTATAAAATTCTTCTTCCTCTTATGTTCCTCCTTTTAAATATGGGAATCAAAACATGGTACTTACTCAAGGAAAAGCAGCATCAATGCCTTATAATGTTATCGTAAGACTTCCCTAAGTTTATATTTCATCCCCCTTGTAATTAAGATCTGCAATCCATTTGGCTTCTTAATTACTTACTAGAATTACTAGCACCTCCAGGAACAACATCTGCTTTTAGGTTGAGTATCCTCTGGGAAGAGGACATGTTTCCTTCTAAGTACACATGGGGAAGGCAATAGGAAACCACATTGTAGATTCTTTTTCTCAGTTACTTTAAAGTTTGATTAGATTAGACTTACAGTGTGGAAACAGGCCCTTCGGCCCAACAAGTCCACACCGACCCGCCGAAGCGAAACCCACCCATACCCCTACCCCTACATTTACCCCTTACCTAACACTACGGGCAATTTAGCATGGCCAATTCACCTGACCTGCACATCTTTGGACTGTGGGAGGAAACCGGAGCACCCGGAGAAAACCCACGCAGACACGGGGAGAACGTGCAAACTCCACACAGTCAGTCGCCTGAGTCGGGAATTGAACCCGGGTCTACAGGCGCTGTGAGGCAGCAGTGCTAACCACTGTGCCACCGTGACATTGCTCATTGAAATTAAAATAGGAGATTCCTACAAGCAATTAAGTTGAAAGTTCAAGATTGTAAGATGTGAAGAAAGGAGCACAGGACTTTTTATTAGGCAGGCCACAATTGCAACTAAAGTAAGCACAGGATGTCAGATAGGAAAGGGCAACCCTATGCAGGTTAGATCTGTATGAACTTTAATTTTACTCCACTTCTATTGCATGGACACTGTATGTACCAAAGTTAATTCTACTGGAAAGGAAGACATGAAAGTCAATTTCCTAAAAGGTTAAAGAAATACCAACTCCATCTCCATCTCCAGCTGACCAGAAAATGGGTCAGCTTCACTGTCTTCCAATTTCTTCCTTCCTTTTTCTATTTGAATTACTAACTCTTTCTGAAATGTATTTCCAAAAGTTGACAATTTTCTGAACAATGCACACAGTAGTGTATAAACCTGGGTACGGAGTTATACGATTTTCAGTTTCCAAGTTCTACATCAACTCTAGGGGTGTAGATAGAAAGTTCCACTGTCCCTTCCGTTTTCTAACTACCATATTTATCATGAGAAACTGTCCACTTATATCCAGTGGGTGAACAGCAGGTAGAAATAAATAAGGAAAATAAAACCTGTAGCTTGCTGTAGACACTTGCATTCTCATAGTCCCTTTCATGACCAGAACTCCAAAATGCTCCCCCAGCAATGATATGTATTTCAATTGTAATCTCTGCTATAAAGTGGGGAAAAATGTAAGTCAATTTTCACAACGCAAACTTTCACAAACCAATGAGATTAGTAATTGGATGTTTGTAGGGATATTGGTCAGAGATTAAATGTAGGACTAAAATAACAGGAGATAACAGGACAGGAGATCTGAAACACACAAAGACAGAAAATGCTAGAAAAATCCGGATTGGCGGCACCTGGGGATAGAAACCAGAGTTAATGTTTCTAGTTCTGTGAGCCTTTGTTAACTCAGTTTTTCCTCCACTGATGCTGAGTTTCTCCAGCAATTTATGTATGATGGTTTAAATTTTGGCTTGGCCACAGAACTCTTCCCTAGTTTTCAACCAATGCGATCGACCGAATATTTAAATCTACCTGAGATATGGTTATCAGTCATACTTTGCCTTTGAGTAAACAGTCAAAAGTAAGTCTGTGATCATGTGAGACTTCCTCATTGTGCAATAAAACAATCTTGTTTAAAAGTTGGATCACTTATAGTTGAATGTCATGACTGTCCATGAATGTACAAAACTGTTTTGATCCCTCACCAGGACAAACTTTATGAATGTATCAACAATCATGAGCAGGAAAAGGCATTAACCCCTTTCTATTGCAACTGTAATGCATTATACATCACAATATATGCACTCCTACCGATGATCCTTTGGAAGTTCATTTTGTGTGTCATCTGTTTGTTTCACCAAGCTATACATCTATAGCCAATAAGATGTCTGTGCAGCATCTTCCCAATTATTACACTTAACGAAGAACAATACTCAATACAGAACCTATATAATCACCTGAGAGAGGTGAAAATGATGCATTGGAACCTAGTCCAGGAGACCACTCTGATTTGTGCCATGGTGAGATGGAATTCTGCCTGAATTTGTTGTTTTCTTTCCATCTCCACCTCCCTTTGTCAACAATATTAACTACAAGAGCTTGCAGCTATATGATAGCTTTAACAGAGTAAAATCATTCCAGACCTTTTGTACTTACGTCGTTGAGAGGAGCTGCCTACCTTTCATTTGTTTAAAGTCTTCCAAATATGGTTTTAATTTATACTACTTTTAAGTTTCTATTCTGTATTTACTGCTTTCTGAGTTGCTGTATGGCACTGATTAAGAAATGTGTTTACTTATATAAAATTTGCTTGAAACTATGAATATTATGGTATCAGCTGACAGGATGAGGGTTTTGCTGAGAAACAATTGCATATCCATATATAGAATGACCTTTTTATCATGCATCGTCACAACCTCAACCAGTCTGTTCCATTAACATTAATAGAAACTCTGAGCATGCTTTCAAGTTTTTAAAAGTAAATTTATTTACATTTTTATACATGCATATAGTTGTGTAAAGCAATGGCATGACTAAAAACAATACTTTTTCTGAATATATTCTTTTTTAAATTGTAATGTCTGAATTTTGAACATTATGTTGTGTACAGGCCTGGGGTACTGAAATGTAACTGGAATTTGGCTTTTTATAGTTATGCTGAGTTTGTTTGTAGTATTTTTCTGTTGGCTAGCTTTAGCCTGCTGTTTGCTGGATAGTCGGGGGAAGGGTGAGCACCTGCTGGCTTCTGGATAGAGTTCTTAGTTGCCTGTGGTTTTTCCGTCTGTGACATATGGCAGTTTGTTTCTCTTGTGTCTAAAAGACAATGACATTGGTTTGAATGGAAAGCATCGGTGGAATGAATTAACCCCTCCCATGAATGTGGTCAGACTTTGTTCTCTGCTTCGTAATGCCAAAATAATCGGATTGGTTATGTTCGCTTGAGTTAGATATGAATTTGCGTAATTGTGTGGCGATATTTTTGTTTGAATTCAGTTTAAAAGTTTTTTTTTAATATTGTCAAGACATATTTGTTAGAGAATTAATTTGTTCCACTACCTCCAGTATTGCTGAATGATTGGTTGTTAAGGGACATACATGACTGGACCAACGTTTTACTGCTCTTTTTCCATTTATTTCCTCTAGAGTGGTTCAGGAACTGCCAGACATCAAATTGTACCCCCTCATTAAATGTAAACTATTTGGAAGCCAATCTAAAATTGTGTGTTCTTGAATGATTCTAAAAATATTCAGTAATAACTTAATTGGATGATACTGGTCTTACAAACTGGTTAGGTTCTTAAATATCAAACCAAGTTTTGTTTTTAGTATTTCTGTATTCTTGAAATTTACTTTGACTTCCTACTTGGCTTAAGTTAAAATAGTTTGGTACAAGCAAAGCTGTTGAGTAGAATAGCAGCACCAGATTTCCAGGTAGTCCTGCCTGCTGGCTGCTGCATTAACCATTATGACATGTTCTTTGGCCTAACTCATGCTCTCAGCATATCAAATGTACACCTTGGTAAAGTCTGTTTTTATTCAGTGTTCACACATTTACAACACCAGCTCATGGTGAGGATAGATGGTACTTGTGCCTGTATAAAATCTGTATTTTAATTTCCACTTCAACATGCAGTGCAGGACAGTGGGCACATGTGCACCATCCTCCAAATCATTCTCCTATTAGATTGGATCTCCAAGGTAGCCTGTTGGTTTACTGTTATATAGTTAATAGGCTACAGGAAAGATTGGCATCTCATTCCAGAACTTGTTTAGACCAAAGCCATTACAATCAATCCACTTCATGAACATTGAACAGGACCAGTGTTGTGGAATATCTGTCCTTTACATTGCTTATCTTAGTTATGATTATACACACCAATAGTTCTGATTCTCACTGACTGCACATTCCATTGAGGTATTAGAGCTGGAGATACCTAAATAGTTATACCTGAGCACTCTTCAGTTTCTTCAGAGGAAAGGAACACCTTTATGATCGACAAGAGAGGCAAAGCTTTTCAGATTTTTAATTTAAATTACGATTGCAAACTTCTGTTTTTAGTATCTCTCTCAACATTTTAAAATTTACTGCATATAAATTTTACTGCAAAAACTAAATGAAACCATGCATTTGCAGCTTAGCATGTGAAGAACACCAATGATCAATCAGAGATTCTTGTCGCTGCTAATTATTCCATTCTGGGGGGAAAAACTGTTTTTGTTTCCATGCTATACTCAAAGGAAAACTGGTTTGTAGTTCAAGGATATAAAATCCAAATTGCAGGGCTGTTGGTTTGGCTTCTTATGCAACGAGCAAGGACCAGTTAGCAACAGGAAAGTTAAACTATATTAGATATGTGAGGAGTGAGAGGTCAGGAAATGAAATCTGAAGAAGAGCCACTTGTTTTGAGTGCTCCTTGAGCAGATGTGGTCTGGGACAGTCCCAAAGTGCACAGTATTTTTAATTGGCATTTAGTGCAGCTATAAGGATTCAGGTTTAAAAAGTTTCCTTTGGAAATCTGTTTACTGTACATAATATTAGACTTAGCATCATTCATGTGGACACAAGCTAATTAGTTTTACTCTGGGAAGTACATCATGTGGAGTATAGTAATCATTTGGATAAGTGTATTGTTCATAGCTGTTGAGTTGAATACACAACTGTGAGTTGAACTGCCAATCTAATATGGGTGGAAAGAGAATTTCTTTTTTGCTTTTCCTATGGTTTATTAATGAAAACTTTGTGCGTGTCATATCCGAAGAAAAATGGCTCACTAAGTACTTAATGTTGAATTGAAGCTGGGGTTAAGCATTTAAGTGGAAACCATGTAATCTTCACATTATCCTATCCTTATGAACAAACACTCCCTTCAATTTGGACTGTCAGAAATATAAAGGGAAACCCCAATTTCATGTGCTTTCAAATCACTTTTAGAGTAACCCACCTTTCAGTGATAATAGAACTGCATTCCTGCCTCTAACTCCACAGCATGCTTTTTTTTTAAAAAGTTGCAGCCTTTGAATAGTACACAAGGATTGTATCATTATTTAGAGCTTGCAGCTTGAAGAAGCGGGTCTGCCCAAGGTATCCTAGTTGGTCTTGAGGATCTTGAATGAAGTATGAGCATCGCTTTTCTCTTCCAGGGTTAGCACCTCCTACATTTATGCGATAGCTCACATTAAGAATCAATCTATTAAAAAAGAACAACATTAGAGGATGCTTTCTCGTGGAGGTGCAGGCAAAGATGATTAAAGAAGAGTGTACTGAACTTGAAGCCGAGACATTGAAACAGTGTGTACTAAATTATGAAGTTTGAAGAGTTTAGAGATAACGGAGATGAAGTGTTTAAGGAAGTACGAGATAGGAAATAGTGAGGATCCAATTAAGGATTTGAAACATGATTGAGAATTTTAATGTTGTGTCATTGCAAGACTGGGAGCCAAAGTGTGTCAGTGATGGATACATGAGAGTACGAGCAGCAGAGGTTTGGATGAACTTGCCTTCATAGAGGGTAGAAGATGGGATATTAATCCACATGAGGTTGGAATAGTTCAGTCTTGTATTGACAATGGAATGAATGAGGACTTTGCAGCAAATTAACAGTGAGGCAGGTATCATTTGGAGAGAACAAAAACAACAAAGTATTTTTACCTGGTGCTTTAAAATAAATTTTTTAAAAATTAATTGAATATGTTTTCTTTTAAACAAAATGTGTTTGGATCTCTCCCTTCCAGACTTGTGGTATACAGTGTTACTTTGACAGTTGTATGCTTTCCCAGGGTACTAACATTGGATTATCTTGGTGAATTGAATGGCATACAGAAATACGAATAACTTTTCAACACCATTGGCATTTCTGTAGCAGTTAAATCAAAAAGTACATTCCTTTTTATCAGGAAATTTGTCATTTTTGGGTTTTTTTTCCAGTTATTGAAGGATTCGTTAGTCACGTTGGGATAAGCTGAGAAACCGCTGATTGTTACTTGCCCTTCTTCTTTGTACATTCATTACATCACATACTCTTCAATAGAGTGTAATCAAAAATAAGAATCCTTGAGCATATTTCTTTTCTTTGGTTTGCTTTTCTCTGTCCTCTTCTCACCTGGGTGTTTAAGTTCCAAAAGTGTAGGCTAGGAATCAAAGATGTGACTTTGTATATCTCAGTTGTCTGGTTGGAAAGATAAGTTGGACCAAGGAGTCTGTTTCTGTGCTGTACATCTGAGTTACAAATAGAGACTGTACTTGATTTTCTTTGGGATATTATCTTACTTTCGGTCGGAACAGTCATTCCTTTTAATGAACCTAATTTGTTGGCAAATTATTCATTTGTGAATGGGACAAAGCCCCACTGTTAGCCAGAGTAAATTGTTGAATTCAACCAGCAAAAGCTAGGATTTTTCAGATCTGTCTGGTTGAGTACCACATCACACAGTGCTGCTACTCACTGTCACCAAGGAGACCTCTAATTTGGTCTTTGAAATGGTTAACATCGGTGGACAACATCTGTCTGTTGGCCTCTTCACCTCATTTATTCTTTTCATCTTTTAAGGCTGTTGCAAACCTTGTGTTGCTGTGAAAGCAGCATTTTAAAATTATTACTGTTAGGTAAAGCCTATGAAGTTTGAAGGCAGCTCATTAAAATAGTAAATGTTGACATTTGATAGTATTTTATTCTCTTGAGCTTTTAACTCCAGATGCATTTCATTTTTGCATTCTCTCTATTCTGTGCATTATTTGTTCATAATAATCTGTACCAGAGCTGCATATGTGGGCCCAGGACAAAATACACACAATTAGGAAACGGCAGAACAGCTAGTAAGTAGAAGTTTTTTTTTGTGGAGAATATTTGTTAATATTAAATTAACTGTACAGCATTGTAACATAAACATTTTAGCATTTTAATTAAAGCAATTGATAGACATCCTGGAGAGTGTTTATTAACTAGGTTTTAAATAGTTTTTCTTTGTCAAGTATATCAAAGTAATATATATCTGGTAATTTGAGCAGCCCTGCCAATGCCGTGTACTGATTTGTGGATCTCAGCAGGTCACAATGACTAGTTTGCTCAGCATCGACCTCGCATGTGCATTCGAGTAGAATTTATTCTGAATAGTTATTCACTTTGGAGAAACCTTCACCCTGCACTTGTGATTTGCAAATAACAGATGTGCCCATCAGTTGCTAGATACAGTTCATGTCTACTCTAGTGTCTGTTTAACCTAATGTTTCAAAGCTCCCTTTACACAGTATCTTCTAGACTTGTGCGTCTCTACAATAGGGAAGCAATTTTGCAGAACCACGTAGCAATTGTTTTCCTGTCACTTTATTTTATATTTGCATTTTTCAATAAAATATCAGGAAACCGTAATATGAGATTTGGTATATAATGGATTGTAATGATCAAAAACATTCACAAATCAAGTGCTGTGAACTGGTGAGGAAAATTTTCACAAATTTGAAATGTTCACAGTCAGAAAATCTGAAAACTTTTGTTATTTTCTGAACCAAACAGGCTAAATGGCCTTGGAGGGAGTTAAATGTAGATTTGCAAGAATGATACCTGGGGTTATGTTATGAAGAGAGATTATACAAACTGGGTCTCTTTCCTTTAGAATTTAGAAGGTCAGGAGATGGTCTGATTGAAGCCTTAAAGATATTAACATGAAGAGTTAGGGAACTAAAGGTAAACTATTTCCACTGGTTGGAAATTCTAGAATTAAGAGACATAGTCTGAAAATTTCAGCCAAATGGCTCAGGAAAGATGACTGGAAGCACATCTACACATAAAGGGTAGTAGATGTTTGGAACTCTTCCATAAATGGCAATGGATGCTGGATTAGTTGTTAATTCTAAACCTGAGATAATTTTTTAAGCAAATATATTAAGAGGTATGGACCAAAGTTAGGTATGTGGAATTAGGCCACAGATCACCAGTGGTCTCGTTAATGGAATTCATTCTGGGGCTGAATGGCCACCTCCAGTGATCTGAGTGTATGTGCACCCAGGTCCCTCCGTTCCGGTACCTCCCTTCAGAGTCATGTCCCCTATTTTTTAATGTCTTTCAACGTTCTTCCAAAATACACTTCACACTTCTCAATATTGAAACTCATTTGCCATTTATCTGCCTGCTGCACCAACTTCTTTATGCCCTTTGAGTTCTCCACCATCTTCCTCACAGTTTACAATGCTTCCAAATTTTGTCACCTCCAGGCAAGATCTAGACCACTAGGTAAAACAAGGATCCCAAATCCTGACCTTTTTTTTTTAGACTTACAGTGTGGAAACAGGCCCTTCGGAACAAGTCCACACCGACCCGCCGAAGCGAAACCCACCCATACCCCTACATTACCCCTTACCTAACACTACGGGCAATTTAGCATGGCCAATTCACCTGACCCGCACATCTTTTGGACTGTGGGAGGAAACCGGAGCACCCGGAGGAAACCCACGCAGACACGGGGAGAACGTGCAAACTCCACACAGTCAGTCGCCTGAGTCGGGAATTGAACCCGGGTCTTCAGGTGCTGTGAGGCAGCAGTGCTAACCACTGTGCCACCGTGCCGCCCACGGTGGAACTCCACTGCAAATCTTTCTCTAGTCTGAAAATATCCATTGACCAGAGCTTTATTTCCAGTTCTCCGCTAATTTTGTATCTGTGTTGTTACCGACACTGTTATTCCATGACCTGAAACTTTTCTCTCAAGTCTATTGTGTGGTGCTGTATCATACACCTTCTGAAAGTTCGTGTACACCACATTGCCAATGAGCCTTCTTATCTGTTCAGAAAAATCTCCAAGTTAGCTAAATATAATTTCCCTCTTTAGAAATCCATGCTGACTTATCATAATTAACTCCCCTTTTTCCATGCAACTGCTAATTATGTACTGAATAACTCTCCAGAAGCAACCCATCAGTTAAATTCAACTGACTGGCCTACATTTGCTAGGCTCATCCTTGTAACCTTTCTCGTAACGCTGTAATGTTTGCAATTTTTCATTCTTCTGGCATCATATCAGAGTCTAGGGAAGACTGAAAGATTGTGGCCTACGCACCTACAATTTCCACTTTCTCTTCCTTCAAAATCTTAGGCTGCATCTCATCTGGTCCTGGTGCCCTGTCAACTTTAGGCATAACAGTTTGTCTAGCTTTACTGAATTTTCAATTTTGAACCCTTCCAGTGACTGAGTTCCTTCCTATGTCACCTGGGTAGCACTTTTTTCTCTTTGTTTAAAAACAGATGCAAAGTATTCATTTAACACCTCAACCACTTCTACCTGCTTCCAGATGTAAATCCCCTTCTATTATCCCTAATGTCCCTACTCCTCCTCTTTTTAATATTTATATGGCCAACGAAGACTTTGGGACATCTATGTTTCCTGCCAGTCTTTTCTCGTAATTCCTTTTCAGAACCTAAGAATGAGGAGCAGGAATAGTCCATTTTGCCCTTCGAGCCTGCTCCACCATTAAATAAGATCATGGCTGATCTTTTTTTGGCCTCAGTTCCACTTACCCGCCCTCCCACCGTAACCCTTAAGTCCTTTATTATTCAAAAAAAATCTATCTTAGCTTTTAAAACATTTACTGAAGTAGCATCAACTACTTCACTGGGCAGGGAATTTCATAGATTCACAACCATTAGGATGAAGAAATTCCTTCTCAATTCAGTCCTAAATGTGCTCTCTCTAATTTTGAGGCTATGTCCTCTTGTCCTTGTTTCACCTGCCATTGGAAGCATCTTCTCTATGTCTATCTTATCTGTTCCCTTCATAATTTTATGTTTCTATAAGATTTCCCCCATACTCTTTTAAATTCCAATGAATATAATCCCAGTCTACTTGGCCTCTCCTCGTAAGCCAGCGCCCTTCACTCAGGAATCACCTAGTGAACCTCCTCTGCACCCCCTCGAGTGCCAGTACATCCTTTATCAAGTAAGGAGACCAAAAATGGATGCAGTACTCCTGGTGTGGCCTCACTAGTACTCTAAACAGCTGCAACATAACCTCCTTGCTTTTAAACTCGATCCCTTTAGCAATGTAGGGCAAAATTCCATTTGCCTTCCTAATTACCTGTTGGACCTGCAGACCAGCCTCCTGTGTTTCATGAACAAGGACATCCCGGTCCCTCTGCACGACAGCATGCTATAATTTTTTACTATTTAAATAATAGTTCTTTTCACTATTATATCTACCAAAATGGATGACTTCATCTTTATCAATATTGTACTCCATCTGCCAGACCTTTGTCCATCTATGTCCCTCTGCAGACTTTCACAGTCCTCTGCACTTGTCTGAGTGTCATCCACAAACTTTGACACATATATGGTCCCCAACTCCAAATCAGTTATGTAAATTATGAATAATTGCAATCCCAACGCTGGTCCCTGAGGCACACCACTAGTTACTGACTGTCAATCAAAATAGCTCTCATTTATCCCCCACTCTTTGTTATGAAGCTGTGGTTGTACTGTACCTTTTTTCAGAAAGTTAGAAACCAGCAGAACTACCTGACAGCACAGAGTGTTCTGAATAAGATATAATGTAACCATTTGGTCCAGCAGCTAGTGTAGCTGGTTGCCTGGAGACAAAAATGAGTATGAATAAGGCCAATCAGTTTAAATTATACCCAAAAAAATACCAAACTCAAATCAAGTTTGAATTTAGTATAGTGACAATATTAAAAGCCAATGACACAATCCGAAGCCCAGCCACCAGCATGTACAGACTGCCCAAAGCACAGCTCTCTTAAAGATAACCTTTATCGATCAATGAACTGTGAAATATAATTCCTAAGAAGAAGAAAAGAAGACAAAAGAAGATCCAAAGAGAGGAATTGACAGGAGCCTAGTTTTGAAATTTGAATTTTGATAAATCTTAATTGGGGGTTTTATTGGACTAGTATTATAGAAGGGAAAATAAATGATAGCTTAGAGGAAGGAGTTGTAAATAATTGTTAATTACTCTCTGTTATACTTTAAGAAATAAAATTGTTGCTTTTTACTTTAACTAGTTCTTGGCCTCTCAAATTTTCACAGATTACTGCATGGGATAAATCTTTTCTGTGTTGCTCATTTAAAATTAACAGTGGGGATTTAGCCTGTGTCGTAACAGTTTGGGGACTCATTGTCAGGATTTGAATGGTTTGGGGGCTTTTGTCCGCGATTTGAACAGTTTGGGTCTTGGATTTGTGATTTGAACTGGTTTAGACAGATTTTAATAGATTTGGGCATACAAAACATTCCAGAAGATTTAAGCACTTGCAGGTTAGGGTCCTAGATCTTCAAATAAAATGTGGGTGGGACAATTTGTTTAATTTCGGTGACTTGTAGTTGATTAAATTAAAAATGTGAGAAATGGCTCTTAAATTTGCTAAAGAGGTTCTGGGATTTGAAGATGATTTTCAAATTTGCCAAGAAAATTTAGAAGGAAAGAAAAAGGCCATAGTTTTAGAATTAGCAAAGAATTTAGATTTGGGTTTACATAGAACATAGACCGTTACAGCGCTGTACAGGTCCTTCGGCCCTCGGTGCTGCGCCGACCTGCGAAATTAATCTGATACCCATCTAATCTACACCGTTCCATTATTATCCATATGTATGTCCAATGCCCATTTAAATGCCCTGAATGCCAGCAAGTCTACTACTGTCACAGGCAGACAGTTACACATCCCTACTACTCTGAGTAAAGAAGTGACCCTTGATATCTGTCGTAAATCTATCACCCCTCAATTTAAAGCTATGTTCCCTCATGTTAGCCTTCACCTTCCGAGGAAAAAGACTCTCACTGTCCACCCTATCTAGCCCACTGATTATCTTGTACATCTGAATTAAGTCCCCTCTCAACATTCTTCTCTCCAACAAAAACAAACTCAGTTCCCTCAGCCTTTCCTCGTAAGACCTTCCCTCCATACCAAGCAACATCTTAGTAGTTCTCCTCTAAACCCTTTCCAAAGCTTCCACATCCTTCCTATAATGCGGTAACCAGAACTGTACACAATACTCCAACTGCGGCCTTACCAGTGTCTTGAACAGCTGAAGGAAGAGCCTGTTGCTCCGAAACTCAATTCCCCTACCAATAAACATTAACACACTACATGCTTTCTTAACAACCCTATCAACCTGTGTGGCAACTTTCAGGGATTTATGCACCTGGACACCGAGGTCTCTCTGTTCATCTTCACTACCAAAAATTTTACCATTAGCCCAGTACTCTGCATTCCTGTTTAGTTCTTCCGAAGTGAACTACCACACTTTTCTGCATTAAACTCCAATTGCCACTTCCCTGCCCAGCTCTGCATCTTATCTATATCCCTCTGTAACCCACAACATCCTTTGGCACTATACAAAACTCTGCCTACCTTAGAGTCATTTGCAAATTTGCTAACCCATTCTTCTATGCCCACATCCAGATCATTTATAAAAATGACAAACAGTAGTGGCTCCAAAACAGGTCCTTACATAACTCCATGATGAACATTTCCCATCAACAACCACTTTCAGCTAGCCAATTTCTGATCCAAATCGCTAAATCATCTTCAATCCCAAAACTCCCAATTTTGTGCAATAGCCTACCGTGCAGAACATTTTCAAATGCCTTACTGAAATCTAGATACACCATATCAACTGCTTTACCTTCATCCACCTGTTTTGTCACCTTCTCAAAGAACTCAATAAGGTTAGTGAGGCACGACCTACCCTTCACAAAATTATGTTGTCTATCCCTAATCAAATTATTCCTTTTCAGATGATTATAGATCCTATCTCTTATAACCTTTGCCAACACCTTACCCACAACTGAAGTAAGGCTCACTGGCCTATAATTACCAAGGTTGGCTCAACTCCCTTTCTTAAACAAGGGAACAATATTTGCTATCCTCCAGTCTTCTAGCACTACTCCTTTCGACAATGACAACATATAATCAAAGCCAAAGGCTTGCAATCTCCTCCCTGGCTTCCCAGAGAATCGGAGGATAAATCCCATCTGGCCCGAGGGTCTTATCTATTTTCAGATCTTTTAATAATTGCTAAAACCTCCTTTTTGTCAACCACAATCACATCTAATCTAGTAGTCTGTATCTCCATATTCTCACTAACATTGGAAGAGGGCAATGTGAATATTGATGAAAAGGTTAACCAAGGACAAAACTAAAGCTGAAAGTATAAGGAGTTACTTAAGCACTGAGGTGTGTCAGAGAAACAAACAAATGCAGTAGAGGTAGAAAATCTTCACTCACAATTGAGGAAAATGGAGTTAGGAGATAAACCGAGAGAGAGAAAGATGTTGAAACCTTTATTTCATTTGAAAAATTGGCTAGGCAGATGGAGCAGTCTGAGGATTTATGGGTAATGCTAGTTCAGACTAATCTAGTAGACAGAGCTAGTGAGGTATTTGCGGTGCTGTCAGATGAGGGGTCAAGACATTATGAAGAGGTTGAACAGGCTATTTTAAGTGCTTACGAATTGGTACCAGAAGCGTATAGACAGCAGTTCAGGAACAGAAAGAAAGAACAAGGTCAGATGTGTGTTGAATTTTGATAGATGGGTGTGTGCTTTCAAAATAGATAGGATCTTTTGAGGCTCTATGAGAGACTATTCTGCTGGAGGAGTTTAAAAACTCACTTCCAGAGATGGTAAGAATTCACATGGAGGGACAGAAAGTTCAGGAAGTGAGAAAGGCAGCAAAATTAACAGATGAATACATGTTAGTGCATAAGACCAGCTTCCATCCAGAATTTTGTCCTGTGAGAGATAGAAATTGGGAAAAGGGGAGATCCTACACTACGAAAGAAAGACTAGAGAACACTGATAAGAATTTACTACAGGTTAAAGAACCCAAGAAGAGTGTACAGGAGGTGAAAGGCCTCAGGTGTTTTCATTGTAATGGAGTGGGACACAGAAAATTACAGTGCAAGTGGTTTCAGAAGGGCACTGGGAAAAGTAGTTTTCACTGAAAACAGATTAAAAAATGAAGCCCTTGAGGAATGGGATAGGTTAGAAAGCTATCTGTCTCAGGAGCATAGAAAGCAGTTGAAAGATTTGTTACTGCAGTATAAGAATATATGTAAGAATCAGATGGGGCGGACTAATACTATTGTACGTGAAGTAGACATAGGGAATACTGCTCTGATGAAACAACTTCCCTATCGGTTTAATCCTTTCAAAGCCAGACAGGTCCAAATGGAGGTGGAGGCCATGCTCAACAAGGACATCATCAAAGCTGAAAAATGTGTTAGAGCGAGTGGAGTTTGCTGATCATCTTACCTCCAAACTGGACAGGACTTAACGATTCTGTGTGCATTATTGGAAGGTCAGTGCCATTGCAAAATCAGACTCCTATCCAATTCCCAGATTGGAGGACTGTATTAAGAAAGTCAGATAAGCCAGTTACATCGCCAAGTTGGACTTAATGCATGGTTACTGGCAGGGACCTTTTATCAGAGACCGCAAAAGAAATTTCTTTGTTTGTAACCCCAACTGGGCTACATCAGTTTAAAGTGATGCCCTTTGGAATGAAGAATGTACCTGCCACATTCCAAAGAGTCCTGAACAGAGTTGTGGCCGGGATAACAAACTGAGCAGTCTATTTGGACGATGTTGTGATCTTTATTAAATCCTGGAAAGATCACATGGTACAGTGGCAGAGCTTTTTGAATGACTATGAGAAGCAAAGTTGGCAATAAACTTAAATAAAACCAAATTCCCGAAAGCAGAGATGATGTTCTTGAGACGTAACATCGGTCATGGAATGTTGACCCCACAGACTGCAAAGATAAAGGCCATCGAGGAATTTCTACGACCAATTTCTAAGAAAAAGGTGCTTTGATTCTTTGGACTCAATAGATTCCGTCAGAAGTTTGTTCCAAACTTCAGCAGTGTAGTGGCACAGTTGACTGATTTGCTGAAGAATACAAAGTTCCGGTGGACAGAACAATGCCAGGAGACATTCGATCCTTTGAAATCAATATTAACAACAAACCAGTTTTAGCTACACAAAATTTATCAAAAGCTTTTAAAGTCGCCATCGATGCTAGTGACATAGGAGTTGGAGTTGTACCCAGACAGAAAGATGAGGATGGGATTGAACTGCCAGTTCATCTTTTCATTATGGTTCATTTTTTTCTTAAGCAGGGAGGTATTATGAAGATGTGAGTATACCATACCTTTAAGAAAATTAAAAGCTTGCAGAACTACCTGACAGTACCAAGTTTTCTGAAAAAGATACAATGTAACCTTTTGGTCCAGCAGCTAGTGTAGCTGGTTGCCTGGAGACAAAAGCAAATTTGAATTAGGCCAATCAGTTTAAATTATACACAAAACAAAACAAACTCAAATCAAGTTTGAATTTAGTATAGTGACAATATTAAAAGCCAATAACACAATTCGACGCTTTGGGGGTACAAGGCTAGGAAAACGTGAACAGTTGAGAGAGAACTGCCCAGCTACCAGCATGTACAGACTACCCGAAACACAGGTCTCTTAAAGATCACCTTTATCGATCAAAGACCTATGAAACCTAATTCCTAAGAAGACGACAAAGGAAGATACAAAGAGAACATTTGATAGGAGCCTGGTTTTGAAATTAGAATTTTGGTAAATCTTAATTGGGGGTTTTATTGGACTAGTATTATAGAAGGGAAAATAAATGATAGGTTAGAGGAAGGAATTGCAAATAGTTGTTAGTTAATTATTCTCTGCTATACTTTAAGAAATAAAATTGTTGGTTTTTACTTTAACTAGTTCTTGGCCTCTCTCATTTTCAGGTTACTGCATGGAATAAATTTTTTTCTGTCTTGCTGATTTAAAATTAACAGAGGAGTTTTATTCCATGTCATAACAGCTTCCTGTTGGTCAACCAATCCTCTATAATGCTGATACTTTGCCTGTATCGCTATGCATCTTTACCTTATGCAGTAGCCTCTTGTGCAGCACTTGTTGAGGGCCATTTGGAAATCTAGGTAAACCACATCAACTGGGTCCCCGCTGTCCACTGTGTTAATAATGTCTTCGTCGAATTCCAAAAGATTAGTTCAGTATGACCTGCCCTTCATGAGCCCATGCTGCATCTGCCCAACGGGGCAATTTCTATAAAGATGCCTTGCTATTTCTTCCATGATAATAGACTCCAGCATCTTACCCACTACAGACATTAAGATAGCTGGTCTATTATTCCCTGTCTTTTGTCCACCTTCCTTTTTAAACATTGGCGTCATGTTTGCTGTTTTTGAATCTGCTAGAACTGCCCCAGAGTCCAGCAAATTTTGGAAAATAATCATTAGTGCATTTGCTATTTCTCCCACCATCTCTTTTTATATTCCTGGGATGCATTCCGTCAGGACCAGGAAACTTGTTTATCCTTCGCTCCGTTATCTTGCCCAACACTACCTCTTCCGTGATAATGATTCATTTCCAGGTCCTCAACTACCTTCTGTTTGTCAGTTACTGGTATGTTATTTGTGTCCTCCGCTGTGAAGACCAACACAAAATAACTATTCAGTGCCTTGGCCATTTCATCATAATGCTGAAAATGTGTTGCTGGAAAAGCGCAGCAGGTCAGGCAACATCCAAGGAACAGGAAATTCGACGTTTCGGGCATGAGCCCTTCAAAATGCCCGAAACGTCGAATTTCCTGTTCCTTGGATGCTGCCTGACCTGCTGCGCTTTTCCAGCAACACATTTTCAGCTCTGATCTCCAGCATCTGCAGACCTCATTTTCTCCTCCCATTTCATCATAATCCCATGACTAAATGCCGCTTCTCATCCTCTAAAGGACCAACATTTACTTTAGCCACTCTTTTTTTGTTTTATGTATTTGTAGAAACTTTTGCTATCTGTCTTTATATTCTGTGCTAGTTTTTTATTCTGATGTTCTATCTTTCTTTTCTTTATCGTTCTTTTTGTGGCTTCCTTTTGACCTTTAAAGCTTTCCCAATCTTCTAGATTCCTGCTGATCTTGTCCACTTTGTATGTCTTTTCTTTCAATTTAATAGCTTCCCTTTTTTTTAGGCACCCATGGCAGATTCATGCTTTTCTTAGTCCTTCCTTTTCATTGTAATATACTTTTGCTGAGCACTTTGAAAAATCACTTTGAAAATCCTCCACTGCTCGTCAACTGTCCCACCATAAATTCTTTGTTTCCAGTCTGCTTGAGTCAATTCCTCATCTTATTGTAGTCTCCCTTGTTTAAGCACAGGACCTTGGTATTGGATTTTATCTTCACACTCTCCATCTGTAATCTAAATTCAACCATACTGTGATCGCTCCTTCCAAGAGGATCCCTAACTATGAGATAATTAATTATTCTTATGTTAGAACACTGGATAAACCCCTCTGTTAATTTAAATCAGACACACAGAAGCTCACCTCGTACCGTAATCTGTTAAATTTTGAGGCAAAGAACCATCTCAGACCTCGCTACTTAAAGAATAAAATTGTTAATTTTTACTTTAAGTCCAACAGAGAACATTAAAACCACAACTATTTCCAACTCCTTTCTCTTAAACCTATCTTTTACCTCGCACTCTACAATATTGGTCCAATTATAAAACAAAATTAAGATTTACCAAAAGAAAATGTAATCACATTTCAAAACCAGTCAGCTTTGTCGATTCTCCTTTGTAGATTGTTCACTGTATTTTCCTGGGTTGTCTCTTCTTTGGTCTTCTGTACAACTTTTCTTATGGACAGATGCCTTTCAGAGACCTACTCCCCTAGCAATCTATACTTGTTGGAATTCTTGGCAGTTCTCACCAACTGTTTAAAATGTCTGGTTTTATACAACAAAACATTGGATCATTTCATTGGTTTGATATCACCCCAAACAGTAAAATTCAATTCAATTGTATTTTGGTATCTGGAGTATAATTTAAACTGGCTGAATTTGAATGTGTTCTTGTTCCCTGGCAACGCAATTCCAGCTCTTTGTTTCAACCAGATGTTACATTTTTAAAATCTTTCAGCATATTTTGTGCTAGTTTCTATGCTCTCTTAAAGGTTCAGTGCACACCTACAACCTTCATAACACCTGTCTCATTGTACAGGACCAGATCTTTTTCACCTCTGTTCTGAACCTTCCTCTTGGTTCTCAGTTTTATTGTTTACCTAATATTTCTCTTAAGCACATTTTTAAAATTTTCTTTATTTTGGTGTGCATCGCTTTTTTTTTCAAACCAGGGAGCTTTGGCTTTCTTTGTTCGACCTTTTTCAATTGAGGGAATGCACCTCAATTGTAGCTGAACCATCTCCTTTTGAAGGTAGCCCGTTGTTCAGTTACTAACTGCCAATCTCTTATTATAGTCAATACTGCACAGCTGGAGAAGAACGGAGCGGAAGGCAAAATGGGTGAAAAGAAATTATTGCATGTGCAGTGAAGTTTCAAAGAAATGTGGTTAATATAAATATAAAACTTACAATAATTACCTGATGCATCAATTTTATTTTATTATTAATGAGCTTTGATTTTTGGCACAGTGTGAAATTGGCTAGTCTGTTTAAAACAACTGCCAGGTACTAAACCAAGAGAGGTTCTCCAAAATAACTCCTATTAATGGTCTACCAGCAACATGTGCCCCATACAACCTAGGCTTTGGCTAAGATCTGTGCCACATTTTGTTTTATTATTTTCCTGTAGAGTACCTTGACACAACCTATTGTGTAAAAGGCATTCTATAAATGCCAGTCGTTGTGCTACCTCATCTGCTTGAAGATGTATATTGATGCAACTGCATTCACATCTGGTAAGTATCTGTGTATCCACCTGAACCAACTGCTGCTACTTCTGCATGTCACCACAATGTGCAACTTTATACTGCTGTTAGTGGCAGGTTAGCAGTACTGCCATCTTCAAGTAAGATAAAGCAGATTAACTCGGAACCTCCTGAGTTTTGACAAGAATGAAGGCATAGAAAATGATTAATTCAAGCAAAGAAACAGTGATGCCCTGAGATAATAAAACGTGGAGTGTAGAGGTCATGGGTTTCTGCATAAGTGCTGCTTTCTAGGAATCAAGGGTAAACAAAAGAGCTTTTGAGGCTCATTTTCAAACACTGCGTCAAGTACTCCTTGAACAATGAATTACAGATACTATATAGTATAATAGCAACAATGTATGGCTTGTAACAGGAAAGAGAAAGTGCTATACTGAGTTTGACTGAGATAAAGCATTGGTCTCTTGTATTACTCCATTAGTGTTCTACTTTCAAGTATGTACTTCTGTTCAGTCCCTGTCAGAGGAGGATACCTGACTCTGTTATTGCAGGCTTTCAGACCTCTTTCAAATGGTAGGGGGTCAATGCTTTCTGTCCTTATACAGACATAAGTCTCTGTAATTAGTCCCCATAGATTGGAAAGGTTAAAAGCCGTGATAAAGGGTTGTCGGAACCTTAATAAGTAGGAAAAGGAAATGTTTGTTTCAAGGCACGTTTGCAACCCATGCTGTTCTATGATGTTACGAGCGGGCCATCTGGAAATCAGTTTACCAGCATCAGGAGCCCTAGGGGATTAGTCATGACATCGGACAACATAAAAGTGTTAGAAGGCAAGGTTAATTATTGCAGTGATGGAAAGGGAACTCTGAGGACTGTTTCTTATCTGTATCTTGGAGCTTGAGCCCAGCACTAAGGCCAAGCTGGTTGTCTTAGTCTTTTGACCTAGAATTTGCACCTGTTGCTACAGAGTAGAAATGATAATCATAATGTTCTCAACATAATGGGGATGACAAGAGATCTGACTTGTCAATACTATCTGTTATATTCTGTGTACAACTGGCCCAAATTTAATCTCCACAAGTCTGCATCTCAGAAGTGTTAGTTGTGTTCAGTATAGCTCTTTTGCTTCTCAGACTGAATGTATGGATTGATGTCTAAGAGACGTTGAGCAGCATCTAGGCCAGAGATGTGGAACCTTTTCATGGTGGAAGGCTGCATTATGTTGTAATCTAATAAGGCCGCATCCAAGAAACCTCAATTATATATTCTTCAAAATTCACATTATTTTGTAAAAATCTAACTACTATGTACTAACTAAAAAAAAATGTTAGAAGGTTAGTTAACTTTAGAATTAATGACTTTGTTATGACTGCTTTTTGTAGGAAAGTATTTGAATATTTGGTTGCAGCATGGAGGTCTGCAGTTTTAGCTGATCCTCTAGATGGATATCCGTCATTTGTGACCTTAAGGGGGTCTTGATTTTGGTTAAGTAGGAGAATGTAGATTTGCAGCAATAAGTGGGGATTATTTTGTTGAATTTTCTTTTACTCTCTGGTATTTTAAATGCATTTGTTTTAAGATTAAAACAAAAATAGTAATGGATGAAAAAAATATTAGTAAAAAATAAAAGATTTGTTCTGCAAAATTTGAATTCATTCAAAAGGCCACACACAATGGCCTAGAAGGTCGCAGGTTCCCCACTCCTGGTCTAGGCTAACAATTCTGTGCAATACTGAAATATTTCTGATGAAGCATTAAACCAAAGCCCTGTCGGTGTGCTGAGGTAGATGCAAAAAAAATCCCATGGCACTGTTTGGAAGGAAAAGCAGATCTGCTGTCCTGATGTTTATCTCTCAATTAATTAAAAAAGATTAAACGGTCTTTATTTCATGGCTGTGCTTTCTGTGAATAAATCGTCTGCTGTGTTTGTTGCAATACACAGTGACCGCTCTTCAGATATAAAGGATTTGATTGGCTCTAAATACCTTAGGATGCTCTGATGTCAAGGAAGGCACTATGTAAATTCAAGTATTTTTCCTTATTTAACCACCAAAGCTATTTATTTTTTGCTAAAAACAGAAAAGCCTGGAAATAATCAACATCTTGGGTGTCCTCTTAAGTGATTTATTGAAATTGTTGAACAGCTGGAAAGTGCCTATTTGAAGGCGAGATGCTGTTCCTCAAGTTCACTTGGAACGTGTTAGGAAGCCAAGAGCAGTGATTTCCAAATGCTACTATTTCAATTCTCAGTCATACTCCCACTTCAGTTTTCCAACGTCCATTGTGGTTTTGTCTCCTGTGATATTGGGTAATGTCTCTTTAAATTTTCACTTCCATTAAATCTTTGTTTTTGTACCCCTCCTCTAGCATAGGTAATTACAGCTATATACCTCTACCTTCTCTATTATCCATTCCCCCTGTTAAATCCTTATTTCCTCCTTCGTCCCCTACTCTCTTGTTCGAAATCTGCATAGTGTAACATCAAACCAAATGTAGAAACCCTGTAATTAAACCCACCTCTTCCATATGCAATGCTGCACATTTTCAAGACCTTCCTCATAATGATGATGTGGAGGTGCACGTGTTGGACTGGGGCAGACAAAGTTAGAAGTCGGTTAACACCAGGTTATAGTCCAACAGGTTTATTTGAAATCTGAAGTTTTCCGAGTGTTGTGACTTCAGCAGCAGTAACTTCACCTGATGAAGAAGCAGAACTCTGAAAGCTTCCGATTTCAAATAAACCTGTTGGACTATAACCTGGTGTCATGTGACTTCTGACTTTCTCCTCTTACTGAATTTTTTTTGGGACACGTCTACACTGCTCATATTATCAAACTTCCACATTCTTAAACACAGCTCTGAAATCCCTCACAAAATCGTATTTCAGATATTTAAACCATCCGGTCTCCATAGCCTTTGTTTTAATGTAGGATGGACAATTTCAAAGACATCAACAACAACAACTACCAAGTACATAATGACTTTAACATCCTAAAATGTCCTGAGGGCTTTATAGAAGTGCTATAAAGTAATATTTGACACCAAGTCACACAGATGAAAATGGGACCAGCATTTAGTCCCATTCAGCTGAACACGGATGGAGAGGTATTGTATCAAAGATTGCAGACAGATAGTGAAGGATGAGTGATAGTTTAATTTTAGAAGCAGGAATTAAGTATTCGTATGCACACTTTGTCATAGGATTTCAGCCTGTCTCTTTGGTCAACTTATTGTTTTTATTGCACATTTCAATTCCATCATTTGCAGAAAAATAATATTTGAGCTCCAATTATGGTGTCCATTTCAAATACTTTCCTTGATGATGTGCAGTGTCTGATCATATTTCTGAGCATGGTACTGAATGGCTTTTTTTGAAAATAAAAAACAAAAGTTTGCTGCTTCATACTTTAGGACTATTTACCATCCATTTTATCAGTCAAGTTTCCAAACACTGAATAGATACATTTTAAACGAATTCTGCTCATATGGTTGTTAATTAGTACTGATGAATAGAGATATACACCACGCAAACAGATCCTTTGGTCCAACTCATCCATGTCGACCAGATATCCTACATCAATTAAGTCCCATTTGCCAGCAATGGCCCATATCCCTCTACACCTTTCCTATTTACTTTGGAATATTAGGTATGGTGCACATGCACAGATTGTGCAGTACTCACTTAATCCTAGGCCTGACTTAATGTCAGTTCCCTGCCTTAACTTATTGTGTCTTTGCTGGCATGCCTCAAGTGACCTGATGGTTTTGTAAGATATAACAATTATTAGGGACTAATTTACAGATAGTGAACTGTGTGGAGGTAGCTTTTAATAACCTCAATCTTGGTTTGTTTCACAGCTTTCCTCTCAACCACATATTTATTATCTTATTAATTATGACTTTTTTAAAGTGTTAGCCTACTTGCTGCAGTTGTGATACTAGGTTTAGTCATGGAGTCATAGAGATGTACAACACGGAAAAATATCCTTCGGTCCAATTTATCCATGCCGACCAGATTTCTCATTTGCCAGCACTTGGCCCATATCCCTCTAAACTCTTCCTATTCATATATTCATCCAGATGCCATTTAAATGTTGTAATTGTACCAGCCTCCTCCACTTCCTCTGGCAGTTCATTCCATACACTCACCACTCTTTGTGTGGAAAACGTTGCCCCTTAGATCCCTTTTAAATTTTTCCCCTCTCCGCCTAAATCTAAACCCTCTAGTTCTGGTTCTGGACTCCCCCACCCCAGAGAAAGACCTTGTCTATTTATGCTATCCATGCCCCTCATGATTTTATAATCCAGTATAAGGTCACCCCTCAGCCTCTGCTGCTCCAGGGAAAACATCCCCAGCCTATTCAGCCTCTCCCTATAGCTGGTCACCGGCCTCCAGTTTGAAAAGCAACTCTCCACCACCACCCTCTGTCTTCTACCTTTGAGCCAGTTCTGTATCCAGATGGCTAGTCCTCCCTGTATTCCATGAGATATAACCTTGCTAACCAGTATACCCTTGTCGAATGCTTTACTGAACTCCAGATACATTAACATCCACCAGTCTGCCCTCCTCAATCATCTTCGATACTGCTTCAAAAAACTCAATCAAGTTCAAGAGGCATGTTTTTCCAAGCACAAAGCCATGGTAACTTTCTCTAATCAGTCTTTGCCTTTCCAAATACATGTAAATCCTGTCCCTCAAGATTCCCTCCAACAACTTGCCACCACCAGTGTTAGGCTCGCTGGTCTATAGTTCCTTGGCTTTTCCTTACCACCTTTCCTGAATAGTGGTATCACGTTAGCCAACCTCCAGTCTTCCAGCACCTCACCTGTCTCTATTGATGATACAAGTATCTCAGTGAGGACCCCAACAATTACATACCCTGGAACTCTGTGTGAAGCTAGGGAAACCTGATCAGGTCCTGGGGTTTTAGCCACCTTTAGCCAGTAAACACCGATGTAAAATATCAGTATCTCCCCCCATCTCCTGCAGCTCCATATATAAGCTTTGAGAGGCTCTATTCTCTCCGACGTTATCCTTTTGTCCTTCATGAATTTATAAAATCCCTTTGGATTCTCCTTGACCCTACTTATCAAAGCTATCTCATGTCCCCTTTCTGCCCTCCCAATTTTCCTTTTAAGTGTAGTCCTACTGCCTTTATACTCTAAGGATTCACTCGATCTCTGCTGTCTATACCTGACATATACTTCCTCCTTTTTCTTATCCCTTGCCATGAATGTATATTGTTTCAAATTGTAGTTTTAAGAAGTCAGTAGATTGAGAGATATACCAGTCTGGTATAGGATGGATCTTTAAGTTTTCTCCTCAACAAGGCACAAATCAGTTACTAACTTATGAGGTTATGATTCTAGCATCTTGGTTAGATTATATGAGCATGAAAGAGTTTGTCATCCACCCGAATCAAACTGGCATCATACCTGATAGGAAGATGTTTAATAACCTTGCATGGTTATAATAACCTTGCAAGGTTATGATGTACAGGACAGCAGTTGGGCATCTGCCTTAGCAGTTCGATCAAGGGGATGTCCTTTGACAGAATATCATACACCTCCATGATGTATGTATGGTGTTATCAGATAAGGCTTTCCCCTCTCCTCTGTTTTGCTTTTATATTGTGTTGAATCTTTTAACCAAGTCTGTCAGCAGGGATCCAGACATAAGGGTGACAACTGAATCTGTTGTTTCTTTCTCCCTACACCAGCAGTTTGCACTACCTGAAGGTGCTGGGGCATTCCCTGAAAGCGACATCAACCATTTTCCCATAGTGAAATAGAAATTGGGCATTTGGGAACATCACACTTATTCATTGAGATAAGAACCTGATCATGAGGTGTAATATGCTCTCTGTATTGCTCTGAGTAGCATGGGTCTGACTCATGCTGACTCTAATGCTGACTCTATGGCAGTGACTTGAGCTATCTTCCACTTTAAATGTAAATCAGAAATGCCATGTGTCTACAGGGCCATGATCTGCAAGCTGCTTAGGCAAAGAGTGCCCAAGCGAAAATTGCCCAACATCACCCCTTACCTAATGAGTTCTGTCTGTGCTCAGTGTTGCAAAGAATGACTTTGACCATGTTGTCTCAATGTTTCATTCAGTTGGACTGCACCATACCCCTCTCCATTAGAATACAATTTATGCAGAAAATTACCTTTGTCCACATATCTATCAAATGCTGATCCGCATATCAAATGCTGTACCCCCTGTAAAGAAAATAGATGATGGATCCTATTGAAAGGTTTCATGAGCAGACTGCCATAGTTATTTGAAAGAATACCTCATAGCTAATACTTTTAATCAAGCACCAAAACTTAGCTTGGTAGTGAAAAATGCTCCCTTCTCAAAGTACTCTTGCATACCTGGAGTCTTGCTGTCTCTGACTGCTACTCTTTTGACATTTGTTATGGGAAAGAGTGTGCTAGTTTCTTCCTTCTACAATGTTTTTGCAAAGCATATCTGGAAAGAAATGCACTTTTTTAAATGGAGATTCCTCCCAAACAGTTCCATAATGTAGATTGCAGAGCTGTATCGAGGGACACAGACCAAGACAAACATACAATGCTGCTGGAAGACGATCAAGTGAATGTTGCTCTTTTTTTAGTCTACCCTAAATGTGCCCAGTGGAAAAAACTCTTGGCAATTGAGTATTACAGAGTAGCATGTTCCTCCTTGAAGGATGCACAAACGTTTGGAGCTGAAGCAAAACTCTGGAGAAAGACCACTGTAATAGGCTTTCCCACCATGAGATACCACAGGATTAAAAAAACCTGGAATGTTTGTTTGGTTGTATATGTGACGTAAAATGACTTAAGTCATAAGGTATTACGAGACACTTTAGGGTGTCATATACTGTATTGAAAAAAACTGCTGTGTTACACTTTATGTAATCTTAATGTTATGTAATGTTAAAATTTGAGCTCTTATATTGTACAAGTATACGAGTCAGGAGCAGGACGAGACCATTTTACCTTTCAAGTTTGCTCAGACATGCAGAAAGACATGGCCAATATGATTGCAATGTCAGATCCCTCTACCCTTGATTATGTTTCAACTAGTTGCTTCATAAGAATCTATTTATTTGTGCATTAAAAACATTTAAGGGCTCTGCTTTCAACAATTTTTCAGGGAACTCCAAAGGTTCACAGCTCTTTGGGCAAAATGTTTTTCTCTCAATCTGTTTTAAATGGACAACCCTGATTTTTTTCGAACAGTAGTTCCACTTTCTGTCATAAGAGAAAATATCTTCATTGCATTGTTATGACACAGTGTTGAACCCTTCTGCTAATTAGGTCAAACACCCAAAAAAGCTCACCTTGCCTCATAATCTGTTAACGTATGAGTGACGGAACTCCCAATTTGCACTGTTGTTTTAAAAAAAAACAATTTATTCTTTAACTTTAAAAATGAACATTGAACAACAACTATTTACAACTCTAAGCCTCCTTTCACCTAACTACTGCTATCTGCCTCCAATTCTACATCAATAAAACATCGCTATTAAAATGGCATCAACTTAATTTTCAAAGCCGTACAGTGACTGTCTCTGGTCTCTGTCTACTTCTGGCTGTACATGTCCTTTGATCATCTTTGGTCTTTTGCTGCAAAGATGTTTCATATGAAAAAGTACCCTTGACAGAGAGTGTTTTGCTAGCAGTTACTCTGACAATGGTGATTAGTCACATTCTCTAGCTAACTCTCAAAATACTGGCTTCTTTATACCTCAAATATTGGATTGCCTCATTGGTTCGATGTTGTGAAAAACAATAACTTCAAACTTGATTGGGTTTTAATATCCTGGGGCATAATTTAAACTTGTTAGATTTGAATGGTGGTCAAAACAGCTGAGGTATCTAGTTTACAGCCAAATGTTACATATTTTCAATTTTCCAGGATGCACTGAGATTGCTAGTAAGTCACATGACAGGTGCCTGCAAGGTCTTAGTGCAAAACCGCCTTCACTCTCTCTTAAAGCTGCAGTACACACCTTCAACTTCATAACAGCATCACCCAGTGAAGACCTTTACAAGTTGTATGATTAAGGTGTATTTTTGGAAAAGATGTTTATGTCAAAAGGGATGAATCCAATCTTGTAATATTGTCATTCCTCATGCGATTTCCCATTTCAGATAAAGGCTGAATGAAGTGTAGTCTATAATTACTACTTTAAGATGTGCTTTCACTTTTTGCTTTGCAGCGAATGATCGATCAGAAGAGGATATCTAATGAGCGAGCGATCCTGTAGTTTGCAATGGAGGAAGTGAGTTTAATCGTAATTTAGATCCTTTCATATGTGTGGTGAATTCTGTATTATTGTCTTGTACGTTGCTGAGAGGGAACAAAATGAAATGTCTTGTACAAAGTACAAGATGCTAGTTGCAGTTGATATATTTCCCTTTTCTCCTGAACTACACATTTTTTTTTGTTCAAAATCCTTTGCTGTTTTCATGACCTAGAAATATATGTTGGTGACCATAATTGTTTTAATTTCATGTGTGGCTTAATATTTTTTGTTAGATTTGTTGGATGTGGAACAGATCCCTGTATTAAATGCCCAAAGTTGTCAGGTAGATACAATCCACAACATATTTCCAAATCAGGGTAATTGTGGTTCTCTCTGCTATACATGCATCCCAGTGCAATCGCATATTTCAGTATGTCTACTTGAGGGATGATGCTTATTTTTCGATTGTTAATAATATCACCCACCTTGGCAGAGGTTATTTCTGAGGAATTGATATTCGCACACCACCTTCCTCATTTTCAATACTTTTGAAAAACAAAAAGACAGAATCCTGGAGATTGCAAGCATTGCTTGTTTTTATATCCAATATTAAAAACTTCAGGAGGCATCTATGCACAGAAAAGTAAGGCTATTGGCCTGATTTTTCATTTGTTGGGTAACACAAGCGGATGGAGTCGGGAGCACTGTCTCCCACAATCAGAGGCAACCAGAAGGATTTCTGAGTGCCAAGTATTTATGTTGAAAGTTGGTTGAGAATTTGTACTCCCATTAAGGCATAACTTCTTCCATTGATACTGCTGGGGAGAAGTTGACCACTTTTTGAAATGGTAATGCACTTTTTCTGAGAGCTCTTTTTGTAAATGGCTCAGTATTTATTTGTACAAAATAAACAGATGTCCAGTGCTAACACCTCCTTGTAAGGTGTCACGTGCTTACTTGAACTATCATGTTGACTAATTTTATAGGGCTCCAGTTTAAGGAAATTATGAATGTTTGTTTGTATTTTTTAAGCAGTCTGCACATGCCATTGTCACTACAGAATTAATTGGTTGTGTACAGAATATATAATAAGTTATGGGGAGTCTGAGAGACCATGGGGTAGAGGAGTGAGATGTGAGGCCAAGATAGATGGCAGGTGCAAGTTGGTTTTGAGGTGTAATGGAGATGCAGTTGACACAAAGGGGACATTGGGAAATCAGTAAAACCTTGTTATTTTGAAAAGGTGCCAGAATCCAAACTCATGACTCCTCTTAAATCCGTGAACAAAGAGGCATAGAGAAGGGCCTTTCAGATGCTTGCATTCCCATAATGAGTTGACAGTGTTGCAAATGACCACAAAACTATACCCCATGCCAGGGAAAATTAGTGCCACCCACCCTTTTTTTTCAAAGGTCTTTGGAGTCTTCGCAACGCCAGGAAAATCCAAGCAGTGTTTCGGTCAATGACCTTCTTATCAAATCAAATGGCATAATTGTACATGGAGTCATACAGCTTGGAACCAGACCCTTTGGTCCAACTAGTCCATATTCCCAAACTAAATTAGTCCCATTTGCCTGCGCTTGTCCCAAACCTTTCCTATTCGTGTACTTATCCAAATGTCTTTTAAATGTTGTAATGGTACCTACATCCACCACTACTTCTGGCATTTCATTCCACACACAAACCAACCTCTGCGTATAAAAAAAAGTTGTCCCTCATGTCCTTTTTAAAACTACGTCCCCACCCTAGGGAATCTTCCATAAGGTCACCCCTCAATCTCCCATGCTCCAGTGACAGAAGTTCTGACCTACCCAACCAGTTTTAAAACTCAAACCCTCCATCCCTGATAAATCTTTTCTGAACTGAGAATGTGTTGCTGGTTAAAGCACAGCAGGTTAGGCAGAATCCTAGGAACAGGAAATTCGACATTTCGGGCCAGAGCCCTTCATCCGAAACATTGAATTTCCTGTTCCTAGGATGCTGCCTAACCTGCTGTGCTTTAACCAGCAACACATTCTCAGCTCTGATCTCCAGCATCTGCAGACCTCAATTTTTACTCGAAATCTTTTCTGAACCCTCTCCAATTTTAATAATAGTCCTCATATAGCAGGGCAGCCAGAATTGCTCCATTGAAGCCGCACCAACGACCTGCACAACTTCAAATGACATCCCATGTCCTATACTCAACAGTCTGAGTAATGAAGATAAGAATGCGAAACTCCTTCATAACCATCTTATCTACCTTCGATGCAAATTTCAAAGAATTGTGTATCTGATCCCTTCGATCTCTGTTCTACAACATTTCCCAGGGCCTATCATTAATTCTGAAAGTCCTGTCCTCCTTTGTTTTACCAAAATGCAATGCCTCGCATTTATCCAAATTAAATTTCATTTGCCACTCCTCAGTCCATTGACCAATTTGATCAGGATCTCTTTGTTATCTTAGATAACCTTCATCACTGTCGACTTACTAATGTAACTACTTCACTGCATGATTATTGTAGCTAAACCTATTCCTTCATTCACAGCAATATTAATAACAAAGGTTTCTAGTTAATAGCTGAAGATTGATGGCCTTATTTTCATCTCCAAATTTAATGGTCTGAAGTAATGTGAGATAAGAAAATTAAAGCTCTAATTGAGATTAATTAGCTCAGCCTAAATCTTGGAGAGCGGGTCAATCCTGAAATGTTTGGCTCAGTTACTCACTGGCCAAATTGATGGTCCATTGGACTATTTGAGATGAAAAGTTCAAAAGTGCCCTGTTTTTGTTCAATATCCAGTACTGCTTTCTACAAGAGGATAGGAGGTTTTAGGATGCTAACATCATCAAAAACAGTTTTACTGCAGTTGAAATTAACTTATTACATTTAATAGAACATTTTCTAATAAGCTGCTGTGCAAATCCAAGCCTTTCTTTGCCAATGTATTCCTTAACTAATAGTCTAGTTCATAAAATAATCTTCCTTATTATTCTTAATATGCAGAGCGATCCATTAACTACACCTGAAATTGAGATGTTAGCTGATGTGCCTCAACGTGTGTTGAAGGGACTTCCTCAAGAGGTGACTTTAAAACCATCAGCAGTTGATGAGAAACGCTTAGGTGAGTGTTTTTGGACAATGTTTCATGAACCTAAAGACTGGCACTAGATGCTGTCTTTTGCGAAGCTTGCAGTTTTAACATGCATTATTTGAACTTCTGTCTTGTTATCTTATGGAGGAGCTGGGTTCAAGTGCATTATATTAAAATAGATGGTTGGCAAAACATCTCATTGTGCACGCAAGTTTGCTTTATTTTGGAAGATAATTGTGAGATCTTTATTGCAGTTCTGTAAAACTCATCCCCACCAATTACTAGCTCCCCATATTTATACAACCAATTTGCACACATCTAATCCTTAATATATCCATCACCAGTGGTCTCATTCCATTGGATGTTGGGAATCATTTCAGACGATATTAGACCTTTTGTGGGGAAGGGAGAGTGCGATTTGTAAAATCCCTGCTGATGTTCTGTTTGAAATCTGTGAATGACTGGTGAAATTGTGATTTGTTTAAGTTAATACTGTTTTTATCAGCTTAACTGAAGTTAAAGCCATTTAGAAATGGTGCATAGAATTTGACAAGTGACCAGGAGTTTTATGTGATATTAGTAAACAAGCTATATAGAAAGCTGCATGAACAAATATAGTTTAAAATGAGTTTATTTTAGCCAAAATTAAATGCTTTAAGTTTAAATGTTAAGTCTTGACCTTAAAGCTTCAGAAACTTGTCTTTCAGGTGTGTGGGCCACAAGGTCCATTCAGAAAGGGAGAAAATATGGTCCATTCTCCGGAGAAAGGAAGAAAAAGTCCCAGGTCAAGAATAATGTATATATGTGGGAGGTAAGCACTGTCTGTCTGGTTTCCAGGTGGTTAGTGCGTAGTTTAAAAGGTATAGTTAGTTATATGAACAAATAATTTTCATTCAAATGTTATTATTTCACTCAAAGTAAATGCACACGAAATGTCTTATTGTCAGAAACCTGATTTGTTATAACTCCAATAGCTATGTTGACCTTTGGAATTACGTGCTTTGATCTTCATCTCCTCTTCACTGCCATCATCTCTATGCTAGAAAACTGTAACTGACTTAATATTTCTGCAAACATTAAAGTATGGCCTCACTTTCTTTTTTAGAAATGGAAAAAAATATTAAATTTTCGTATTTTGGACACATTACTTCTATTTCAAAACACTAGCTTACTATCTTTAAGTCGCTGGAGATTAATCTGTCATCGGTTATTTCATTGTCATTAGACAATCTATGTATCCAATCTGCTGGAATGTCAAAATCATAAAATATTTACAAACACAAGGAAGTAATTTGGACCTTTGTGTCTGTGCCATTTTTTTGTATGGTAGCCATGATGTGAAGGTGCCAGTGTTGGACTGGAGTGGACAAAGTCAGAAGTCACACAGTGTCGGGTTATAGTCCAACAGGTTTATGTAAAATCAAAAGCTTTCAGTGCACTGCTCCTTTCTTTCCAAATACTATTTTCCCCATTAAGAGTTTGCCTTGGCAATTCTCCCACTTTTGCTTCAATTAGCCTTGCTTTAACTCATGAGTTTGTTTTTCGAACAAGTCCTACTTACTTCCTCCATGGTGAACTATATTCAAATATGATATTGTTCAAAATCAAACAAGTTCAAACTTCAGGTCATTAATGGAAAGTATGACATGATTTCACAGTTGAAAAAGATTTGCTATATCAATATCAAGAAACCCAAAACACAATAAGTAATAAGTTTGCATGTTCAATTTAAATCTTAACAATTAAACAAAGTCTGCTACTTTCTCCCTTCAATGACACCAAAAATGCCAATTTTGTAACATTACTTGTCTCTTAAATTAGACATCCTATCTCCTGGCTGACGTGCATCTCTTTTGCTGTAAAATGATTTTCAAATGAATGATTTTGTTGTCAAGTGTATTTTACGTAAGTATACAATAAAGTACTGTGAAATCTTTCACTTGTTGTGATGATTTGGTGCTATTTTGAATAATTTAAGAATGAGGGAGGGAAAAAAAGAAGAGCTTAAAAAGGATCCATCAGTTCTGAGCCAGACTACATCGTACCAAACTCTGACTGCTTCTCTTTGGTATCGTAGGTTTATAAGGAAGCTTGATTTCAAAATAGATTCTGAGAGTCATAGAAATGTACAGTATGAAAACAGATAGTTTGTCCAGCTCATCCATTCCGAAATGAATCTAGTCCCATTTACCAGCATTTGGCCCATTTCTCTCTAACCCTTTCCTGTTCATATACCCATCCAATTGCCTTTTTAAATGTTGTAATTGTACCAGCCTCAACCAATTTCTCTGACAGCTCATTGCATGCACTCACCACCCTCTGCATGAAAAAGCTCTCTCTTAGATCCTTTTTAAATCTTTTCCCTCTCACCTTAAACCTATGCCCTCTACTTTTGGATTACCCTGTCCATGCCCTTCATGATTTTATAAACCTCCTATAAGGTCACCCCTCTTCCTCCAACACTCAGGGAAAATAGCCCTCCTTCTCCATAAAAAGAGCAAATGCACAAGTACAAATGTTAGTCAATTAGCACTGATCACCACTGCTTTTATTCTTAGAAATAAGGTTGAGGTTCCACAGGCTCAATATCAAGTTGGATTTTTTTCCACAAGCAACATTACCATCTGACTGTAATATCATCTTTCTGGGTTTTGAAGACATGGTGTCTTTACAGTGGAGACTCAGCAACAGTTGTTGTTGCCCTCTTCATGAAAATATCTAGGATCACCCTTTCATAGCACGATGAGATTGCTCCTTTGATCTAACAATTAAACCACACAGATTTGCTATCAGACAGATTGTGTCTCACTATAATCTTCTAAAGCCAAAGATTAAGCCTTAAAATCTCATCTTTTAAATTTCATAATTTTTACATCAATCTTGTATTCTATGCCTTGTCTAATAAAGTAGAGCATACCAGCTGCTTTCTCACCACCTTTGTTAACTTGTCCTTTTAGAATCTGCAGACATGCATTTTCAGGTTCCTATTTTTTCACATTTATCTTTCCATTTATTGTGTATTTCCTTATCTCCCAAATTTTCATGCAGTGTTGTTCAAAAGTTACAGAAAATGTGAGTTCTAACTGCATTGATTTAATGGCTGTCTGTCTGTATCATTTTAAGCATGTTGAAGATTTTCTGAAAGTAGAAACTCCAAATTAAGCATTTGAGTAAACCTTGAGATTCTAATAACATTTTTGATACAACATTAAACCATTTACTGACATTTTGTTTATACAACTTTGTGGCAGATACATTTTTTATTATGCCAGTGTGTTTTTGTTAAATACCATATCCATGTTGAATAATTTGAAACAGTTAATGAAAAGTAATTACTTTAGAATAAAAGTTGATATGATGATATGCAAAGCTACTTTAAGATTTTTTTCAAAATAATATGTACAGCTAGCCTGAAGGTTTGGCAACTTAATTTATAATTAAAAGTCAGCATCAAAGATGTGGAGGTAATGCGTTTAATAATTGATTTAAATAATACATAGAGACATGGGTTAGGGCTTGCTTTTTATGATGTATGACAAATTTATAAAAAGAAAATTCCTTTATTCATGCAACATTACCATATAACTGTGATAACATCTTTCTGGGTTTTGAAGACATGGTGTCTTCTCAGTATAAACTCAGCAACAGTTGTTGTTGCATTCCCCTTGCACCCCTTCCTCGTGTGTTTCTGGGACATAATCTTGGAACTCCCTCCCGAGCAGTACCTATGGGTTTACTGCAATGGTTCAAGAAAGTGGTTCACTATCATTGTTTTGAGAGCAATTGGGAGTTGGCAATAACTGTTGGCTTTACCAGCAATGTCCGCATCCTATAACTGAACAAAAACAAACATGTACATTTAAGTAATTCTGGAGGGCAGTCTGGATCTCAGATCAAATCTTTTCTCCCCACTCCCCGCGTGCTCCTATCCTTTCAGGTCATTATGATGATGGCTACAAGCAGGGACTTTACATTCATTCCCTCTATTCCTGAAGGCATTGGCGGATAGTGTAATACTGTTTCATGGAAGCTGGCAGTTCTGCATACCTTTACTAAAATACCCATTCTTCATATGAAATGAGACAGCAAATGTTGGAAAAATATACCAACTGGAGTCACAAATTACCTTACCCTTGCTTGGGATACATACATTGTAGAAGCCATTGAACGGTGTTGGTGAGAGGATTAATATTAATGAGAGGCTTAGGTAAAGCTATTTCTTTTTCCTTTTTTTCATCTCGGTATTTAGTTTGTTTTTTGTCATTGATTAGGACTGGTTGGAGGCATTGCTAAGGGTTTCATCTTGTGATATTTGCTGATGTTCTGCAAATATTGTTTTTACCTGATAACAAGTAAGATAAATTATAGTGCACAAGTGGTATTGACCAGAGAGCCCGACTGTACCTTGTACAGTGCAAAGGGATTCTGGATGTTGTTCTAAGATGAATAAGGGTGAGCAAAGGTTGGTTACAGGCTTATTGCTATAATTGAGTATATTTGGTCATGATTTTATGCTGTTGGATGAAGTGTCCTGAAATCCAGGAAAGCAACTGCAAGTATAAAATGTCAAGCTGGAAAAGTGCAGCAGGTCAGGCAGCATCGGATGAGCAGGAAAGTCTATGGTTCTGGTCTAGACTTCCAGCATCTGCAGTCCTTAGTTGGAGTAGGGAAATATCGGGTGTGATAGAGGGGATAGCAATGATGGGGGATTTATTTGCAGTAAATAAGGAGAGCGGAACTTTAATTCTAACTAATAATTTGGCAAAATTGAAACTTACAAAATACGGAGTCCGAGATAGGGAGAATATCAAGGTGTTTTCACTCCGGAGAGGCTAGTACATGAGGGTATAGCCTCAAAGTGAAGGGATAACCCTTAGAACTGAGATAAGGAGGAATTTCATCAGCCAGAGGGTGGTGAATCTGTAAACGTCTTTGCCACAGAAGGCTGTGGAGGCCAAGTAATTGAGTGTATTTAAAATGACAGGTTCTTGATGGGTAATGTGATCCAAGGCTATAGGGAAGCAGGAGAATGGGATTGAGAAACACATCAGCCATTCTTCCATTGAATGGAAGAGTAGACTTGATGGGCTGAATGGCCTAATTCTACTTCTCTATCTTATAGTCTTATGGAAATTACATTGATGTTGTTCACAGTCTGATTTCCCTTCATAACTAGCAATGCTATTTTAACAGATACTTCTTATGTGTTTGCACGTAATAGATTTAAATACTCTGTTCCCACCAGTAATTAGCAATAAGCCTGTAACCAACCTTTGCTCACCATTTATCCTGTTCCCAGTATTCATCTTGGAACAACATCCAGAATCCCTTTGTGCTGTACAAGGTACAGCCAGGCTCCCTGGTCAATACCATTTGTGCACTGTCCTGCAAGCTAAAATATTCATTCAAGAACCACCTACTCCCTTATGCCTTGATTATTCTGGTGGGAATCTTCCGTCTGTATCACTTTTGTTTCCCAATTGTCCAACAGTGGACAGAATTTTCATTATTGAGTATAACAAATTCCTCAAGTTTTTGTCACTCTTTTTGCTGTTGCTTGTCTCACAGCAATCTCTGACCCATAATATTGCTGCTGTTACTAGTTTTTCAGAAAAGGCTGGGCCACATATACCATCGTAAACCCCATCTGCAGTGTGCATTTGCCCTGTACTTGGACCCTTGTTTTTCAGTCACCTTAATCCCATGGTGTTCTTCAAGCTACTGAACCTCTCTAATCAATATCTAATTGTACCTGCCATTCCAGCTACACTTCATTATCTGCAGTAGTACCCAATGATGTCATGGGGTGGGTAGGTTAGAGTGGATTAACTATGTGAGGAAGTTTACAGTGATTAGATCAAGTTGCAACTGTAGTAATGAAAGATTCATTTACCTATTCTGGGAGACTCCTAGGCAACCTCAGAGAATTGAGTATTCAGAAATTGAATCACACTTTTCACAATATTACTTTTCATGCACTGTAGCTTCTTGCTGCAATGAGCAGTTTTAATATTTTAACAGCAATGCTTTTGAAGCTTTACCCCAGTCTCTGATCTGTTATTAGCTTCACTGGTTGTGGTCTGTGATGCAGTATTTATCACAGGCTTTAACAGAGTATTCAAAGAACACTGTACAGAGTTGCACTGAGTTACCCTGAATGGGCAGTGAATATACAGAGGCATAAAAGTAATTTATCACCAGTAGCCTTGTATTAAAATACAATTAAAACATTGATGCATTAGTTTAAAATTACAGCTGATCAACAATTAACAAAGAAAGCTTGGAAGGAGCCATGTTACTAAATAAAACATTCTTTCCCATTTAGTTCTGACTTGTAATCAGCCTCAGTGCCCTGGTTATAATAATTTTCTGCTATCTAGTGACCCCTACTGGAAATTGTGCCTGTAATTAACAGAGATGCCTCTTCCACAGAGTTGAATATCTTTTTTTGAAAATTGTTGAGCAAGTTCACTTCATTAAGATTGAGTAAAATACCAGGTACATTGAGAGGGCTTTAAACTGCTCAGAAGGAGGGAGGGATTAGGAGAGGGAAAGTAGATTTACAAAGCAAAAGCATATGCCAGATAGACAGCTATTTGAATAATGATGCCCAAATTGGTACAGTTTGCAAACATAGAAAAACAGCAGTAGACCGGGTCAAAGAGAGGAAAATGGTAAAAAGCCAAAATTAATGTCTCTTTCCTTGGATGTACATGGTATTAGAAACAAAATAAATGACTTTTCAGCGCAAGTAGAGGTTCATTGGTATGATCTTGTAGCTGTGACAGAGACATGTGCATTGATAAAATAAGTTTGTCAAAATTGTTCAGTTATTTGAAAACAAGACTTTACTTTTTACGGTTAAAGTACAGTTAGGCTACTTAGCCATTCATCAAAATTCTTAAAGTTCTTTACATGTTCAACATTCAGTTTTACATATGATTTTCATATTCAATTTAGCATGATTTCCTTGCCAATAAATCCAGTAGTGTCTCAGAGCTATTTCCTTCATACAGTACAATCAGATGATGAAAACTACACAATCAATACACTTTACAACTCTATGTAGATCTAAAATGAATCGATGAATTGAATTAATGTTTACTTGGTATTCTGTCTGTATGCAACTAAAACTAGCTATCAAGGCATTATATTAGATATTGAAACATCTAATTAGTAACTTGCCCATGGAAGTATTGTAAATCGCAGAAACTGTGAGGGATAATCAATTGCTGAATCTGCTGTCAGCCACAAAGTCAAGAGGCGAAGCAAATCTTAGAACTTCATACTCAAATGGAGATGTGGAAGTCCAAAGTCAAGTGACCGAACCTAGAGTGGGAATAAAGATAATGTATGCATGCTTTTTCTGTATAGACTGCAGTATATATCAAATGACTCCAAGCTCATTGACAGGGCAAAACCAGTTTCTAGATATTTTTAATCAATGTTCAAATCTGTTATGGCACACCTGTGCAGCAGGTGGGACTCTAATCCAGACCTCTTGGCTCAAAGGTAGAGGCTCTCAGATATGTTCCTATTATCTCAGATTATCAATATAATTTTTCTGTTTATCACAGACATCATGACAAAGTCCACATTGGAGGACATCAATAGAATTAAAAATATCCAATGATAAAATGGGATCAATCAGGAATAGTCTCATGAGTGAAGTCAAACTTTGCACCAATTAACTGTTTCATTTGTCATCATGCATTTGGGGGGAAAAATGGTTTAAGTTTTGTTCAGTATAGCTTGGATGTCTTCTGGATCATTTTGATTTATTCCTCCTCTCTCTAATGTGTACATTTATAAGAGTACATGATTCACTCTATATTTGGAAATGAAAGATTGATCGATTACTTATCAGACATCGTGGGCAATTTGTCTTTAAATGTTTTGCAGTGACGATCTTCTCTCCCTTTTCCAATGTGCCCTTCATTCGCAGGCATCTTGATCAGCATCAGGGAAAGGATTCTACATCATGATTTAGGTAGTACTTAGTGTGAAATGTGCACATTGGGTTGTATAAAGTTTCTTTGCAAAAAGTTGGACATAATTGTACGTGGAATCTTGTGAGATTAATAATAATGTACACTTTGCTTCCTTGTGTGTCTCTTTCTCCCTTGGGTCCTTGTGCAGTCTCTCACTTGCTCTCACCTGTCATATGCTTTAAATAGGGCAGCATATTTCCTCTTGGTTTTATGTTTGTTTTAAGGCTGGTGAAGAGCTTTAATCTGTGGATTGAAAGCCATTTCCACTCAGGTTGCGTTTGTTTCATATTTATTTTGAAGTTGTTAACCAGTTGGCAAAAGGGGTGCAGTGTTTGGTTTCTCATTTGCTATTTGAAATGATGGCCAGAAACCAGGTTCATTGCAACAGACTTAATCACTAGACACCTTTTATTGAACGTTAGCAATAAATGACCTAACATTTGTGCAGAATCCAATTTTCACCTTTATTAATTTCACAACAGACTGCAGTTATCTTTCTGCCTTGATGTAGGAAATAAAATGACGCATGATAATCTTGTTACTTATCAAATCTAAAATGCAATCAAATTGAAACTCTTTTCAAATTGCTGTAAAGGTTTAAGGTCAGTAAATTTAGTGTTTTTTTTTCTTTCCTCCCTCGGTAACTCGATTTTTACAATACTTTTCAAAAAATATTTCTTTGTACTCAATCTTAATTTCCTTGTCAAAATCCCCTTTCCTCTCCTTTAGAAATCAGTGACCTCATTTGAGTTTGCACAAATTATGTTGTACTATTGCTAATCCAAGCAGCTTTGACAATGTTTCTGGAAGCTATTTGCTTGTGGAGATCATCATGGTCAAGCGTCATTTTTTTTCCCTTGCTTGATAATGTGTGTACTTCAGGAGTTACTGAATAGTGATCAGGAACGACAGTGCTTGCTGATTTGTTCACACCCATTAGCTTGGATATTGATGTCCTTTTAAGCCATTCCAACTGAAGTCAACTAACTCCACTTGGATGAAGCATTGAACATTCCTGATCTGCATTGCATTGCTCAACAGTTCATTGGAATTTAAGAGATCATTTGACAATGTGAGATTTTAAATCCAAGCATTTTGTGAATCAGTATTTAACTGAAGTATTTAATTTATTTAGAAAATGTACAACACTAGTCAGATTGTCAGAACTGTCTATTGTATTATACTTTGATATGGAGTGCCCAGAGCATTCTGGTTTTAAGTTCTGCCATTAATGTCTTCAATATCAAAAATACAATACGGTTGAAATTTAACTACAAGTAGAGATAATCTTGAACAGATACTGCTCCATGGAAACATTTATCAGTTTTTGAATGAGCGTTTGGGGGCAGCAATGTATCAAAGATGCTCTGACAGTTTTAAAGGAAATGGTCAAGAATGTATAATATAAAAGAAATGAAATGCACAGCAGCGTTGCCAGTATCTGAAAGGGCACGTTTCAGGTGGAAACCTTTAAACAGAATATTGTACAATACACTTTCTGCTTATTTTTTGCCATTTATGGAATTTTCTGTTACCAAGCATACAAAGGAACACCGAAAGGTTAGTGGCTTTATTACTTGCTTTTATTCCATGAATAATGTAGGAGAAATAGTTGCCGATGTATAGCCTTGATTTGTTTGTTGATTTGAAATTAATTTTAATTTTAAGTCCATTTGATTATTTCTAAATAAAGATTAATTTTAAACTTTAGTACCTTTGTTGATGTTGCAGTGTTGCTTAACTGCATAACTGAGTGATATCATTTTCCTGATTTTGCAGAGTTAGCTTGTCTCAGCTGGGTGAAGTAAAAGTGCTAAAAATGACTTCCCTGTGCCGGACCTAAAGAGGGAGAAATCAACTCCTGTTTGCTATCCAATGATCCTTGTTCAAAAAAAATTACCATCAGACTAAATTTGGTTGTACTTCATACCCTTGGCAAACAACCAGCAAACATTTTAATCCAGGTTTATACATGAAGAACAATTGCTGGGATTTGGTACTACAGATTTGGTACTGTAGGATCATTGATCAGAAAAAGTTAGAAGTTAGGAAGGAGAAATTTTGATTTTTTAAAATTATTGTTATTTCACTTTCACTGTGTCAACAACTTTGTGATACATCTGTTGGTGAGAAGTCTTGAGATTTCTTAGCGCATTTTGTGGATGTCAGATTATAATTAGTTTATTTATTTGGTGATCCTGTCTTCTAAATTTACGCAAAAATATTTGAATAGAAAACCTTTGAATAGGAAACTAGAAGTTGAAGCTGGAATTTCATATGGAAATAAAATTCAACATTGTACGTAGCATAGCATCTTTCAGTGAATGACTGCAAACACACACTGGCCCCATTGCATTCATCAATTTGAGTTACTTTACTTCTACTCTAATTTATGAAAATCTTTTAATATCAACATTCCTGAAATGTTTTACACATCATCTCTCTTATTCTGCTACCTGCTATTGCCTCATTCTTTATTATTCCTTTAGACTTTAAAGCTCATTCCATAGAAAACGATACTATTCCTTTCCAGACCTTTACTGTCAAATATATCTGAACGCCAAGTTTTCAGTCACTCAAGTTCAAAGTCTTATCACAAAGCTTTGGCAATTCTACATCCTCCCCGCAAGCTACTTGTAAAGATTTTATGTTTGATCTGCTGTCAAAAGTCACTTGTGATTCCCATTTTCAATGCAAGTGTGCCATTAAAGAGATTGCTATAACATCATGACTTTGTGCAATACCATTTGATCCAGTTAATGTCTCTGAAAAGAGCTTCCTTGGGAATGCTTTTCATGGCAGGGTGATGCCAGTGGTGAAGCTAAATGCCAGATTGATAAAATTTGCTTTAATCCAATTTCTCAGTCCTTGCAGAACAGGAAAGTACTTTTCCTTTCACTGATTTATATAGACCACCTTTCTGACAAGTAAAGGTCCATGCCCGATAATTGTTATATCAGTAATTTATGACATGTACTTCTGCATGATGCCTCGTTGTGAAATCTAGCCTGCATTTTAAACTGGCTTAATTTAGCAGCAAGGGAAATGGATAATGTGATGACTGCCAATGCTTTGTGAAAAGACAAATGGACAGGAAGTCGCTTGTTCCTGAAATGTTCTTTGCTGTCAAACTGCAGCCTAAATTTTAACTTTTTTAGCAATTCTTGTTTTGGTTCTGAAGCCTTTAATAAACAGGAGGGATTGTTGGTAGGATAAAACACCTTGATTTATCAGTATTGTATCCTAGTCTTTCAAAGCAGCTCGAAAGCATCAATTTGAAATAATCTGTTTAGGCAATAATTTTAGTGTCAAGAAAAGCATAATTTGAAAATACAGGTAATTCTTCTATAATCTGCAGGTTGTGTTCTTTTGTAATCCTATGTCATAGAAAATTATGCTTTAGAAATGGCACTTACCATTTCACGCTTTAGAAACAATGTCCCCAATTTGTCAGTATAGCGAGTTTGTGTTAACGAAACGCGCATTATAGCAGAACGATCTTGCTTGTTTAGTATGCTGTACATAAGCGCATTAAAAGTAGGAATGAGGAAAACTGCTCCATTCTTTGTTTTAGTTGTAGTTATGCTTAAATTGAAGACTTAGTCTACATGTCATACTTACAACCCTTTGTTCTGACAATATTAACATTTTCTTAGCTAACTCCATGAGAGATTTTATGTTAAATGGCATATGTATTGTGTTTCATCTTTTTTTCAAACATTCATGTTCTGGTATGTAGTTTCTTTTTTTTTAAAAATGGAGTTTGATTTCAAATTGAAGGACTTTTTCTCACTTCAAAAAAATGTTTATGTAATTGTAGCACGGCATTTGATCTCTGAGAATCTTGTTAAAAAGAAATAAAATGCACTACTTAAAATTAATTTCTTAAGGAGTACTAAGATGCTCAAAAACAATGTGTGGAAATCATAATATGAAGAATAATGATCATAACCCTTTTAACCTTCTTCACATTCAGAAATACATGGTGGACAAGGTATTCATTTACAGGACTTATAGATCTTCTCCTTGACAACCAGCCTTCAAACTTCAGCATTATGTGATCTTCCCTGCAGATGTCTAGTGTATTTGTATTGCACCAAAGGCATGTAGAGAGTCAGTTATGACTTTGTTTGCTTTAAAACCTTACTATCCATGAGAATCCTTTAATTTATTCCAAATCACATTCAGATTTTCAAAACAAGGCAATGTGTGATTGAAGGATTATCTTATATTGGCCAAAAATGATCACATGCAGCATATTCGCAAGTTGTCAATTGCAAAAAATAAAACAGGAAGTTGATTACCTTGGCAACTCATTGGGTCAAGGAATTTAAAAGCTCAGAATTACGATTGTGTTACGGGACTCTCTAGTCCTAGTCTAGGTACAGACAGACGTTTCTGTGGCCAGCAGTGAAAAATCTGAATGGTGTGTTGCTTCCCTGGTGCCAGGATCACGGAAGCCTCAGAAGGTGCAGAATATTCTGAAGGGAGAGAGGGACCAGCAGGAAGTCATTGTACACATTGGAATCAACGACATAAGAAGGGAAAGATTGAGATTCTGAAGGGAGATTACAGAGAGTTGGGTAAAAATTTAAAAGGGAGGTCCTCAAGAGTAGTAAAATATCTGGATTACTCCTGATGCTGCGAGCTAGTGAAGGCAGGAATAGGAGGAAAGAGCAGATGAATGCATGGCTGAGGGGCTGGTGTATGGAGAAGAATTCACATTTTTGGATCCTTAGAAACTCTTTTAGGGTAGAAGCGACCTGTGTAAGAAGGACAGATTGCACCTAAATTGGAAAGGGACTAATATACTGGCAGGGAGATTTGCTGGAGCTGCTCAGGAGGATTTAAACTATAAGCTGAAGGGTTGAGAGGCAGGGAGATAGTGAGGAAGAGGTCAATCTGAGACTGGTACAGTTGAGAACAAAGGCAAGTCAGGGCAGACAAGGGACAAAGCAGAGAACAAGGTAGGACTGATAAATTAAACTGCACTTATTTCAAAGTGAGAGGCCTAACAGAAGGCAGATGAACTCCAGGCCTAGTTAGGAATATGGGACTAGGATATCATAGCAATTACAGAAACATGGCTCAGGGATGGACCGGACTGGCAGCTTAATGTTCCAGGATACAAATGCTACAGGAAGAACAGAAAGGGAGGCAAGAGAGGAGGGAGAGTGACCTTTTTGATAAGGGATAGCATTACAGCTGAGGGAGGATGTTCCTGGAAATACATCCAGGGAGGTTATTTGGGTTGAACTGGGAAGTAAGAAAGGGATAATCACCTTATTGGGATTGTATTATAGACCCTAATAGTCAGAGGGAAACTGAGAAACAAGTTTGTAAGGAGATCTGAGCTATCTGTAAGAATAATAGGGTGGTTATTGTAGGGGATTTTAATTTTCCAAACATCGACTGGGACTGCCATAGTGTCAAGGGTTTAGATGGAGAGGAATTTAAGTGTGTACAAGAAAACTTTCTGATTAGTATGTGGATGTAGCTATTCGAGAAGGTGCAAAACTTACCTACTCTTGGGAAATAAGGCAGGCAGCTGACTGAGGTATCAGTGGGGGAGCACTTTGGGGTCAGTGACCATAATCCTATTAGTTTTAAAATAGTGATGGAAAAGCATAGACCAGGTCGAAAAGTTAAAGTTTTAATTTGGAGAAAGGCCAATTTTGATGGTATTTGGCAAGAACTTTCAAAAGCTGATTGGGGGCAGATATCCACAGGCAAAAGGACGTCCAGAAAATGGGAAGCCTTCAAAAATGAGATAATGAGAGTCCAGAGAAAGTAAATTCCTGTCATGGTGAAAGGAAAGGCTGGCAGGTATAGAGAATACTGGAAGACTAAAGAAATTGAAGGGTTGGTTAAGAAAAAGAAGGAAGCCTATGTCAGGTGTACACAGGATCGATCGAGTGAATCCTTAGAGTATTCAGGTAGTGGGAGTATATTTAACAGGGAAATCAAGAGGGCAAAAAGGGCACGTGAGAGAGCTTTGGCAAATAGAGTTAAGGAGAATCCAAAGGTTTTTTTTACACATACATTAAGGACAAAAGGGTAACTAGGTACAGAACAGGCCCCCTCAAAAATCAGCAAGGTGGCCTTTGTGTGGAGCCACAGGAGATGGGAGAGATACTAAACGAGTATTTTGCATCAGTGTTTATAGTGGGAAAGGACATGGAAGATATAGAATGTAGGGAAATAGATGGTGATATCTTGAAAAATGTCCATATTACAGAGGAGGAAGTGCTGAATGTCTTGAAATGCATAAGTGAATAAGTCCCCAGGATCTGATCAGGTGTACCCTAGAACTCTGTTGGAAACTAGGGAAGCGATTGCTGAGCCTCTTACAGAGATACTTGTATCATCGATAGTCCCAGGTGAGGTGCCGGAAGACTGGAGGTTGGTTAACGTGGTGCCACCCATTAAGAAAGGTGGTAAGGACATGCCAGGGAGCTATAGACCAGTGAGCCTGATGTTGGTGGTGGGCAAGTTATTGGAGAGAATCCTGAGGGACAGGATGTATATGTATTTGGAAAGGCAAGGACTGATTAGGGATAGTCAACATGGCTTTGTGCGTGGGAAATCATGTCTCACAAACCTGATTGAGTTTTTTGAAGAAGTAACAACAAAGAAGATTGTAGAGGGCAGAGTGGTGGACGTGATCTACATCGACTTCAGTAAAGCGTTCGACAAGGTTCCCCATGGGAGACTGGTTAGCAAGGTTAGATCTCGTTGAATACAGGGAAACCTAGCAATTTGAATATATAGCTGGCTCAAAGGTAGAAGACAAAGGGTGGTGGTGGAAGATTGTTTTTTAAAAATGGAGGCCTGTGACCAGTGGATCGGTGCTGGGTCCACTATTTTTCATCATTTATATAAATGATTTTGATGGGACCATAAGAGGTATAGTTAGTAAGTTTGCAAGTGATACCAAAATTGGAGGTGTAGTGGACAGCGAAGAAGGTTACCTCAGATTACAATTTATTGGTCAGAACATTGAGTACAGTTGGGAAATGTTGCAACTGTACAGGACATTGGTTCGGCCACTTTTGGAACATTGTGTGCAATTCTGGTCTCCTCCTCCTTATTGGAAGGATGTTGTGAAACTTGAAAGGATTCATAAAAAATTTACAAGGATATTGCCAGAGTTGGAGGATGTGAGCGATAGGGAGAGGTTGAATAGACTGGGGCTGCTTTCTGTGGAGCGTTGCAGGCTGAGGGGTGACATTATACAGGTTTATAAAATCATGAGGGGCATGGATAGGATAAATAGACAAAGTCTTTTCCCTGGGGTTGGGGAATCCAGAATGAGAGGGCATAGGTTTAAGGTGAGAGGGGAAAGATATAAACGAGACCTAAGGGGTAACTTTTTCATGCAGAGAGTGGTATGTGTATGGAATGAGCTGCCAGAGGAAGTGGCAGAGGCTAGTATGATTACAACATTTTAAAAGGCATCTGAATGGGTATATGGATAGGAAGGGTTTGGAGGGGTATGGACAGGTGCTGGCAGATGGGACTCGATTGTTTTGGGATATCTGATCGGCATGGACTGAAGGGCCAGTTTCTGTGCTTTACATCTCCTGTGGTTCCACATAAAGGCCGTCTTGCTGATCTTTGAGGGGCCCTATTCTGTCCCTAGTTACTCTCTTGTCCTTAATGTATGTGTAAGAACCCTTTGGATTCTCCTTTAACTCCATTTGCCAAAGCTGTCACATGTCCCCTTTTTGCCCTCCTGATTTTCCTCAAGTATACTCCTACTGCCATTATACTCTTCAAAGGGCTCATTTGATCTCTCCTGTCTATACTGACATGTACTTCCTTCTTTTTCTTAACCAAACCCTCAATTTCTCTAGTCATCAAACATTCCCTGTACCTACCTGCCTTTCTTTTCGCCCTAACAGGAATATACTCTCTCTAGACTCTCGTTATCTCATTTTTGAAGGCTTCCCAATTTCCAGCTGTCCCTTTACCTTCAAATATGTGCCTCCAATCAGCTTTTGAAAGTTCTTGCCTAATACCATCAAAATTAGCCTGCCTTCGATTTAGAACTCAAGCGTTTTGAGTGTTGGAGCTGTGTCCATCCATGCAACTGGAGTGTATTTTATCACAGTCCAGATTTTATGCTTGTGGATGGTGGACAGGCTTTGTGGAGTCAGGAGTTGAGTTACTCACCGCAGAATTCCTCATGCTAACTGCCTCTTGAAGACAAAGTATTTGTAAGGCTGATCTAACCCAGTTTCAGATAGGTGGTAAGACTCCAGGATGTTGATAAATTCAGTGATGTTAAGGCCATTCAATCTCAAGAAATAACTGTTTGACCTTCTCCAACAAGAGACAAGATAGTGGATATTGAAAAGGCTATGGGAAAAGACGCTCTGTTGACTCAAATATTACTTGCTACTTATCAATCCATACCTGGATTGTCCACGTCTTTGCTGCACATGAACTTTGACTACTTCAGTATTGGGGGGGCTACAAATGTACTGAACATTGTCCAGTCATCAGCCAAAATCCCCTTTTCTGATCACAAGATGGAGGTAATGTCATTGCAAAGCTGAAGATAGTTGCATAGAGGACACAATCTTAAGTTTTTCCTGTAGTGATGTACTTAGACTGTGATTTATCTCCAACAGCAGCAACCATTTTCCTTTTGAGTAGATAGGGATTCAACCAGCAGAGAGCTTTCTCTCTAATTCCCATTTGACTCCAGTTTTGCCAGAGCTGCCAAGATGCCAAGGGTTGTCACTCTCCGTTCACCTCAGGAGTTCAGTTGTCTTTTTTTTTTGTCTGTGTTTTGACCAAAATTGTAATGAGGTTAGGAGCTAATAGCCCTGTCAAAGTCCAAAATAAGTGTCAGTGAACATATTATTCCTTTGCAAATGCTGCTTGCAAACACTGAGGACTTCCTTCTATTACTTTGCAGATTAAGAGTAGATTGATATGGTTATGAATGCCAGGTTGGATTTGACCTGCTTTTTGCCAACAGGAACATTCCTACACAATTTTACATATTGTTAGGTAAATGCTAGTGTTGGACCTATACTAGAATCGTTGGATTAAAGGCATGACTTGTTGTAGAGCAGAAATCATCAGTACTATTGCCAGAATATTGTCAGATCCCGTAGCCTTTTCAATATCCAGTACCTCCAGCCATTTCTTGATCTCATGTTGAGTGAATTGAATTGATTTGAAGATTGACATCCGTGATGCTGGGAAAGTAAGGAGAAGGCTGAGATGGATTTTCCACTTCTGGCTGAAGACGATGCAATTGCTTCATCCATGTCTTTTGCACTGATGTGTTGGATTTCTCCCTTATTGAGGATGGGGATATTTGTGTCTCCTTCAGTGAGTTGTTTTATTATCACTATTCATGATTGTATGTGACAGGACTTTAGATCAGATTTTTTTGATTGTCGGTCCTCTTAGCTCTTTCTGTTGCATGTTGCTTTCACTGTTTGGCATGCAGGTAGTCCTGTAATGCATGTTACCAGGTTGACACCTCTATTTGGGTATGACTGATGTCTCCTTTGGCATGTGCTCCTGCACTCTCCTTTGAACCAGAATTGATCCCCTGGCTTGATGGTAATGGTAAAGTAGGGTATATGCCAACCATGAGAATACAATTCTGCTGAAGGTCTGTATTATCCTGAATGCCCAGTTTTGTATTATTAGTTATGTTCAAATTCTATCCCATTTAGTAGTCGAAAAGCATGGTGATGGGAAAAAGTACAGGTCAGGCAGCATCCGAGGAACAGAAGAATCAATGTTTTGGGTATAAGCCCTTCATCAGGAAGTTCTGATAAAGGGCTTATACCAGAAATGTTGACTCTCCTGATCCTCGGTTGCTGCCTGATCTGCTGTGCAATTTCTAGTGCTACGCTTTTCGACTCTCACTCTTCAGCTTCTGCAGTCCTCACTTTCCCCCTCTCCTGTTTACTATGCTGGTAGTATGTCATGATACAATAGCAGGTGGCCTCAATGTGACAGGGATTTGATTTCTGTAGTCACTGTGAAGGTGGTCACTCTGACTGCTACCATCATATCTTTGACAGATTGAAGACACCCAGGACTACTATCTACTGACTATGTATACTTTGGTGGATCCCTGGTAGACAAATTGGTGGGACAAACATACCCAAAGATGGTCATGCTGGTATCTGGAATATTGTAAGGTATGATTCCAGGTATTGCTTGCATAGTCAGTGGGAAAACTGTCTCAATTTTGATGCAATCCCCTGATTTTAGTAAGGAGAACTTTGTAAGACCAACAGGGCTAGGTCATACAAAATGGTCTACCTGATTCCATTGCCTTTTAAGATTTTGTGGTAGTTTTGATACAACTGAATGGCTTGTTTGGGCATTTCAGAGGGTAGTTAAGAATCAGCCACATTGGTGTCGCGTGTGTGCCAGACACGATCAGGATGACAGATTACCTTCACGAAAAAAGAGCAACGAACCAGATGAGGACTCACAAAAATCAGCAATAGTTACATTGTTGCCATTTGCCTTGTTTTTAATTGGATTTTTTAATTTAAATTTTGCCAACAAAGAACAGCAGATGCTGGAGATCTGATACAAAGACATGAATTGCTACTGAAACTCAGTAGGTCTCACAGCATCTGTGGGGAGAAAACAGAGTTGATGTTTTAAGTCAGGTGACTCTTCAGAACTGAAAGCAGCTGGGAAAATGTATTTGTGCTGATGACAAGGTTAGGGAGGATAGGTAGAGGTGAGCAGATAGGTGGAGACAGAGCCCATAGATACTGAGAGATATGAAAGGGGTAGGCAGATGAGCGATTCCTGTTCTGTTCACACACTTCCACAAGAGTGAAGAACAGAACTGAACAGTTGTAATTGAAATGATATTTATGTTGGTTCAGCATATATGGTTAGCTTTTGTAGTCTTTGATTTTATGTATAAAGCTCAGGATTCCATAGGCTTTATAAGCGGTTATGGTAGCCTATCCTGCTGTGTTTAGGTTTGTGCATAAATGCCCACTGATCTGTATCCTGCATCCCCGTTCAAATTACTCCATTTAGCATGTATCATCATTCCTCATCCCTTCCTACCAAGTGACTTATGATTTGCTGAATTGAATTTTAGTTATCCATACCACCAGTGTTCACGTCTGCTTGAAATATATTATCATCATCATGCTATGAAATATATTCCCAATCTAATTTTTATTTTAAATAATTGGTTCAAATGGATGCGATTTTTAATCCTTACTCTAGCAGAAATATTTATTTGATTCAAGTCTGTGCCACGCTGTTTACCATGCCAATATTTGGGTTTATCAATAAACTTATGATGGCATACATAATTCATGCAAGCATTACAAAAATATTCAATTGAATAGTTTTAGTAGCATCCTAGTTATTTGGACTGTGTTGTAGCATGGTATTGTGCGCCTACATCCATAGTGCTGCTGACCACAAGTTTTCATGAGGAAGGTAAGTGGAGAGCATACGCGTAGTCTGCACATCCACGCCAGGAGTCTAGTGCTGAAGGGACATGGAAAGATGCGATGCCTCTTTGACTACTATGATTTTCTACTACAATTGGCAGAAGTCTTGGAAGGATAAGGTGAATAGATTTTCTTTTTATTGATGTAGACAATCTAAAATTGAAAGATTACCTTCACTTATGTATAGTTGGATAGGTTTCTGATTTGAATGCTTCACCTTGAATCTTGATGCAATAACTATTGTTAGCTAGTGAAAGTAAAGAACAAGCTGCAGTATTGAAGAATCTGACGGCATTGTTGTTCGGCTTGCAATACATTTTTTAAAATTCCCTTGTGGGATATGGCATTGCTGTCCATCAGTTTTGGCCTGTCCCTAGTTGCAAATGAGAAGACACTGATGACCGCCCTTCTTGTTGTTAGGGAGGAAATTCCAGGATTTCAGCCCAGCGATCAGTGAAGAAACTGATATATTTCCAAGCCTTGAAGGGGAAACATGCAGATTGTGATGTTCCCATGCAGCTGCCCTTGTCCGAGATGAAAGTGGTCCTGGAGCTGTCTAAGGATCTTTGAATTTTTGCAGCATATCTTGTGGATAGTATACACTGCTATTACTGAGCACTGGTGGTGGAGAGAATGTATGCTTGTGGATGTCTGGCAATCAAGCAGGCTACTTTGCCCTGGATGGTGGCAAGCTCTTTGAGTCCTGTTGGAGCTGTACCTGTCCAGGCAATTGGGGAGTATTCCATCACACTTCTGACTTTTGCCTTATAGATGGCAAAAAGGTTTAGGGCTTCAGGGGGTGAGTTTCTCAAGCCTGATCTGCTGTTGTAGCCACTCTGTTTAGTGATGAATCTTTGGTCAGTGATAAGACCCAGGATGTTGATAGTTGGGGAGTCAATAATGTTAACACTATTAAATGTCAAGATGCGGTGGTTAGATTGTCTGTTATTAGCGATGGTCATTACCTGATATTTGTGTAGAGTGAATGTTACTTGCCATCCCAAGCCTACATATTGTCCACATATTGTTGCATTTGAACATGAACTGCTTCAGTATCTGAGGAATTGCGAATGGTGCTGAACATTGTGCAATCGTCAGTGACCAACCCTATTTTTGACCTTCTGATTGATGGAAGATCATTGATGAAGCAGCTGAAGATGGTTAGGCCTAAGATAGTGAGTTGGTACCATTACAGTGGACATCAAGCCATTCAATATTTATTAATGTTGTATGATGCAAGTAACTTAGTCATTGTGGATTTCCCCCTGTAACTGTCACAGTTTATTATTGAATCTGCAATTATACAGGGGAAAAATGTTCTTGAGATAGTTGCATTTTGAAGAATTCGATCTATAACATGGAAACCTCCATCAGTAATTGAAGCTGACATACCACTATCACAAGGCATTAACATTCTAATATTTTCACCCTATTTAAATTGTCTGCACTGGTGTCATTCGTCCTGCACTGGTACAGTTGTGTATCTCTAGAAGTTTATCCTTGTGTGATTGTAAACACATACGGTGCTGCAAAATCTTATTTCCTTAAATACTGGTGACAGCCTCTGTTTCCACTTTTCATTCATCTGCTTTTGGATTGTTGAAAAAATGTGCAAAATCTTTCGAATGTTGAAGGCATTTGCTTCAAATTGTTCCAGAGGTATCATTATAACAAGAATTGTTCACTTCACATGATGTTTACTTGATGCTTGTATTATCACTGGTAGAGGACTTTGGCATTTTGGAATATGATCCTTAACTGTATGTACTGGTTTCAAATTTTCTTTTTCATGCTCTTGTCTTTTAGTTGTGCTCTCCAAAGTACTCAAACAGAGAAATCTAGTTTCTCACCAACAGTGCAAGTAAGGTCGAAGCCTGTGTTGAATTTATTCGTTAGTAAGTACTTGCCTGTCTCCCTTGAGCTGTGGTATTAGAGTATTATAGGGTGCAGGTTGATGGATGGGCTGGGTGCACAAGCTTTGTCACTAAGTGAAGAGTGTGTAAAATAATTAGAGATTTGATTTTTACCATGTACCTAAGTACTGTGAAAAGTTTAGTTTTGCATACATGCTGATCATAACATACAAAGATCATAAAGGTGATGAAATAGAACGAGGAATAGATTTGAAATCAAATTTGGTCCACTCAGTCTAATAACAGCAGGGAAGAAACTGTTCTTGAAGCTGTTGGTATGTGTGTTTTAAGCTTTTATATCTTCTGCCTGACAGAAGAGGTTGCAAAAGATTATAACCGGGAGGGAGGGGTCTTTGTCGACTGCCTTTCCATGGCAATGAGAAGTGTAGTTGGAGTCAGTGGATGGAAGGTCGGCTTGCATGGTGATCTGGGCTGTGTTCACCACTTTGTGTAGTTTCTTACGGTCCTGGGCCAAGTTTTTGCTGTACCAAGCCGTGATGCATTCAGATAGAATGCTTGCTTATAGTGCAGCTATAAATATTGGTGAGGTTCCTTTATGCTTGTGATGAAATTCCTTAGCCTCCTGAGGAAGAAGAGAGATTGTTATGCAGCCTTGACCATTGCACCAAGGAACTTGACTACATTGTCAATTACTCATTATTAATGAGTTGAAAACAACTTGTGAAAAATGTCAAATTCATGACTTGCAAGATCTATCTCTCCATAGGAATGACAATTAATTTTAGATCTTTAAAGACCTTGAAAGGACTTTGATCTAATTTTTTTCTTCTTAACTTCATAGATCTACTTTTATTTGTTACTGGTTCTAAGGTAGATTTAGAGTATTCTCACTCAGTGAGTGGTGAAGCATTCAGTAATTGTATCTGTGTTGCATGTTATGAACATTACAAAGGAATGTCCTGATTCAGATCTGTTACTTGCCACACCTTGAGAATAGATTCTGTACAGGTGTCATATTAAGGGGTTAGTTAGCTAGTTGGCTGCATGGCTGGTTTGTGCAGTCCAAAGAAAACCTTTTCCACTCTGTTTTGAGGTTTGAAGAGGGAAGATTGTCAAATATTGGCTGGTAGAAAAGCTAAGATATTCTGTTTCTACTTTTGTTTGCTTGTGATTTACTGTCTGTTTCTTTGCATGGTTGGAAACTTATGGGCTGTCTACTACAAAAGCCAATGTCTTCAAAAATACACTAATAAGATTTAAAGCAAGGAATGCAAGTAGTTCCTTAATATGCTTTGATTTATGTAGGAATTGAGCTTTTAATTTTACTGCTGAGGCGCCTGCTGTTTTATACAGCAAGAATTTAGTGACCTGTTCCCCAGAAGCAGACAGCAAAGCAGTGCATAAAACTGCAACCAATCCACTAAGGAAATATTGAAATGAAGTTGAATTAGAGTTTTTGACACCTAATTCAGGATTTCATACTATTGAAAGAATAAAGAGGGAATAAAGAAGGATAACTAAAAATTTCAAATTTGTTACTAGAACTGAAACTAAGCAGGCATAGCTGAACATGCTGGTTCACTTCTCCAGAAATAAAAAAAACACAAGCTGTGTCCGAATAATGGTCTTTAAAAATATAAAGATGTTCAATAACACAGATAACATCAAATTTTTTTCCACCAGTGAACAAGTCCAAAAGTGGGCTTATAAAGACAAGATGATCAATGAAGAATTCAGAAAATTCTTTATCCAGGGAGTGAAGGGAATGTGGAACTCGCAACCGAAGGCATATGGTATCGATGTGTGTAAAAAGATTGATGAACATTTTGTGCTTGGGGGGGGGTGCAGGGATGGACTGTAAAACTATGCCAATGGTCTTAATCCTGGATTAAGAATGGGAGCAATCCCACTTGCTCCTATGGGAGTGCATGTACCAAGAAAGACCATTTTGCCTGGATGACCAGCTTCTGTGTGGTAACTTTGAAATAATTTTGCTTTACAATAGGAGATAAAACTGAATACAACCAAGTGTTTAATTCTTCCATAAATGGAGCAGATAACGAATCATCATGCCTGTGTAACTTTGTTTAACATTTTCTGATACAATGAATTTAAACTGGAAAGGAGAGGTAGGTTTTAGTAAGGGGTTAATTCCTTAAATTGGCAAGAGATTGAGATCATGACATCCTACCACCCACTTCTGTGTCTCAACTGAATGTGGAATTCCTTGGAGCTGTCAGGCAAGTAGCTATTATCTGCAAATAGAAAATAAAGTGCTGTTTAACTGACCGTTCTGGCTTTAACACCTAATTTCTTAAGCTGTCAGCAAAGTATCAAGGTCAACCAGGCAAGTCCATAGAATACATAGGATATTGACCCTGCGGTGAAACTGACAGTTTAGGAATGCTTTAAATAGTAAAACTGGGGCTTTGACCATGGCTAGGTTAAAGGCCGAAACTCTCAACATTTCCTCAAAGCTGTCAGTACTTTACAGGTGATTGCCAGTTTCTTGGAGGTCATTTCATCTGCCTTGCACTTGATTGCTGTCAGCTGTTACCATCACATGTTGTATATCTGTGGAAGAAAAGAATTACCAGAAAGACAGCCACACTGGTAGCAGCAGCAACTGCCATTTGCTCAACTGTATGGCATTCCACAGGCCAGAGCAAAATGGATACAGAAACCCAACTCCTAGGAACTGAGGCATTCACTTTTCAACATGCAGTTCCCAGGCAGATCAGCATACTTAACAATTCTGAGACCAGTGCCTCAGGAGGCTCAGGATTTTAGTCAGTCACTGCCAACATCTGCACCCTCCTGGGACAAGACCAACTTTCCAAATGGGCATGCATTGTCAGTGACCATCAAGGTGGCTGTCAGCTCAGGAATCAATGTACAGTTCAACTTTTCTGATTCACTAGGGAGGTGATAGTGTTGCAGTCATGTAACTAGACAAGAGAAATTTGACTGAAAAGTCACATGTGACTTCATCAGATTTGCCCTGTGTGGCTTGGAGAAGTGCAAGACAGGAGTCGTAAAATAGCAACAAGACTCCAAATATGCACATTTAATTTTGAAAGAAAATAACTGACAGACCTGGGCTTGCGTTTTAAGAATCATGGCAAACCCTTGAAGAGGATAGTGGGCTGCTGCATTCCATGTTACCTAAGTGTACACACTCTGTGCTGTTTGGAAGGGACTTTGTCACGTGACTGTTTTGAAGTGTGACAGTGCTGCTCTTTGACAAAATTAGGTTGTCCTTGGTTGGTTTATTTTCAGGGGGGTCGTTCATGCATAGATTACTAAATGTCTGGGTTTACCTACTTGAAGAAGTCTTTAAGTTTTTAAACAAATGCATGTACAATGAAAGGGGAGTTGCCAGTTCCCCCACTCTGCTTTACTCTGGTTTAGTTTGGTTTTTAGCAGTCTGGTTGTTCAGAGCTGCTTTTTGAGGCTGCCAGTCAAAGAATCAGCTACATGGAAGATCTCTCTGCCATCTCTCTCTCCTGTAGACCCTGCGTTAGATTTTGCGATTTATGCCAAGGGATTGGGGGTTGTTGCCAGAATTTGAAACCGCATCATTAAGTTGGAATAGTTTGTTGGGTGTTTGGATAGGTTAAGATATTCTGCATTCTATTCTATTTAGTTTGTGTTTCATTTGATACTTTATAAATAAATTCTGTTTTGTTTTAAACCAAGGGGGTTTGACCAGCTGCATCTCTCCTGGAATATCCATTCTACTCCTGCTTAAAACAACTAGAAAAGTTAGGGTCTGGGCTACCTCCTTGAAGTGTTTTGAGGCGGTCTGGCCTGATCCATAACAGATCGGGGACTGTCTGCAGGATTTTGTTCTATAGTTCTCATTTGGAATTCCAGGTGACTCTAAGCCAGCGAGTAATAGGTATTAGTGCCTTTGTTCTGAGTGTTGAATTTGGTTGGTTGAAACAGTGCTTGGGATAGCAATGGTTCTTTCAGTCACTGAGTTTTCTGGGGTTGGCAGAAGTGACTTTTGGGGTTTTAGAAGAGGTGAATAAAGCCAAGCTGCTGGAATTAGCAGACAAGCTGGAGTTGGAGCTGCCTCCTTCCGTGAGGAAAGGAGAGATAATTACAGTAAAAGCTCAGCATTTAGATTTGCTGGAAATGCCATCAGAATCTATAGAGATGGCTAAGATTCAATTGAAAATGAAGCAGCTTGAGTTAGAGGCAAAAGACAAGGAAAGGGCAAAAGAAATTGAACGATTTGAATTGCAATTAAAAGCAGAGAAAGGGAATGAATCACATTAGCAGAACAAAAAGAGAGAGAGAAAAGGAGAGTGTGGAAAGAAGAAACATGGAGTTTTAACTTAAGTTGCAACTGAGTTCAAAAATTCACTTCCTGAAGTAGTAAGAACTCATGTGGAGTGGAGAGTTAAAACAACATGATCAGCAGCTGAAATGGCTGATGAATATGAGTTGACCCATAAATCAAAGTTTGACTTGCAACATCAATTTGAATCTGTCAGGGATAGAAATTGGGGAAAAGAGAAATCCTCACGTGGAAAGGGAAAGATAGATCTTAGATCATAAGAATAATTATATTTATAAGCTTAAATAGGGTAAAAAGGAAACCCATGAATAGTAAGAAAAGTTAAAAAGCTCCAATGTTTTCACTGCCATAAAGTAGGCCACATAAAATGGTTTAGAAAAAGCACTGGGAAGCCAGTGAATTCCATTGGATAGTAACAGAAAGCACAGTGGAAGCTAGAAAGCTGCACTCTAATGTACAACCAGGTTAAGTAGGAAGTGCCAGATCATCTTAATCCACATACCTATGAATGTAAAGTTTACTCACATAGACCAGCATCGCCAGGTAAAGAGCTTACAATATTAAGAGATACATAATGTTCTCAATCTTTGATCATGAAAGATGAGGAGATATATATCTCTGAAGGACTATTGCCAGAAACGGTGCTAGTAACAGGAATTCAGGGTGAGACAACAAGCGCTCGATTATATAGTGTGTCCAGTGAAGAGTGGAAAAATCACGGTTGGAATACTGGTCAAACTCTCAGCTCCAGGAATACAATTTGTCCTTACTAATGATATAGTTGGTTACAGGTAGGAGTGTTGCCTACTGTGGTTGAAATGCCAGCGGAAACTCTGGCAACTGAACTACCCCAGCACACATGTTCTGGGATTTTTCCCAACTGTGTGGGAACGAGGTCACAAACTCACCAGTTGAAACAGGAGAGATTGGAGAATACAGATAAAGATGAATTAGCAGAGACCCTATTTAATCAAATAGTTGACACAAGTTAGGAGCAAATGGCTGACAAAGTAGAAATCTATAGCTCAAATAAATTAACTGAGTTACAGCAGCAAGATGAAAATTTAAAGCAATTACATCAAAAGGCATACATGGAGGAAGAATCTAGATGTATCCCTGAATGTTACTATCTTATGAATGATGTCTTAATGAGGAAATGGAGACCATGACCTATTCAGGCATATGAGAAAGGGCAGACGTTCATAAAGTCATATTGCCAGTGGATTATAGAAGGGAGGTGTTGTGGGTGGTGCATGAACTAGGGGTCTTTTTGGGGTGAGGAAAACTCAACTTAAAATACACAAACATTTTTACTGGCTTGTACTGCACAAGGATGAAGTTGAATTTTGCCAGATACATCATATGTGTCAGTAATTGGAAAACCACAGGCCATAATAAAACTCATACCTTTTAATACCTATTCCTGTATTTGAGGAACCATTTACAAGAGACTTAATTGATTGTGTAGGACCCCTATCTAAAACAAAAAGTGGGAATCAGTATTTGTTAACAATTATGGATGTGTCCACTAGATTTCCATGGCAGTTCCATTACACAATATCTCTGCTAAAAGGAAGAGCTACTCAAATTTTTCAGTAGATACGGACTACCCATAGAGATACAATAAGATCAAGGGTCAAACTTGACATCAAAATTATTCAAGTAAGTTATGGATAGCTTAGGAATAAAACAATTCAAACCTACTGTGTACCGTCTGGAATCGCGAGGAGCACTAGAAAGGTGGCATCAGTCTTCAAAGACCATCTTGAGGGCTCATAGTCAAGACTATTCAGATAATTAGGATAAGAGAATTCCGTTTGTACTTTTTGCCATCAGAGATGCACCAAATGAATCAACCAAATTCAGTCCATTTGAATTGGTCTTTGGGCATGAAGTGAGAGGACTGCTAAAATTGATTAAGGAGAAATTGGTAATTCAGAATTCAGAGACCACATATTTGGAGTATGTGTCAGATATCAGGGAACAATTAAACTGAGCTGGGGTTTTGGATAGACATCATATTTCAAAGTATCACAATATACAATGAAACGGGAGGCAGACAAGAAATCAAAAACTCAATTTTGTTATTGGTGATCAGGTGTTGGTGTTATTTTCAGTGGTAGGTGAACCTTTAAAAGCAATGTTTAGTGAACCTTATCAAGTTGAAAGGAGATTGTGAGGTGAACTATTTGATAAGGACTCCAGACAGAAAGAAATCTCACAGGACGTGTCATGTGAATATGCAAGGGAAGGAAAGCAAAAGGAGAATGTGTTATTGGTTACAACACAGTGACGAACCAATTTCAAAGGATTCGGAGTTGGACATTCCTCAGATTAAATTGGACAATGAGGAATAAATTAAGTTCCGTTTCAGAGGAAAATTAAAATGACCTGGAAGAGTTATTACTAGTACATGGGGAGATATGTGGAAATAACTAGAAAGTATTAACCTAATTATGCATGATGTAGATATGAGATGCTGTTCCAATTAAGCATCATCCCATAAACATAAGCCTTTAAAGTTGGCACAGATTCAAAAGGAGATTGAATGCATGCTCCAAAATGACATAATTGAAGTGAGCAATAGTGACTGAAGCTCATCCATAGTAATGGTGCCAAAACCAGATGGTACCCAACGATTATGTATAGACTATCGCAAAATTAATGCAGTTACAAAGACTGATGCATATCTGATTTCATGTTTGGAAGACTGTGTTGAAAAGGTGGGACAAGCAACTTGTATTTCTAAGTTCGACTTGGCCAAAGAATACTAGCAGGTACATTTTGTCCAAATGACCTAAAACAATTTCAGCTTTCATCACAGCGATGGACTGTATCAGTTTAAAGTCACAAAGTTTGGTATGAAAAATATGCCAGCCACATGTCAGAGACTAACCAATAAGGTCATTTCTGAATTACCCAATTTTGTTGTATATACACAGATGACCTGGTGATTTTTAGTCACACATGGAAGGAACATTTGCAACATTTCTCAGAATTGTTTGATAGACTTTGGGAAACAGATTTGGTGATAAACCTGGCGAAACGTGAATTTGCCAAAGCCCAAGTCACTTTCCTGGGCCATGATATTGGACATGGACAAATGGCCACAGGGACTGCAAAAACAGGCAATTGGGGGAGCGTCCTACACCATCGACAATAGAAGCAGTACTATGATTCCTGCGATTGAGTGAATTTTATCGAGAATTTGTACCAAATTTTAGCAGTGTGGCTGCCCACTCATTGAATTACTAAAGAAAGGCGAGAAGATTTAGTAAACAGTGGATTTGACAGCTTGAAAGTTGTGTTAACCACTGTCTCAGTGTTAGCTGCACCTAATTACGCAAACTTATTCAAGGTGGCTATCAATGAGAGACCATAAGACATAGGAGTGGAAGTAAGGCCATTTGGCCCATCGAGTCCACTCCGCCATTTAATCATGGCTGATGGGCATTTCAACTCCACTTATCAGCATTCTTCCCATAGCCCTTAATTCCTTGTGACATCAAGAATTTATCAATCTTTGCCTTGAAGCCATTTAGCGTCCCGGCCTCCACTGCACTCCGCGGCAATGAATTCCACAGGCCCACCACTCTTTGACTGAAGAAATGTCTCCACATTTCTGTTCTGAATTTACCCCCTCTAATTCTAAGGCTGTGCCCACGAGTCCTGGTCTCTTCGCCTAACGGAAACAATCTCTTAGTGGCTACCCTTTCCAAGCCATGTATTATCTTGTAAATTTCTATTAGATCTCCCCTTAATCTTCTAAACTCCAATGAATACAATCCCAGGATCCTCAGCCATTCCTCGTATGTTAGACCTGCCATTCAAGGGATCATCTGTGTGAATCTCCGCTGGACACGCTCCAGTGCCAGTATGTCCCTCCTGAGGTGTGGGGCCCAAAAGTGGACACAGTACTCCAAATGGGGCCTAACCAGAGCTTTATAAAGGCTCAGTAGCACATCGCTGCTTTTATATTCCAACCCTCTTGAGATAAATGACAACATTGCATTTGCTTTCTTAATCACGGATTCAACCTGCGTGTTTACCTTTAGAGAATCCTTGACTAGCACTCCCAGATCCCTTTGTACTTTGGCTTTATGAATTTTCTCACCGTTTAGAAAGTAGTCCATGCTTGTATTCTTTTTCCAAAGTGCAAGGCCTCACATTTGCTCACGTTGAATTCCATCAGCCATTTCCTGGACCTCTCTCCCAAACTATCTAGATCCTTCTACAGCCTCCCCACTTCCTCAGTACTACCTGCCTGTCCACCTAACTTCATATCATCGGCAAACATCGCTAGAATGCCCCCCAGTCCCTTCATCCAGATCATTAATATATAACATGAACGGCTGCGGCCTCAACACTGAACCCTGCGGGACACCGCTTGTCACCGGCTGCCATTCCGCAAAAGAACTTTTATCCCAACTCTCTGCCTTCTGTCAGACAGCCAATCCTCAATCCATGCCAGTAGCTCACCTTGAACACCATGGGCCCTCACCTTACTCAGCAGCCTCCCATGTGGCACCTTATCAAAGGCCTTTTGGAAGTCTAGATAGACCACATCCACTGGGTTTCCCTGGTCTAACCTACTTTTCACCTCTTCAAAAAATTCTAATAGGTTTGTCAGACACGACCTCCCCTTACTAAATCCATGTTGACGTGTTCTAATCCGACCCTGCTCTTCCAAGAATTTAGAAACCTCATCCTTAACGATGGATTCTAGAATTTTACCAACAACTGAGGTTAGGCTAATTGGCCTATAATTTTTCATCTTTTGTCTTGATTCTTTCTTGAACAAGGGGGTTACAACAGCGATCTTCCAATCTTCTGGGACTTTCCCTGACTCCCGTGACTTTTGAAAGATCTCAACCAACGCCTCCGCTATTTCCTCAGCCACCTCCCTCAGAACTCTAGGATGTATCCTTCGGGGCCAGGAGATTTGTCAATTTTAAGACATTTTAGCTTTTCTAGCACTATCTTCTTTGTAATGGCAACCATACTCAACTCAGCCCCCTGACTCCCTTTAATTGTTAGGATATTATTCATGTCTTCCACTGTGAAGACTGACGCAAAGTACTTATTAAGTTCTCCAGCCATTTCCTTATTTCCCATCACTAGCCTTCCAGCATCAGTTTGAAGTGGCCCAATGTCTACTTTTCCTGTTGTTTGTTTCTTATGTATTGAAAGAAACTTTTACTATCATTTCTAATATTACTGGCTAGCCTACCTTCATATTTGATCCTCTCCTTCCTTATTTCTCTCTGTTATCCTCTGTTTGTTTTTGTAGCCTTCCCAATCTTCTGATTTCCCAGTGCTCTTGGCCGCTTTATCGAATCTCTCTTTTTCTTTGATATATTTCCTGACTTGCTTTGTCAGCCATGGCTGTCTAATCCGTCCCCGGATAATCTTTCTTTTCTTGAGGATAAACCTCTGTACGGGGTCCTCAATTATACCTACAAACTCCTGCCATTTTTGCTCTACTGTCTTCCCCGCTAGGCTCTGCTTCCAGTCGATTTTTGTCAGTTCCTTTCTCATGCCCTCATAATAACCTTTATTTATTTAACTGTAACACCATTACATCCGATTTTGCCTTCTCTCATGTGGGCGTTGACCCACAGGAAGACGGCGAGAAGACTGAAAGACCTGTCTGGTATTTCTCCATAAAGTTGAACATTCATCAGAAATATTCGACAGCTAAGAAGGAGACTTTGAGCTTGGTGTTGGCATTACAACATTTCAATGTTTATGTTACCAGTAACGTATCTGAGACAGTTATATAAACTGATCATAACCCATTGAAGTTTGTGGAGAAACTTAACAACACAAATTCCAGACTGTTTAGATGGAGTTTCTTGTTACAGTCATTCAATTTTAAAATTGCGCGTATAGCAGGATGTGAAAACGTGACTGCCGATGCATTATTGAGACATGGATGAGAAATGGAAGTGTTTGGTGGCAGGAGTAAATGGACTGAAACAGAATGTAGTAGTGCATGTGTATATATATGTTAATAATCAATGTAATGTATGTGGATATTGTAGTATACTAATAGTGTAAGATGAAGGAGTTGTAAAATGAAGTCATCTTTGGATTTTTTTTAAGGGGGTAGGTGTGACGATGCTGCTCCTTTAACATGGTTAGGTTGTCCTTCGTTTTATTAAGGATTTTTGCCCAAAACGTGATTTTCGTGCTCCTCGGATGCTGCCTGACCTGCTGTGCTTTTCCAGCACCACTCTAATCTCGACTCTGGTTTCCAGCAGTTGCAGTCCTAGTTTTTACCTTCGTTTTATTTTCCAGAATGGTTGTAAACAGTTTTCTGAAATGTCGAGGTTTATCTTCTTAAAACTTTAAAGTTTTTAAACAAACACTTATACAATGAAAGAGGAATGGCCAGTTCTCCAGCTCTGCTTTTCTCTGGTTTGGTTTTTAGCAATCTGGCTGTTCAGATCTGCTAGTTAGATTTTTGAGGTTATCAGTCAAAGGAACAGCTACATGGAAGAACATGCTCCATGCTGAATCTCTCTGCTATGTCTCTCTGTCCTGTAAGACCCTGTTTAGATTAGACTTACAGTGTGGAAACAGGCCCTTCGGCCCAACAAGTCCACACCGACCCGCCGAAGCGAAACCCACCCATACCCCTACATTAGCCCTTACCTAACACTACGGGCAATTTAGCATGGCCAATTCACCTGACCCGCACATCTTTGGACTGTGGGAGGAAACCGGAGCACCCGGAGGAAACCCACGCAGACACGGGGAGAACGTGCAAACTCCACACAGTCGCCTGAGTCGGGAATTGAACCCGGGTCTTCAGGCGCTGTGAGGCAGCAGTGCTAACCACTGTGCCACCGTGCCGCGAAGTTGAAAGCATATGCTCTACCTTTTAAGAGAGAGTGAATGCTGTTTTGCACTGAGAATGTACAAGCACCTGTCATATGACTAATTAGCAGTCTCAGAGTGAACTGGAAAATTGAACATGTAACATTTAGCTGTGAAATAGATACCTAAGTTGGTTGCTATTTTGACAACAATTTGAATTTAACCAATCCATTCAAATTATGTCTCAGGATAATAAAACCCAATTGAGTTTGAATTTATTGTTTTGCCAACCCCGAACTAATGAGATGATCCAATGTTTGGGATATCAAGAAGATGCATTTTAAAAGTTAGAGAGTAACTACCATTGACAGAATAACTGCCAGCAAAACACTCCCTGTTAAAGGTATCTTTTTCATATGAAGCATCTTCGCAGTAAAAAGGGAGATCTTTAGCCGAAAGAAGAAAGAAACCGGAGATGCCAGCTGCTGTATGGTTTTGAAATTAAGTTTATGTAATTTTAATAAGGATTTTATTGGAACAGTGTATAGTTATAGCGTTGGAGGCAGATAATCAGTTAAGATAAAGTGGGGGGGTTTAGAGTTGTAAATAGTTTTTAATGTTCAATTAGAGTTAAAAAATAAATTGATATTATTTTTGTTAAGTAGTGGAGTTTGGGACTTCTGTCACCCATATTTTAACAGATTATGAGGCAAGCTGAGCTTTTTCTAGATGTTTACTTTAATTAACAGAGGGGTTCACTGCTGTGTCGTAACACTGTTTGATTTTACTGTTTTTTTTTGCCAAGGGGGTATACATGGGGATTGTTGCAGGAATTTGGAACAGCACCATTAAGTTGGGATAGTTTGTTGGGTATTTGGATAGGTTAAGTTATTCTGTATTCTATTCTGTTTTGTTTGTGTTTCATTCAATACTCTGTAAATAAATTCTGTTTTGTTTAAAAACTCGAGGGGTTTTGACCAGCTGCATCAGTCCTGGAATATCCACTTTACACCTGTTCACAACAAGTAGAAAAGTTAGGGTCTGGGCTACATTCTTGAAATGTTTTGAGGTGGTCTGGCCTGATCCATAACAGAAGCATGTAGAAGAATCCAATAAGTTATACAAGGGATACACTTAATTGACACCACCAATGCCAAAATGACTCATGGCAAGCAGCAGTTAATTTTTCACTGCACCAATATTTATTTTCCATTGGCTTGGAAAATGTTGTCAAGATTTTTGATTTCAAACCAAATAAGAATGACAGTTAGACTATGAAAGCAGTCACAGAATTTGAATTCTTGTTTTATGAGCTTTTATAGAAAGAAGATTGTGATAGCATACCCAGATGCCCTGCATCAAATAAACCCAAATGCTGCTGCAGTCTGTGTACAGAGCAGGAAGATGGATGCAGCTTCATGTTTAGTCCAAAATCTTGTGTAAATTACATTTTAGAAATTAAATCCTATTTAAAACCAATGTATAAATCAAGACTTTGAGACCAAGTATTACAGTAGTTTTGGATCTGTGAAGATCCATAACTACGTCTTGCATTTCTATTAGAAAAATGAAATTCTGTATAGGTTGTTCTCGACAAGCAATGAGTTTATCCTGAGGGTATCACTCCTCAGTTGAGAAGGCAGGGCCTTGATGATGAACCCATTATGTACAGGAATTGAGCCCACACTGTCTGCATCATTCTCCATTGCAAACCAGTTATTCATCCAGTTGAGCCAAATGCCTACCACGATAAATACCATAGAGAAGACCACAACCAATGGTAAGGAAATGTTGATATTGCAAAATCTACACTGGTGAATAATATGAGCCACTGCAGGACAGTAGTAGCAGTAGTTAATAAAGGTGAGAATTGATAAACTGGACTTGTTGATGAAGTGTTTTTTAAAGGCACAACAATTGTTAGTCTGCATTTGTTTCAGGGAAGGTGGTGTCCAACTGACTTGAACAGTTTGAGGAATAAGAATATCTTTGCTTTGTAACATTTAATTTTTAGGTATGTTACAACTTTACTGATAAAACTGTATTGAAAGGTTTGTTTTTTACTACGAGATTTCTCATGGAATTGCTCATAATGAGTTGCAAGTTTTATAATTAGTGCTTTATATGTATTAGTCTTACTAAAAGCTCCACCTTGACTACAATGAAACTGTAGGATATGAAGCACTAGGAAGAGAATGAAGGCTTTGGACTGTATGGTTTAGGAGCTTTGGAAAAATATATTTTGGAAATAGTGGAAAGCTTCCTGGTACCTAGCCAGATTGGAAAGCTCATTCTAGTGGAACTTGTAGGCCTGGAAACTTCGGGTTGTTCAGCTCAGTTAGCAGCAGAAACGTGGTTTGGTGGCTTGTGAGCTCTTCAGGAGCCCAAGAGTTCTGTACTTTCGATCCTCAGAAAAGACTTTCTCAGATCTTTTTCATTCATTCCAAGGAAAGATAGCATTGTTACAAGACAGCATTTATTACCCTCAAAGGTAATTGGGATAAGCAGTAATTGCAAATCTTGCCCACGTTCACATTCCAGGAGCGAATGAGCGATCTAGAAAGAGGGTTTTGAGCTCCACTTGAACAGTTGGTGGGACAGGAAGGATCTGAAGGTTTCAGAGCATTACTGCTGCTACTGGGGGCACACTGAGCTTGCAATATAGGTGAGAAGTGCACAGGAGAATTGGAGCTCAAACTACCTGAATGTTTTTCGAATTATCAGGTGTCACCTCCCTGCTACGTTCTGACGCAAAAGCAATTTTCCTCCCAAGCCTTTCAGCAACTTCAGATATCCATCACCACTTTTCCACTTGTCAGAGGTGCAATTTCCTCAGGTAATACGCTGATTAACATTTTTGTGAAAAAGTACTTCGAGCTCTTTTAATGTAATATTGTTATTAATCCATTAAATCTCAGTAAAATAGCACAAAGGTATTTTGTGTTAACTGGTGTGCAATCTAAGGAAATAGATCTAAATGATCTCCAGTCAGTCGAATTTTAATTAAGTTGCTGAATCATTTTTTGAGAGGGTGAGAAAGAATTGAAGTAAAATTTTCCTGTGTATGTAGCTACTAATTAAAGCCCATATGCATTGTTTTTGCACAAATGTATTAACGTGTTAGTGCTGACCTTCCTAAGATAATATATTTTCTTCTCTGTTTACCCAAGTTTATTGACTTCATCCCCATCAATTTGGTGGGTGTCAATATTCCAGCATTTTTAACTATTACTCATTCATTACTCAAGTCCTGGCTCTCAACTGTTGGAGAAGTAGACTAATACAGCATGAAAACAGACTCTTTGTTCCAACTCGTCCAAGCTGACCAGGCTTCCATTCTTTTAAATGTAGTAACTGTACCTGCATCCACACTTCCTCTGGCAGTTCATTGCACACATGAACTACTCGCTGCAAAAACAAAAATAGTCACCCCTTGTGTAATTGTACTCGCCATTACCACTTCCTCTGGCAGTTCATTCCATATGCACACCACGCTCTGTGTGAAAAAATTGCCCCTCAGGTCCCTTGTAAATCTTCCTCGTCTCACCTTAAATGAGATTCCAGCCAAATCTGGTCCTACGCTACCTAATTATTATATGTCAACTTTCCAGTGGGGTCAACTTCAGCCACCCCCTTCTCCATATTAAAGCAAATTGTTGTGCCCCTCTCTTTGCAAAGATATTATTGTAGATCTGCCTTTACTGAGAGTAGCTAACTTGAACTGCACACTGACTGTGCTTAGAATTGTCCTGATTTCTTTATCTGTTACCATAGAAGATAATACACTCACCGAAGTGAGTAACCTGGAGAATGAGTAAGTAGTTTTATTTATCTGAATAAATATCCCATACGAGCTGTTGATAACATGCCTTCAGCTTTTATTTTGAAGAATAAACAAACAGAATTAAAGAGATGTTATGACACTAGAGATGATTCGGTCTGTATTGAGTTGGAGCATCTCCATAAAGTTCTGCAGACTGTTCATTCCCCATTCTTTCTCTGGAGTTATGCACTGAATTTGTCACACTCATGAATGCCGTATTTAATCTAACTCTTAGGAATGCCCTTCAAGCTACAAGGTTAAATCAATCTTTAATCCATCCTCTTTTTATAGACTATTTAAAGTTAATGCTTGTTGCATTAATTGAGATTATTTGAAATCAATGTTTTATAGAAATTAATGTTCACAAAATTGAGTAATTTTATGGACTTGAGGTAAAATTGAGATGATTGTCATACTCTTCTGTGGAGTGATCTCCTATTAAAGCATAATGACTGACTATTAACAGTTCATTTTGATAAATCTGAATCTTTGCCTAGTCAGAAAATTTCTCTCCTATCTTTTCCCCTGTCAGTTTACCTCCTTTTGTGATTAAACGTTTAATTTTTTTGGGCTTTCCCTGTTTTTCTCATTGAACAAGTCTATTAATGGACCAGATGTACCATTAACTAATTCTTGTTGCCTATTCAAACAAACTTTGTCATTGGTGTGAACCCTGGTAATACATAGCTACTGTCTTTCAGACATCACTAGTTCCATAATCCATTTGTTTGTTTAGTCATTATAAAATGCTAGTCCTGAGACCCCCTTGGAATGTGTACATTGATTGGGATATGGCTCAGCTGTAACTTTTTTATACATTTCATTAGTCTGCTACATATTCTCATGGATAACATACGATTGCTTGGGCAAATAAGTCCATGACTGCTGAAACTACAGTGTTGTTAGACAGGAAGACATCCTCACTGGACCTAAAATTAGTGCGAAATTGATGACATCTGCTTACAGGATCTCTCTGAACCTTTTCTGAGGTGTGTGCAATGTCATAAACTTCCTGAGTACAACTTGTAAGGGATCGAATGGGTCATCCACCAAATTTATCTTCACATCCTCTCCTTTTATTCTAAGAGCCATCATATTTGGCAGAGTTGCACAAGGCTAATGAATTGATACATTGGTCATCAGTTCATTTTTGTTTGGAGGAAGTTTTGCCAAAATATTCTTTAAGTTCAGTTCATTTTGTAAGGTTTATAGTACTTATAATCATTGCCCAAATACTTTAGAAGAGATAGGTCCAGTTTAATTTTCTTTCTTTTTGTTTTGGTCTGTGCATGAGAGGACAGAATTGGAAGAATACATAGTAGCTGTATAGTTGCAACAAGTGCTACATATGGAGCTTAGCAGTTTGCTAAATAAACTAAAGTTGTCAATCTTCCTTTGCAACTCTCCCTACCCTATCCCTCAAAAAATGCAAAACAAAATGTTTTGTTGATGGTTACTAAACATTGGTGATGAGGACTGGCTCAGTACTTACCACTAACTAAGGTCAACTCTCTCCTTTCAGGTTTACTTCCCCCAATTCGGGTGGATGTGTATTGATGCCACAGATCCAAGCAAAGGCAACTGGTTGCGATACGTGAACTGGGCTCGCTCCTCCGATGAGCAGAACCTCTTCCCTCTGGAGATCAACAGGGCTATCTACTACAAAGTTTTCAAGGTAGCCATATCCCTGTGATGTGAAGATTAGTACAAGTTCTCATAAAGTTGCACACTCTCGCCCTGCCCACTTCACACAAACACATACGAGTATAAGCCATCATAAATATATGTTTGAATTAAGTAATTTTTGTGTTTTCTAGTAAGGATCTCTTGCTCAAATACTTTAACAGAAAATTATTTTGAGGCTACTTTGATCCATTTCATCTTTTCATTCTTTCCCAAAATATTCCATGACACTTGCCTTCTACCTTTTTCTTCTCATCTCTGCCTATGGAAAGTTCAATACATCAACAGTTTTTCAAATAGTGCTCTAAAATAAATTATACTTTTCTTAACTTTCTTTCAATTAGTTATCTAAGCTTTCAAATTGTAATTGGAAAGAAACTTGGGATATCTAAATGTCACTTAATTGGATTGAATTTTGATTTTTTGGGGATTTTTTGTTACAAACTGTGGATATACTTTTGTGGTTTCGTCAGATGACCTACTGTTTCCAGACATCCGAACAGCCATTGTTTCTGTTCTGTAATACCTCCATCACTTTTAAACATGTATTCAAGAAATTTTTTTTTAAAAAGTCCCTTTTGAGTTTTGTCTTGGGTTGCTTTGCAGCAGCGTCCAGGAAGGTAATCTTAAATTCCCACAGACTCCAGGTTAATCCAGAAAGACTGACAGTCCAAGGTGCTTTCCCATGAAGCCTGAATTAAAGCAGTGGCTGTTTTAACCTCGAAGCTTGTGTTCTTTTAGCAAGCAGCCAATTCCAAAACTCTTAGTCGACTATACCCAGTAAGATTGGAAACAAATGTCAGTTACATCTTAATAAAGTTTTTCAAACTATTTGTTTTCAGAAGTTTTATTTAATGCATGCAGTGTTGTTCTTGCGTTTACATCCAGGTAAAATAGATTTTGAAATTTGTCATTATTTTTATTGTTCATGGATGAGAGTCTTTTCTTGAGCTCTGTCTTCTTGTAATTTATACTTAATACTTGATTTGTGCAAACCTGCCTTTGCACAACTTTACTGCAACTACCCACAAGGTAACAGTTGTATTTCATTGACCCTGAACACTGTTCACATCAAGAAGTTGGGATAGTCTCTTGAGGCTCAAATTTAGAAGGAATTTTGGAAGTACAATTTCATGTGTATTTGAGTATAAACATTTCATGTGTATTGGATAAACATTTCACAGCAAAATCTTGAAAAATCTAAAGCAAGTATTTTAATTATTTCTAAATAAATTGAACTTCCTCCAGTGGCCAGGTATAATAAAGCACACAGTAGTGTAAAGTTAAACCAAAGAAACTAGAAGGCTCCAGTTACAATTTGTTGGTTTTGTTGAGTTAGCTAATCTGAACTAGAATGATGCAGAGGTACAACAGTTATCATTTGTCATGGAATCCCGTGGATTACTCAAACAAATTGTATCTTAATTCTGTGGATTATGTAACAATGTGGAGGTCTGTTTTGATACTGTTTCAATAATTGTTTGATGGATTCTGCCAGCTGGGGGAGTTAGGTTTTGTACAACCTTCCATTTATGAAAAAGCAATACAGGCTAGAAGTTGAAATATTGCTGATTTCCTATGGTGCTAAATGAAATAAATGAAGTAAATCTTTCCAAGGAAAAAGGTAACTTTCTGCTTGGAATATATCCTGCTCACATGTTCACCACCCTGAGCTCTGGGGACTCACTGAACTAAATGTAAAACTGCTTTTCCCACAGTATTTGTCAAATGCTGTTGGCCCACACGCTTATTCACTCTTGTCCTTATGAGATTATCTGCATCTTTGCTTTCTAAATCCACTTTATTTCCTGTAATAAAAGCAGAATATGCTGGAAAAGCTAAGCAGGTACGGCCCATCCATGTACAGAGAAACAGACCCTATTAGCTGTATTACATTAAAACAAAAATATGTTAAATGGGCAGTGTTAAGTGAGGACTTACTGTACACATCATCAAATTCTACGCAATAATATTCCCACTGGTGATGTTCTGTATCCCATAGGACTGTGGTGTATAACACGCAAATTGGAATTGACTGGCTGTTGCAGTGCCTGATAGTCCATCTCTCTGCATGCCCATTTTCCCTCACTGTGTGCATCTTTGACAATTGATCTCGCCGCCTGTGTTCCCTCACCATATAAATGTTGATTGTCATGTCCCTACGTGACTCCCACTTCCAGAAGCCACATGACTAGAGAAAAGTGCATGCTCTTAACCAGCTTAGCCAGCTTGTTGGATTTGTTTCGTTTTTGTCCAGATGGACTATCACTGGGGGGGAAAATAGGTTTTGTGGTGGCAATACAAACATATGAACAAAAAAAAATCTTAGGAACTGATGTGCAAAGGCAGTATATTAAAGTATTAGAAATATTGGCTCTTCAGTCCATCATGACCTTATGGAATCTCTGCAAGAACAGCTCAAGTAGTCCTGTTCCTCTGTCTGTTGTTTGTAGACCTGCAGTTTTTTTTCCCCCTTCATTTCCATATCTAGTAAGTCTGCGCTGGACGAAGAAAAATTACGGGGAATGCTGTTTAGTCTCAGAAGCTGACCATGGGCCCAGAAACAAATCTCAACCACACAAGGGTGCCTCCGTGTTTGAAAGTATACAGCAACATCCTACAGTATAATTTAGCATTGTGGATCCACCTACAGCACATGGACTGTAGCGATTCAAGAAGGCAGCTCACCACCACCTTCTCAGGAGCAGCTAGGGTTAGGCAATAGATACTGGCCTGCCAGTGACACTCACATCCCATGAATGTTTTTTTTAATCCTCTGCTTTAGAGTATTGGGTTTAGAAGCCTATCTGTAGTGCAACAAGCAATAGCATGAAATTATGAATAATAAGATGAAGCAGTAATGATTATTGATGAATTTGAACCACCTAAAAATAAATAAATAAGATAACTTGGAATGACACCACACAATGATGCACAATAAATTCAAGATTTTTCTCTTGAACTGCATGCTTTGAACAAAGAACCATTTGGAAAGCTCAACCATCCTTTTTCTAAGCCAGCAGGTCTTTAGGATCAAGCCTTCACTGAAACATCATTTTGCATTTGCCCTCTTCTGGCAAAATATGAGAAATCATTCACAAATGGCAATGTAATTAAAGAAGCAATGACTGTAGCTACTTACTTTTTAGTCAAAGACTTATGAATATAGAAGAAGACATAGCAGCATTTGGGAACTTGCAACTTCTTTTTTATGCTTCGACAGTAGCAAGACATCTTTCAGCAACTAGGGAAGGGTCTGAAAGACTGTTAATGCTTTTCACTGCCATTTGATGAATTTGTTGGTACACAGCCAAGCTAATTAGTTTTGTCTTTAAAACTACACACACAAAATCGAAGAGTATCTTCTCACCTTTTTATCCCCTCAAAAAGAGAATAAGGGGTGAGGGTATCTCCTCCAAATTTCAAAAGGTGCATACTTGGAAAGAATATTCCAATCAAGAAACTGCTTTCCATCATATTTGATGGTGCACTAAGGATGCTTGGTACAAATGTCGGCTTGTTGGGTTTTGCAGAAATTATCCTGATTTCTTCTTTTGTCGATTACCATTGAATACTCTACCAGCAAGCATTAGCAATTTAAATTTATGGACTTTTCTCATCAAACGGTTAAGATTGTGAACTCAATTCATGTAAGAGCCCTTCAGGATTTAAATTCTCACTCAGCTAATTAAATGCTGTCTACATCCTCCATGCTGCTGTGAGGTGCTTCAGTCGAAGGAAGATTTACAGAAATTTTTAATTCTGATATCTGAAATTGTCAGTTAAATCAAGGGATGAAGTGTGCAGTATTCTGATATGGTTGCTCAACTTCAGGTTCTGTACAAACGTAACATCAAAACTGAAAGAGCTGAACTGTGAACTGCAAGGCAAGGGCAGAGACTTATTGCATGTGATCAGTGCTGTAAATGCGTCAAATTGAAACTGAGCTGTGGCCTCCCCAATTTTAAAAAAAACCCAGCAAACCTCCTGAGTCTAGAAAAAAATACTAGAAAAAAACCAAAGACAGTGAAAAATGGTTCCACCTAGTAAACCCTTGTGCACCTGTGAGGAAGTCCATTGAATTCAATAGGTAATTTCAGGAATTAGATTTAATGGAATAAATAGTCGTGGTTGTCTTGAATTCATTCCTCAAGTAGACATTGATGGGTTAGCTACAAAATTCCATCAGATGTTTGATTACAAAGTAACAGAGTTCGTATGGTGATAATTATGGTGTAAAATGAGATTGAGCTGAAAGCCAAATCAAGGGGCAGTGAATTTTGGAGACTTAATGAGAAAAATACTCATTTCCAATATCTTGTGCTTTTAAAGTGAAAGCTTGCTTTGGCTTCATATTCCTCTGTGCGACAACATTCTTCAGAATGAAGACAATCCAGTGCAAATATTGCATCCACTTTGCAGATACCCATTTGATGGACTGTATATGACTAGCAGGATCAAACTACAACCCAGATATCAAGACAGTGGCAGATAATGTGCAGTTACAGGTGTCACAATGAGACTTGCTGAGTCTCACCACTATAGGATGTTCTTCGCAAATTATTATCTGTTGATGCATGCCAACTATGGAATGCACAGCTCACAGAATTATAGTCCCATTGACTTGTCTGAATGCACAGGATTGAATAAGACATCATAGGGCATCCTTTATTCCAGCTTGAATCAACATTCAACTTTGTTCAATTTCTAAAATTCTCAACATTTGATAAATTTAACCAATTCAAGCAGTTACTTGAGGGGATTTTCTGCCTACAACAAAGTGAAAGATAAATTGCTAGACATTGGAAACATGCAATAACAACTGAGCAAGTTAATCAGCATCTGAAAGAGTAAGATAGATTAAAAATTATGCTGAAGGAACTTGTGTTCCAAATACTAACTGAACAAGTAGTTTTAAGGATTTCACCTGAAAAATAAATTAGTCATTTTTCTCTTTAAAGTGTGCAATGGCCCTACTATGTATTTCAGAAATAATCCAGTAGTAACTCTGTCTTCACTGCGTCTGTACCGTGCAACTGATTTGAGTGATTGCAGAAATATTTTCGAGATGCAATACTATCTTAGGGACAGTGCCAGTTAGTCCTGCATTTGCAATGTTGACTCTTTCCAAAGTGTTTTTGCACGCTGTATCTGACAGCCACAACTTCAGCCATATGCATCCATCAATGTTGGTAGTTCTCTGTTTAGCACTTTTTTGGATTGCATTTGGATACCTTTGATTTTTTTCAATGATGAATCTTCTATATTTGAGTAGTTGTTCTTCTGCAGTGTTACACACAGGTGAGGTAAAAATGTCACCTTTCTGCAAAGATCCCCCTTTTCTCTCTATCTACCTCATCAACCTTTTTGTACACACTGGCTTTCCATGGTTTGCATGCACCTGTTCTTCAACAGGTTTATTTCTTCATTATTTGAGGTTTCTATATTCAGCCTTGATTACACCAGCATACTTGTGCTTATTTCAAAAGCTGTATTTCTATCCCAACTGCAACCAATTGTCATGAGAGAAAAAAAAGCAGAGATTTGCTTGAAACGGTTAGCCCCACAGGAATACTATGCAAATGGGCTTCACATCCTCCGTTAAAATTTGACTCTAGGTAAAGTCCCATAAGAATGTGGTGACTGGTTGTTTCAAGTAAGCATTAAATTTTTGTTAAAGTCAAATCTGTAAGATATCCAGTGTTGTCAGTAGGGCCTAACAGCTTTTTATTCATCCATTTCATACTTTGTTTTATTTCTGCCTTGTGAGATGCAAGGTTTTTTTTAGAAATTTTCTAGTTTTATTTGCTTTACATAAAGAACAACAAAGATCAGTAAAGATCAAAAGTGTATCACCTTAAATTTGACTCTTCCAATTGTTCCAATTTTAAAGTTAGTATCAAGTGAAAGCATCTTTTGCTTGCCTCAGATGCTATCCATACCACATATTACAGCACACATATTAGATGCTGCTAATTACAAAGGTGCTATTGAATTTTTAATTTTGATTGTTTTTATCTCATCAAAGGAGCAGTCTTGCCATTTGAGATGATGGATTTCAATTTTGTTTGAGTTACTTTTTCCACGTGCTCCTTTAAGTCTTCAGTTTGAATTGTTCCTACCCTATATCAATGGTAGAACTTTAATGTCAGTGCTATACTCGGAGTTGCGCAAATCAGAATGTTGCTTCTGAAGCAGTCCAACATTTCGAAGACAAAATATATTATTGTACAGAATCAAAATACTCTGGATACTGGAAATTTGAAATAATAACAGAAAATGCTAAAAGAATTCAGCAGTCCTGTCAGCTCATGTGGCAAGAGAAATGGAGTTACCATTTCAGATCAATGACCTTTCCTGAGAACTGAAAACTATTTACCTGTTCTGATGACAAGTCACCAAACTGAAACATTTGACCTTGTTTCTTTCTCTACCAAAATTTGCAAGTATTTTCAGCACTTTTCTGTTCTTGTACATAATTGTACTTTGTTGGAATTTTTTTGAAAAGTGGGTTAAATTTAGTAACCATTATTTTCTAGAAAAATATTGTAAGGAAATATTGCAAACAATAGAGACGAATAAGTAACTGTTCTTGTGGTACAGTATTGGATGATGCAGTTTACTTGCTCGTTACCATTTACTTAATTTGCAAAGAATAGCAAAGACTAATTAGCAGTGAAAGCAGTTTGATCTTCTACAACAAGCTGGTGCCCTTGGTTAATAAGGACTGTGTGCAAGTAAATGTTCTGAGTAATAACGTTTTAACTGCAGGCACTAGTAAGTGTTTCACCCAGACTTTAGAATCCTCTGGTGGCTGATTGGGAAATGTGTAAACTTGCACTGAAACACACAAGCTAAGAAATTCCTAAATTTTGAACACTGCCCTGTTCTGTGTTAGGTGTGCCAGAACTGATCTAATATTTTGCCTCAAGCTAATGATACTAAAATTAATTAGAGATGTCTCCTGATAATATGCTATCCTTACTGGATCACAGAATCCAGAAATTGAGTTTTCTCCACAGTCATTAGTAATGGAGCTCTTTATCAAAATTCAAGGTAATATCAAGGTACTGATCATTATCATGGAAGTTAGAAATGTCAGCTGCTTATTTTCTGAGGGGATTGATGTTCAGTCTAGCGATGCCTGTTGTTTTGGTGTTAATTTGGTGTTAATACCAATGTACCTGTTCAAATTAAGATCTAGCTGGCATTGTGGATTGTCACTGACTTGGGAAAAGTTTGTAAAACAAATACTACTCGTGACTTTACAAGATAAGGAGATCACTATGGATGAGAGAAAACATGCAATACACGCATACATCCCGAAAGATGCCCTCACCACTTTGTCTAAGTGTTGTCCACTCTATATGTAAAGAAGACTTCATCTGTTGCTAGTTTGAACCCGTGTCTTTCCTGCTATATCGAATAATTTAACTTAATTTACTGCTGTGCATTGATTGTCATGTTCAGCATCAAGTCTATGAAAACTCCTGATGCTTTTTCAGTTTCACTCTTAGCTGTCTGTGCTCCATTCATGGAGCATGTGTATTGTTAAGTATTCCACCCTCACTGCAAAATTTATGTATTTACCATTTTTTTCACCGTTGCACATTTCAAATTCATTATTCTTTGGTTTCTGATCCACTCTTTCGGAAAAAAAACCTTTGATAGCATGAGCAAATTTGAGCACTCTACACTGAGTTTCTGGATCCAGAGGTTATTTAAGAATAAATTGAATCAATTGTAGTCTTGATGAATCTCCAGGCAACCTTCTCCAATCTGACATACTTCCTCTAGGAAGTATTTGCCTCCTATTCTCGTTAGCATAACTTCCGTGAAGGTTTACCTTTTATAGTGAGTTTATTGCCAGATTATTATTTTTACTGTAGTGGGTATATAGTTTTGTTCCTCTACTGTCAGTCTCTGAGAGATGCGACTAAGTGGTCTCAAAAGTCCAAATCCATCTCCAACAATTTTACCAGCTGGTCCACCGTTTTATTCCAATGCTCAACTTCACAATAGTTGCTAAAGATTGTATTATCTTTTAATTCTGAGGGGTTTAATTCTAAAGTGCATAACAACATAATATCTTAGCATGTAATATTAAAGTGCACGGGATTGGAGGCCATGTACTGAAATGGATTGAGAGCTGATCACCAAATAAGAAACAAAGAAGGAAATGAGGGGTCTTTTTCTGAATGGCAGGCAGTGACGAGGGACACTAGACAAGGATGAGTACTGGACCCGAGCTATTCACGATATAAGTAACTAACACGAAACTATATGTCATATCTTCAGGTTTGACACAAAGCTGGGTAGGAAGTTGCGTAGTGAGCAGGATGCAGAAAAGTGTCAGTGTGGTTTTGATGAGTTAAGTGAGTGAACAGATAAATGTGAGATTGTCCACTCTGGTCACAAAAACAATCAGGCAGCTCATTATCTGAATAGCAATAGATAGGGGAAAGGAAACAAACAATGAGACCTGTGTAGCTTTGAATTTCGTTCACTGAAAGTAAGCATACCGGTGCAGCAGTCAGTGAAGAAAGCAAGTACTATGTTGGCTTTCAAAGCAAGAAAATTCAGATACAGCAGCAGCGATGTCTTGCTGCAATTGTATGGTGTATTGATAAGTTCACACCTGGAGTATGCCATTAGGATCATCTTGAGATAATTTGCCGTTGAGGGAGTGCGATGAAAGTTTACCAACCGATTCATGGGATGGTAGGACTGGCATATGCGGAGAAACTGGATTGCTTTGGATTATATTTACCAGAGTTGAGAAGAAACGTAAAAATTCTAAAACGGTTTAATGGTCGATACCAGAAGGATGTTCCCAATGATCGGGGAGTCCAGAACCAGGGTTTACAGTGTAAAGAACAGGAATAGACCTTTTAGGTCTGAGATGTGAAGGACTTTCTTCACTCAGAGAGTGGTGAGCTTGTGGAACTCTCTGACACAGGAAACTGTTGAGACCAAAACATTGAAGACTTTCAAGAAAAAAAAGGATATTGAGGAGTGACCTTAGAGGTGCTTAAAATCATGAGGGCCATAGCACAGGTCTTTTCCCATGGGTTGGGGGAGTTCAAACCTGGAGGGCATAAATTTAAGGTGAGAAGAAATACATTTAGAAAGGACATGAGGGACTTTTTTTTTTACACAACATGGTGTGGTTTGTAGATGAAGTGGTAGTTGCAGATGCATTTACAACATTTAAGAGATATTTGAAAAGGTATATGAATTAGAAAGTTTAGAGGCAAATGAGACTAATTTAGTTTGGGAAACTTGGCATGGATGAGTTGGACCAAAGAGTCTGTTTCCATGCTGCATGACTCTACAATGGGATATGGATATTGCAGAAATGACCAAAATTTTGTTCTGTTGTCACTGATTTATAGTCAGAGTAAATTTTCTTCATGATTGGCAAATTGATCAAAACGATCTCCTGCTGGGTCAAAAAAGTAAGTTTATGAAACAAAAAGAAAGAATCAAGTCTCGAGTAAAAACTGAACATTTCGGAAATATTCAGCAGATCTCGAAGTATCTGCAGAGAGGGAAACGGAGTTAACATGTCAGGTCAGTGACTTTTAATCAGAATTGGAAAAATTTAGTGGTGGAAAATATTTAAAACCAGTATAGAGAAAGAATAAGAGGGAGAAAAGACTCACCCTACTTCTCAAGGCTTGTTGAGAATAAACAACAAATGTTGGCCTTATCCAAAAAGCCCACATCTTGAAACAACTAAACAAAGACACAAAAGAGACTGTGATCAGGTGGAAGACAGTTGAGATTAAATGTCAAAAGACAATATGGGCAAGAAAAAGTGTGAGGCAACAGGACAAGTAAAACAAGAGGTGTCTCCAAGAGGAGATGTTCATGAAAAAAAGTAGAATTAATACAAACTGCTGTTGTTCAAAAATCAATAAAAACAGAGTACAGATGATCTGAATTTGTTGAACCACTCTGCCTAGATTCAGAAATCCATAAGATGCAGAATCAGTTTCTCAAGCTTTCATTGGGCTTAAATTTAACTTTATGGATTGCTAAATCAGGAGAAGTGGAACAAATAATTAAAATAAGAGGTAACTGAAAGCCCAGGGTCATGGAAACTGAATGGAGATGCTCTGTAAAGTTGGCCTCTGGTTTACACTTGGCTCTCTGTGTTGTAGAAAAGAGTTAAAAATCACACAACACCAGTTTATAGTCCAACAAGTTTAAGTGGAAGCACACTAGCTTTCGGAGCATCGCTCCTTCTTCAGGTGGTAGTCCATTGTGATGAAGAGAGCCCATCATAAGTACTGAATACTAAATTGAAAGCATATGTAAAGTGCTGTTTAAAGGAGTGTTAGCAGGTTTGGATAGTGGGAAGTGAGGAGGTAAAAGAGCATGTGTAGCTTTGCCTTTGCATGCATGGATAGATTCTGTGGGAACGTGAGAAGGGTGTTAGAATTCACAAGGCATGGACTATGGTATCAAAGAGGGAAAGAGCCCTTCAAAATGCTGAAAGGAGAATTTGGTGAGTAGAATCACTTGGATGTGGCAGTAGATGACGCAAGTCTTGTGAAGGTTGATGGGGTAGAACTCTAATTTCAACACACTTGCAATCACCCACTTGCCCAGGACCAAAACAAGTGTTTGAAGTGAATTTTCCTGGATAGATAGGCTCTCCCAGAAATGGAGGTAGAGAAGTTGATCCATGTGAAATGAGGAAAGAGTGAGATTTTAGCTGCTAATCTAAATTCAGATTAAATACATCTGTATTCCTTTTTATGATTTACCTGGTAATATGTATTCAAGACATTGTGTTCTGGTGAAGGACTTCACTTTTTTTCCCCCAGGTGATACAAAAAAGGGCACAATGGCGTGAATAATGGTGCTATTATATTAGTGCATTATCTGTGGCATAATGAGTTTATTCAATGGGTTATAAAGCTATACAGACAGGAAGGATTTCAAATTCAATTCCCTGCCTATATAAACGAGTTCATCTCTGCCAAGGCAATGGGAGCATCACGACTGATGTCAATAGCACCGGATTATGAAAAGAAAATCCGCTAGAGTTTGCTCTTAATACCAACTTAGTGTTGTTGCAACACATACCAGATTACCTGAGTGAGATGCTGAAGAGTGGTCAGTGCCTGAGAGACTGCGGCCTACCAAACAGAAGTGAGCTAGCTGCAAAACAACAGCCTTGCAGAAGTAATCACTGCAGTGCAAGCACAGACACATTCAAGGTTTTATTTTTAGACGACATAACTTCTCTAAAAATGTAACTTTTAATTCTACCAAACGGTGTTAACATTTGTGAGGAAGAAACTGGAAGTGAACTCTATAATCAAAATGAGATATTCTAGGGCTCTTTTGGAGGTATGGTGTTGGTTTGAGGTCATATGTCAAAGCCCGAGTATTTAATCTGATGATGTCGTCCTCCGACCACCAGGGGTTGCTGTAGTCTGCTGAACACTCAACATTAAACAACACCCTCTTGAGCTAATGCAGGGCTTTTGTTAAGAAACCACTTCCCAGTTGTATTGAGATTAGCATTGGTTCAAAGAGTGCTTCCTGTTGGAGTGTAATCATATCACAGTCAGGGAATAGTTTTGTAGTCGGGTGTGGAGCAGTGTTTAAACAACCCAGGCCGCACCGCCTACATCGAGGATCCTTGACTGTCTTTCTTATAAAAACGAACCTGGCACTGATTGGTGCAATTTTCTTTATCCCGTCTATAGCCTATCCAGCCAGGGGAAGAACTGTTGGTGTGGTACAATGGGGAAGACAACCCAGACATTGCAGCTGCTCTAGAGGAAGAGAGAAGTACTATTCTGAACAAGAGGAGCTCTCCCAGAGGCAGGAAAGGTAAGGGAAGCCTCATAGTTCTTTTGGGTTGGTGACTGGGTGGGGCGAGTGCTGTACAAAATGTTCCTCCTGCTGGAGAGAGGGTGGAAAAGAATTATTTTGGAGTTTTGAAAGTGCTACAGGACTGGATGAAGTGAGCTCAGTTAAACTGCAGTTGCGCTTTAGGAGTGGCACTGGAATGTCAGTTGGAGAAATGCGACTGGATGACCTTCCCAGGTTTCAGGCTCCGGCACTGTAGTACAAGAATATTAAAATGCAGAGATACTGCTCCAGGCATTTCTCATTTAAAGCTCTGCTGTTTATCTTCAGTTTTTAAGCAACATTCTGGACATGCTCTGTAAAACTATGTAAGTTCACTTTTAAAAAAAACATTTCGGGAATTTGAAACCTGGTTAGAGGTTTGTAATACTGACTTTTAGAAATCTTTACTTAAAGATGGCTCTTTTTGCTTGTGGGAGAGTGTAGTTAGAAATGTAGACGTAGATTGAAGTGTGCTAGTGAATTGTGTTATGTAAGCAGTTTCTAATTTCAGAGGCCTACAAAATGGATGCAGCTGCTTAATTCACTGAATAACTAGATTACTCCCAGAATTTTTACACCAATCGAAATGTTTTTTTAAAATCTGAATCTTGAAATACTGTGCAAAAAAAATCTACATAGAGCATTTTTCAAATCTTAAAATCAATTTATTTAAGACATTTGGACGTTATTTCTCTTTTCTGGGATACAACGTTTAACTTTTCGCCCTTACACTTCCAATCAACAAAATACTTATAAAATAATTTTTCTTCAAAGAATGACTGCAAAATAAAACACGATGAGAGTTTTAAAATAATTGATGTGCAATTTAGTTGATTTAAACAATTTAAATCATGATTTTCCCCCTACATTAAAAAGAGAGAACAATGCTTCATTTATTTGTTTGATTTGGGTTCAGAGAGCAGAATAGAAATGTAATTTCTATTCAAGTTTGAGAATACAAAATGATAATGACTCTAGGATTAATTTAGAATTCAGCAAGACAGATGTAGAATGTATTTGCAATTAGTAATCAAATGCCTTTAAATTTTATCTCTTTAGATATAGATCTGCATATTAAGAGTTTCAAAAAAAAACTGGGATTTTTTAAGTTAGCAGCAAAAAAGCAAGACATTGATCCTGATTTATCAAAATAAAAAATACATCAAACAAAACTTTACTGAGTTCAAATTCAAGTATTAGTACATTGGTTTATGTCTCAGCAGGAAGTGCGAATGCTAAAAGAAAAATGGCTGGAGCAGAAATCCTTATTAAGTACACACCTTTTGTACTTGGAATGTTGTACTTGTATAACCTATATAAAATTACCAGCTTGTAATATTTATATTGAAGTCATTTTAGTCATCCTTGGGGTCTACAGTAAATTAGAACTGTTTTATAACGCAAGATTCTTTACAACAATGTTGTATCATCATATTGATTTTTCATTGGAACAGAAATTATGGAACATAGAATCTGGCTATGTGTGCTGGAAATGATTGTTCTGTTGTTGTTAGTTTGGAACTCTGTGCCTAGACCAGCATTATTGGTTCGCACTCATTTAATAAAGCTCCAACAGAGAATACGTATAGTGAGCAAGCCCCCACTCCCCTTCCCTAGTTTGGGACACCAAGACAAGTCATACTATTCAAAATGATGCTGCAGCTGACATCAATTAACTTGGCACATGATCAGTAAGGTCTTGATACTTCCAAATTTTACAACTGAATTAATTGTCTTTTCATGTGAGAATACTGTTAAAAGTTCAAGGATTTCATTTTATTAAGGACAGACATTCTACCAGAAAATAATTTATTGAATCTTCCTTGTGAATAGAAAATGCCACAAGTTCTTTGTTTAGTGAAAATTATCTGCTAACAAATCAAATTCAACCCTCTTAGAATTTGGAAGACTGCGTGGTAATAGACTTCTGGCCAATGATATATTTTAATGATGATGCAGAGTACACTCATTTATATAGCACTTTGTCATCTCATTTAGCATAATCTCAAGGCACTTTAGATGCAGTTAATTATTTTGAATTTCAGTAGATTATTTTGGCAGTGTCAACCATCTTTAGGCAAATATAATTTTTACACAAAGCAAAGTAGAATGAACAATAATGATATGATCAACGAATTGCTGCTTTTGGTGATGGTGACTTGAGAAGAATCATTGGCTGAGATATTTGAGGAATTCCTTGTGAGTGATGCTGTAGGATAATGTCCTGAACCAAGCCTTGAACTTGAACTTAAAAACCAACTTGGCAATGTGATTTATTTTCCTGTATTTTTACATATTGCTCAGATTGAAGTTTCCTGTAACAAAAGGTGCACCTAAAGCTTCGAATATAAGTAGAGTATCTCAAGCAGAGCTATCTGTCTCCCAGTGGTGTCTGAAATCCAGATATTTTTTATAATCCTGCATCAATCTTAATTGATAAAATCCTTTAAGGGAAAAAAAAATCCGACAACTCAGCTAGATGCTTCTTTGACACAGTGTGGCTTCAGATTAGTTGTCAGCTTTGTCACTTCTCAAGCTGCCTCTATCCTAGCCTTCACTCCACCTAACCCAGCTTAACCCAAACTGCCCATGGTTCGAATGTTTAATTTGAAATCCAGAAATATCCAAAGTCCTGCTTGGCCCCTTTCTCAAGGGTGCTGAATTTGAGATATTATAGTAGTAAATGGTTTGAGCAAGGAATAGGATGATGCTTGATTGAGGTTCCAGAAAACATAAATAATTTGACTTTATACAACATTTTGCAAGTTCCTTGTTTCCCAAAGAATTTACAGCAATAATAAATTACTTCTGAAGTGAAGTAATTATTGTGATGTAAGCAAACATGCCATAATTGATACGTAGAAGAATCCTTCAAGAAGCCATAAGACAAATGGCCTCAACTTATTTTTGACCCCATCAAAAGATAAGTATTGGCCAAATATAAATTGGTCCTCTAGTAGAGTCATGAGATATTTTGCTTCTACCGGTGATGGCACGCAGAGCTTTGGTTTATCATATTATCCAAAAACGACTATAACACTTTAGTATTGTATTATATGCTCAAATCTTGGTGTGTGGCTCAAATCCATGATCCTCTGACTCTTCTTAAAACAAAATTGGAGAGATGCGCATGTACTAATTCTGTTAACATTCAGCATCTTTTGCGTAGACTCAAATGTGCTACACTGAACTAAAACTGTCACTTCAGAGAATTGCCAGCATCTGACTTCCAGAAGTGGAGTGAAAACTGTGTTTGGGACTCGGAGAAAGGAACAAGTTCCAAATTATAAGTAGGACGTAGAAAGATTGTAAGCAGATTTGTACCTTTTGAATGGTGACAGAAGACTCCTTGAAGTTGGTGAAATGATTCATTTTCATTTCGTGTTCTTAAATCTCAAATTTTAGCTAGCTTCTAGATGTTGAAAGAGTTCCAGCAAACATAGTAATAGAAATCATTGGTAAATTAATAACTATTTTCTTTCCCCTTTATCCCAAATTAAATCAAACCGTCTAAGTGATGGGAATGCTCTTTTCAAGCTTTTTTTTAAAGTTAAGACATTTTCAGTGCTTGAAAGGAATGTCAAATTAAATGTGAAAATAGGGGCCAGTTCTGAAGGTGGTTTTGCAGCATCATATAATCGTATTTAGTCTCCTCATGGGGTATAACTTTTTTATCTTTGCACCATTATGGTGCTATTTAAGGCAGAGTTCATTTTTCCAATCATGTCACTTATATAAAAATATGATGGTGGGCAATGCATACTGCATACATATTGAAATTGTGTTATCTGTTCTGAAACTCACTGATCTTTCATAAATAAATGCTTTTAACAGGTGAGGTAAGTGTTTTCGTTGTAATTAATATAATTGCTGTATTTGCTAATCTCGACTGGTCGTCTTGTGAGATAATATGTAGCACAAGAGGATGGCAGTTTGTCCATCATATGTATGCTGGTTCTTCTGAAGATCTGTCCAATTAATCTCACTCCCTCTCTCTTAATTTCCTGTGACAGTAATTCTTTTTACCCCTTTTTGAATGAATGTGGTTAATTCTATTTTGTCTGCAACTATTAAATCTGCATATTTTTCTAACTATGCATTCTAGACCATCATAACTTGCATTTTTAAAAAAACTGATCGCCCTTTGCTGTGACTGTGTTGTAGGAGTAATTTTCTGGAATTTTCCTGGCAGAAAATAGGCCAAATAGAACTAAAAACACTTCATTTTCACTAATTCTTGCATAGGCCTTGCCATTGGAATGAGGAATGACCAAGTGCTCAGTTAAGTAATGGTTATAAATTGTGATAAACAGTGTTGCTTTACAAATATGTAACTAATATATTTGCAGATTTGCAAGTCCCATAACTTAGATATCTAAAGTTGTAGGAACAGCACATTAGCTTATAGGGTCACGAGGCTAGGGAAATGAGTCTGGTGGGATTTGGTAATTGAACGTTCTTGTATCAGAACAGAATTTTTAATTTAAGGTCACATGATTCTTAGTTCAAATTATGCCTCCTCTGTTATGACTGATAACTGAGGAGCTACAGCCTTCTTCACTTTGCCTTATTCCAAATGGTTTGACATGTTCATGCTGCTAAGAATTCACCAGTCTCTGATGTTCAGATGTTGTCAATATATGTTAATGATATAGAAGATGGTATTAGTAATAACATTAGCAAATTTGCTGATGATACTAAGCTGGGTGGCAGGGTGAAATGTGATGAGGATGTTAGGAGATTACAGGGTGACCTGGACAAGTTAGGTGAGTGGCCGGATGCATGGCAGATGCAGTTTAATGTGGATAAATGTATGGTTATCCACTTTGGTGGCAAGGACAGGAAGGCAGATTATTACCTAAATGGAATCAATTTAGGTAAAGGGGCAGTACAGAGAGATCTGGGTGTTCTTGTACACCAGTCAATGAAGGTAAGCATGCAGGTACAGCAGGTAGTGAAGAAGGCTAATAGCATGCTGGCCTTCATAACAAGAGGGATTGAGTATAGAAGCAAAGAGGTGCTTCTGCAGCTGTACAGGGCCCTGGTGAGACCACACCTGGAGTATTGTGTGCAGTTCTGGTCTCCAAATTTGAGGAAAGACATTCTGGCTATTGAGGGAGTGCAGCTTAGGTTCACGAGGTCAATTCCTGGAATGGCAGGATTACCTTACACTGAAAGACTGGAGCAACTGGGCTTGTATACCCATGAGTTTAAGACGACTGAGAGGGGATCTGATTGAGACATATAAGATTATTAAAGGATTGGACACTCTGGAGGGAGGAAACATGTTTCTGCTGATGGGTGAGTGCCGAGCCAGAGGACACAGCTTAAAAATACGGGGTAGACCATTTAGGACAGAGATGAGGAGAAACGTCTTTACCCAGAGAGTGGTGGCTGTGTGGAATGCTCTGCCCCAGAGGGCAGTGGAGGTCCAGTCTCTGGATTCATTTAAGAAAGAGTTGGATAAAGCTCTCGAGGATTATGGACATAAGGCAGGAACAGGATACTGATTAAGGATGATCAGCCATGATCATAATGAATAGTGGTGCAGGCTCGAAGGGCAAAATGGCTGACTCCTGTGTCTATTGTCTAGGAATTCTGGTCATCCTTTCACCAAAAACCCTTCTCTTCCTAAAATCAAATATTATGGTATAAGTTTAACAGTTTCTTCCTAATGACCAGTTGATGCTTTAGTGGCTCATTTAGTAGCATGTACAGTCAGCCTTATATAGCATGTGCTCCTATATAGGAGGAAGTGAGGACTGCAGGTGCTGGAGATCCAGAGTCAAAGTGTGGCATTGGAAAAGCACAGTTGGTCAGGCAGCATCTGAGAAGGAGGAGAGTCGATATTTTGGACATAAGCCCTTCATCAAGAATCCTGACCCCAGGACTGCGTGAAAGCTTGTGAAAACAATACGTTGCCAAAATGTTTTGATAAGTTGTGATGAATTTTCAAATGTAGAAAGAACACTTTTGTTAAATTCTCAGCCTTGTCTTTGGGGTGTTTAAAGGGGGGGGGGGTGCGGGTTGGGAGAACTAGTAGAGGTCTGTTTCCTCGAACTTCTTTTTAGCAATCTTCATTTTTTTTTAGTCATCTTCATATTGTAGAATTAGAGAACACAAAGGACATTTGAACTACGAAACATTAAAATCATTTGAAATTCTTTAACAAAATCAGAAATTCCCAGAAGGTTTGGAAGCATCGTGGAGAGAAAACAGTTAACATTTTGGGTCCAGTAACCCTTTTTCAGAACTTGAATTTCCTCATTTAATTCTGAAATTTATACTGAATTGTTAGGCAATATTGTCATAACTGTAAATCAGCAAAATATTTCACAAGCTGATTTCAAATGGAGCAATTGGTTATATACCAGTAATCTCATTAAACAATATAGGTATCAAAAACTATGTAGACACTGCAAGGTTAGCAGAAATCATTAATGAGTAGTTATGCTAGCTTGTCAGAGTTAAAACAATAGTCTTAAAATCACTCCAAATATTGGCAATCCTTTTAGGAATATTCATGTACTAATAGAACTTCTGTAGTACTTGGTTTTGTTTTATGACTTGAGCACTGTCCTTAAACTTGTGCTTACCCAAAACTCTGTCCATATCCTAGCTTTAATAAAGTCTTGCTCACTCAGCTCAGCAAAAACAGGGGTAACACACATTTGGCTCCCATTTCACTAAAATATCAGTTTAGCAAATGATCATTGGAACTGGCAACACACTTTATCATAGTATAGACAAAGGTAGATTTGTCCCTATGATTTCTATGCAATATTTTCTTGGTGTCAACTGTGCCAGAAGGCATCTATGAGGTCAGGCAGTGGTTTTGTTTTGATTTATTATTTTCACACACTGAGATATGTGAAAGGTGTTGTTTTGCATGCTATCCAAACAAATCATACCTATATCAGAATACTAGAACGCAATGCACATTATAATGATATAGCCACAGGGAACATGCAAAGATCTTTTCTAATATGCTTGTAAGTCTGATTACAGTGGGGAAGGTAGAACAAAACCTATAGGTGCTGATTATCCCAGTTAATACTTAAAGCACTTATTTCAGAGCAAGCTAAGATCTTAAAATAATGACTAGGCCTTTGAAAATGAAAGTCGTTCAGTTGCTTCATTTAAAATGTTGTGAAGATGTGAAACACTATTTGAAATCAATGGTGTTTGTGTTTAGAAACATAGTTTGATTCAACTTTTGCCACAAAATGTATTATAATGTTAGGTTAAATTGATGTGCAAGTATTAAACATTCCAATAAGTGCTGAAATCATTCTTATTTAATAAGTACTGACTGAAAATAAAGACAGGTGTGCAATTTTGTTCTCACTTGAAATGCTGAGAAGTCACAATGTCTGTTTGCTGATACTTGTGTAGTTTGGAGTCATGTGGCTAAGATCACGGAAGGGTTTCAGACTGACTGTGTTCTTGGACGCGCCCAGCAAGATAGCTGACTAAAAGTGAGAATTGTAAAATGAATGTCAAAAAAGCACGTTTTGGTGGACTCCTGTGCTTTTGTCTTTCACCAAGCATACACATGCATAACTTGAGATTATTGTGGAAAGTCTTTTTTTTACAAGAAGAGCTTTGTTTATGTAACTCATAGGTCTTGCAAATTGAAACCAAACAAAGAGTGACACTGGAGAAAGCAGAGCATAGCAGCTGCTGGGAGGTGCAGAAGAGGAGGGAGATGATGCTTTGTTCCATTGACTTAACTGCTTACCATAGAAATAATTTTAGCAAATTAATAAAACTCCACATGTAGTTGCTTTTACAGAAGCTTGTGTATGAATGCACAAGAAACTTAAAAGGGCTGACTATCAGCGTGCATTAAAATAGCTGAAGACTTGGACTTGGTTCAGTACAATAATAGACCAACTGTTTAAAGCTTTTTTAAAAATGTTTTTTCATCTTTAATAAAAGAGGAAGTTAGGTAAAATACTTTAGTTTATGGTTCCTCAATTTGGATAACCTTATTGTTTGTTCCACTTAGATATAGCAATGACTCTTCCATTTATAGGGATGTGATAACTATTCCATAGGAGCTAATAAAACAAAGCAGGGAATTCAGAAGGAACTTTGTTATGCAGTGGTGAGAATGTGGAACATGCTACTATATTAAGTGGTGGAGATAGTTGGCATAAATATATTTAAGCAGTAACTAGATAAAAGAGAAAGGACAATGACCTCATAAGGTTAGATGAAGTAAGGTGGTAAATGGCTTCTGGAGTGTAATTATAGTGTTATTCCTGTGTTGTAAAATTTGAAGTTATTAATGTGATGACAACAGATGTAACTAGACACTTCCAAATGAATGTCATTAGCAATTTGCATTTATTTATATACATTTGTAATATTTTTTAAAGTCCCAAGGTATTTCACAAATCTGAGACAAAAGATCAAATATGAGGTGAGGTCATGAAAATCTTCATTAACTGAATGGATGTTGATTTGACCTTAAAGAACCAATGTGAAGTGGTGATTCCACAGCATGTGCCTGCAGGGCCTGACCATAATTATGGGTGAAGAGTGAGAAAAAGCACAACAAGTTAGATTCAGCATGATGGGAAGTTGCACATTGTCGAGTTGAAAGAAGTTGCAAATCTAAAAAAGGGACAAAACTGGAAATGTTAAACTATTAGTACATCAGTATCCATCAGCAAGGACCTCGATTATTTTTGAAATGGATTTGGAATACAGTATAGGCAGCAGAGTTTTTTAGATGGCCTGAAGTTTACAGAAATGCTGGAATGGAGGCAGGCTAGGAAGGTAATTGAATATTGGACTTGTGGCAAATATTAAGATTAATTGGCAATTAGGCTGAGACAGAGGAAAAGGCTGCAAATTAATAGGTAGGTAGTCTTACTGATGGACAATTTTAGTAGGAAACTCAGTTCAGGGTGGGATAGGAAGATAACAAAGTTTCTTTATGCTTGACAACTGCTGGGAAGGGCAACAGAATCAGTGTCCAAAGATCCAAAGACCTGTTAATTGTATCTATTGTGGTTAAGCACATATGGACGGTGGGTATTGACTTTATGGTTCTTTGAGCATAGTATAAAGAGACGCAACAGGAATTTAATAGAGTAAATGGAGATGTACCTATAATTTTGCTCTGAGTAAATCTATCCTGAGGAATGACTGGCCTTGAGTTCTTCCTTCAACTGTCTGTCAGTCTGGGGTATAACAATCCTTGAAAATGAGTCTTCAACCTAAAGGAGTTTGTGGCTCATTGGATGTGCATCTGGCAGCAAATGGGTGGAGGGGTAAGGCTAGGTTTTCTGTGTACATGTGAAACTGATCCTGTTTCTTTGGCTGCTGTTACTGTTGGGATGTGCATGAAAAGAGCCACGGACACGTCCTGAAAGTAGGAGGAGTAACATGTTCAGAAGAGAATGTCTTGCTGAAGATGCTTTTCTATATTTGAGTAGATTAGAGTAGAACCAAATGAGGGCAATCCCACTGATGTGGGCAATGGAGTACAGTAAAGGTAAAAGCAAAAGACTGTCGGCAATCTAAACTGAAAATAGATGCCAACAATACCAAATATGCAGATCAAGCATCATCTGTGGCAAGGGAGCTATGGTTAACTCTTCTGATTGACCTCTTACAGAGAATTAAGAAATTTTAAATGGTGCTAACAGGAAAAGGAGAAGAGTCAGGCAAAAGAGCAGCAGTGAGATGAGTATGACTTCACTTGTCATCAGTGCTGCATCTGACCAAGTGCAGCATCAAGATGTTTAAAAAAAAGACTAGAATCAAGGGAATTGAGGGAAATCTCTCTGCTGGTTGGAGTCATTGCCTGACACAAAGGAAGGGAAATCTCTCTGCTGGTTGGAGTCATTGCCTGACACAAAGGAAGATGGTTGTGGTTGTTGGAGATCAGTTATCTCAGTTCCAGGACATGCCTGCACATGTTCCCCAGGATAGTGCCCTAGGCCCAAGTGTCTTCAATTGCTTCATCAGTGACCTTCCTTTCATTGTCAAGTCAAATATTGGGATGTTTACTGATGATTACACAATGTTCAGCACCAGGTCAATATCTAGGCTTGGGTTGCCATATGGCGAATAAGACTTGCACCACACAAATGCCAGGTAATGACCATCTTTGTGAGAATCTAACCATTGCACCTTGACATATTCAATGTAATACACTTCTGCCTGTTTTGGTTGCACAGCATGTTGACACAGCATGCTCCTCCATTGCTTTTTTTGTAAAAATTTATTCTTGGGTTGTGGGTATCGCTGGCTGGAGTAGCATTTATTTCATATCCCGAGTAATCCTTAAAAAGCCAGTGGTGGGTTAACTTCTTAAACTGCTACTGTCCATTTGGTGTAGCTAGACCTAGACTCCCCACTATCAATATCCCAGGGTTTACCATTGCCCAGAACTGAACTATACAACCATATAAATACTGTGGCTACAAAGCAAGTCAGAGCTAAGAATCCTTCTGACGCCCCAACCCTGTCCATCATCTGCAAGGCGCCAGTCAAAAGTATGATGGAATATTTCCCACTCACCTGGATGAATGCAGCTTTAATAACATTTGAAGCTTGATACCATTCAGGACAAAGCTTTCATGATTTGCATCGCATTCACTCCAGTAGCAGCAGCATGTACTGATTCAAGATGCTGCAGAAATTTGCTAAACATCCTTAAACGGCATCTTACATATTCTCAACCACTTCTGTCTTGAAGGACAAGGGCAGCAATACATGGGAACAAACCACCTGCAACTTCCCCTCCAAGGCACTCACCATCCTGACTTGTAACTATATTACCATTCCTTCAGTACCATTTGGTCAAAATACTGGAACTCCTTTCATTACGGGATTTTGGTCTAGCTACACCAAATGGACTGTAGCAGTTTAAGAAGTTAACCCACCACTGGCTTTTTAAAGGATAACTAGGAATGTGAAGTAAGTGTTACTCCAGCCAGCGATACCCACAACCCAAGAATTAATTTTTACAAAAAAGCAATGGAGGAGCATGCTGTGCAGCCAGAACAGGCAGAGTGTATTACATTGATCATCATACAGGATGAAAAACATGCATGTATAAAAGGTTGTTTCATTGCTGTTGTAAGGGCAAAAACTAGATCATGAGATTCACAGGCAGAGGTACAGGGAAGATGACTTTGAATTTGGGTGACTGCAAGATGTTAAAAACTTGAGAAGAATGAGAGTTTGGAGACTGGGAGGCCATTGAAATTGTAACATTATATGGGGAGATGGGAGGAAATTGGAGGAAGACACAGAATCAACTGTTGATATGTTGGCATGCATGGGCCGAATCATGTTGTTAAAGATTGAAAGTAAGTTGCATACTTTCCACTTCAGCCTGAGCATGCTATAGTGGGTCTATAAAAGGATAAAATAAATTGTCAGCAGGCAGTGAACCCAAATGGTAAGGAAGGAGTTTATTTTAGACCCACAATATATTTTCTAAAATAGATTTCAATATCCACCTTTCCTCTGCCAGAAATGCTGCAGTTGAGTACAGACAAAGGGTGGGACCTGAGCCACTTGGTGGCTCCAGTGAAGAGTTAACACCTGCACAGATATCATAAATCAAGTAGTGCAAACTGGTGCTTGAAGTTCTGTGGTTCAAGAAGTTTTGTTCCGTCTATTCACTGAAATATTGTGCTTATCCCATGATGAACCTTGTAATTTTTATTACATCCATGAGCAACTTGATGTCAAAGCAAAATGCTACAGAATCTGAAATAAAAACACAAATGTTAGAAATACTCAGGCAGGTGGCAGCACCTGTGTGGGGAAGAATGGAGTTCATGATTCAGATCGATGACCTTTCATCAGAAGCAATGATGTTGACCTGCTATTTCATTAAGTTTCAGGGACTTTGTTAAACTCACAAGATTTCGTGTGGTTCCCTGTAATTGAGTAAAAGAGAAAGGATCCTTAATCGTTCTTGTCACCTCCTTTGAAAATCCCAAGTACTTTACAGTCAACGAATTGCTTTGAAGTAAACTAGATGTTTTGTGGGCAAATGTTTCAATAAAGCAGTACATGAAATCTAGATTTCCAGTTCTAATTCTAAACCGTGACTTGTTTAACATTTTGAAATTTGTTCAAATCTGCTCTTAATTTCACTGCTTTTGAATACTGCACAACAGTCTATTTTGTATAGAAACATAGAGTATATAGTATTCCAAAATGATGTCTCACATTTTATATTTATACTGTTGTAATACCTGGGAAAATGTGCATAATCTTGAAAATGTGTTGGGCTGATACTTGCATGATATTATTACAACATTGCTTCAAATTAGACTAACAGTGACAGACCTGTAACCAATAATTCACCCATGTTGTGCAGTTTAAAATTATCTCTATGGCCCAGTCCAGAATGGGAAGGATCAAATCTATAATTACACTCCTGGACGTTCTGAAACTAATTAGTTGTAATACAGATATTTCTCGTATTTATCATTGTACCTTTTTGCAAAACTACAACTAAGACTTTAGTAAGCTATTATTGTTGTGGTTCTGTTCGCCGAGCTGGGAGTTTTTGTTGCAAATGTTTCGTCCCCTTTCTAGGTGACATCCTCAGTGCTTGGGAGCCTCTTGTGAAGCGCTTCTGTGCTGATTTCTCCGGCATTTATAGTGGTTTGAATCTGCCGCTTCCGGTTGTCAGTTGCTGTCTGCTGCAGTGGCCGGTATATAGGGTCTAGGTCAATGTGTCTGTTGATAGAACTTGTGGATGAGTGCCATGCCTCTAGGAATTCCCTGGCTGTTCTCTGTTTGGATTGCCCTATAATAGTGGAGTTGTCCCAATCGAATTAATGTTGTTTGTCATCTGCGTGTTCAAAAACCACCAATCAGGAATGGATCCGGACCATAGAACAGGCTGTCACCATAGTACAGAACAGGACCACACACCACAAAAAAACAGCACTAAAAGAAAAATGGCCAAACTAACACAACGAAGAGGACACCACAACACGCACCTGGGTTAAAAACCTCTCCCACAGACAGCTCACAGACACAGAAAGAACAATACTGGCCAAGGGACTTAACTACAACTACAGGGACGCCAAGACAGCAGACTTCCTAGCAGCACGAGAATGCACACTCAGGAACAATGGATTGACAGAAGAGACACAGCAAACAGGGAGACAAAGTATCGTACCTCTGATAACAACGAAAAGACAAACACACAACCTCAACACCAAGGAGAAAGAAGCACTAAAATCACTAAGAAATGATAAGAACATAATCATACTAACAGCAGACAAAGGCAGAATGACGGTTATACTGGACAAAGCAGAGTACACTCAAAAGGCAGAACAACTACTTGCAGATACCAACACCTACCAAAAGAGGGAGTTTGACCCCACTCCACAGCTCACCAATAGGATAAAAAAACACACTGAGGAATCTACAAAAAAACGGACAGATAACCAGGTCTGACCTACAAAGAATGAAATGGGAAAGCAGCAACACCCCCAGATTCTATGGACTATCTAAAGTACACAAACCAGACATCCCACTCAGACCCATAGTACCACTACCAGGGACACCATCTCACAAACCGGCTAAAGAACTACAGCAGAAACTGAAACACCTGATCAGCGGATCCAGATACTCTGTACAGTCAACACAAGAATTCTTGGACATCATCAGAAATATACACAGACAAGGAAGAAACCATGGTCTCATTTGATGTAACGGTACTGTTCACCTCTATCGACAAAACCCTAGTCAGAGAAACAATATCCAACCTGCTGGACATACATAACAGACAACAGGACGTTGAACCTATTAACAAAGATGGCATACTTAAACTACTGACCAGTGCCTCACAACACATGTCACGTTCAACAACCAGATATATGAGCAAATCAACAAAACACTCATGGGCTCACCGATCTCCAGACTCATAGCAGAAGCAGTAATGCAAAGGTTAGAAAAAACAGTTTTAACGCAAATACAACCCAAACTCTGGGTCAGATATGTGCACGACACCTTTGTAATTATTAAAAACACAGAAATAGCGAACACACACCGGATCATCAACGCCACACTCACAGGAATCTGATTCACGAGAGAGGAAGAAAAGGACAACCAGCTCCCATTCCTAGTCGTGATGGTACAGAGAACACCAAATGGAGAATTCACCACGAAGATATACAGAAAAGCCACACACACACACAGACCAAGTCCTGAACTATGAAGCAACCACCCCAACACGCACAAACGAAGTTGCATCAGGGCTTTATTCAAAAGGGCCACAACACACTGCAGCACACCAGAACTACAAAAAGAGGAGGAGGAAGAAGAACACCTATACAAGGTATTCACCAAAAACGGATACCCGCGCAATTTCATCAACAGATGCCTAAGGGAAAGACAACGAAATGAGGACATGCAGCAACCCAAAGGACTAGCCACACTCCCATACATCAGGAGCATTTCCAAACTGACAGCCAGACTGCTGCGACCACTAGGACTCATAACAGCACACAAACCAACAACCACGCTCCGACAACAACTCACCAGGACAAAGGACCCAATACCCAGCATGAGCAAAACCAATGGAGTGTACAAAATCCCATGCAAGGACTGTACAAAACATTACATAGGACATACAGGAAGACAGCTAACAACCCGCATCCATGAACACCAACTAGCCACGAAACGACACGACCAGCTATCCTTAGTAGCCATACATTCAGATGACAAACAACATGAATTCGATTGGGGCAACACCACTATTATAGGGCAATCCAAACAGAGAACAGCCAGGGAATTCCTAGAGGCATGGCACTCATCCACAAGTTCTATCAACAGACACATCGACCTAGACCCTATATACCGGCCACTGCAGCGGACAGCAACTGACAACCGGAAGCGGCAGATTCAAACCACTATAAATGCCAGAGAAATCAGCACAGAAGCGCTTCACAAGAGGCTCCCAAGCACTGAGGATGACACCTAGAAAAGGGACAAAACGTTAGCAACAAAAATTCCCAGCTCGGCGAACAGAACCACAACGAGCACCCGAGCTACAAATCTTCTCTCAAACTTTGAACACCTACGGGCGAGAGACGCTAAGATAACCTATTATACAAATCATTCATAGAGGTCACCTCCAATGAAGTCATACTGACTTGAAAGAATTGGTGAGTCTTAGTACCCAGTTGTGAACACTTTACTTGGCCTGTGATTTCAGAAATGATACTACCCTGCATACCTCACAGTTAAAGCTGAAATTGATCAGTTTGGGGTAGATTTTCATCGTTTCCTGGACCGAAATCTGATGTGGATCGACCACCTGTTAAGGACCTAAGTGATCTTCATCATATGTTACCACCCACTAATGGAAATAAAAGCATTTATGAATCCTGGCACACATGAAATGAAGTCAGTTTGGGTTTTGTTGCAATTAGCCTCTTATTACCATGTCCTCTGAAGACCAAGGACTGCGTAATAGTTTGCTGTGCAGCTGCTCAAATGTCATGTTCCTGACACCATTAGTCTCCTTTTCAAATCTTAATTTGAATTCCTTTTCTAATCTTGTTGAATTTTGTAGATTGCAGTAAATATCCTTCACGGTTTGTTTCTTTATCAGGTGTTATGGTCTAGTTTTGGCTAATTTTAAGCTGTTGGGCAAGGGTTTCTTAATCTTGAGCTCCGAATTAATTTGTAAAGTTCCTGTGGTGTAAAAGACTCTAAACAATGACAGACACCATACAGGAGGCTTCATTTCTTTTTTAGTGCAGACCAGTGTGTAGCTTCATCCCACAGAAGCCTTCTCAGACTAACTTCTGGTATCAACAATGTTATAAGTGACATTTTGATAAAGCAGATCTGACAAAAGGTCATTGGTATGAAATGTTAACTCTACTTCTCCTCCAAATACTTCTAGACCTATTCACTGCTCTGCCATTTTCTGTGTTTTTATTTCCAATTTCCAATTTCCAGTACCTTGCAGCATTTTGCTTCAATAATAGGTGTAATTTGTTTTTATTTTGTTTATATATTTTAATTTACATGGCCTTCAACTATTGAATCATTCTTATTTGAGTAACTGCTGAGCTTCCTTGTCTCTGTCCCCCCCAATTTGTTTCTCACTTTCCTGCCCTGCCCTCTTGAAGATGCTGACTGTTGGTGGGGTACAGTTCCAAACATGCCGACAGTTGTCTTATGACCAGAGTAAAAACAAAGACTGCAGATGCTGGAAACCAGAGTCTAGATTAGAGTGGTGCTGGAAAAGCACAGCAGGTCAGGCAGCATTCGAGGTGCAGGAAAATCGACGTTTCGGGCAAAAGCCCTTTATCAGGAATAAAGGCAGGGTGCCTCCAGAGTGGAGAGATACATGAGAGGGGGGATGGGGAGAAAGTAGCATAGAGTATAATATGGGGGTGGAGCTGATAGGTCAGAGAGGAGGGTGGAGTGGATAGGTGGAAAGGAAGATGGGTAGGTAGGACAGGTCATGAGGGTGGTGCTGAGTGGGAAGGTTGGAACTGGGGTGAGGTGGGGGAACGGGAAATGAGCGAACTGGTGAAATCCACATTGACGCCCTGGGGTTGAAGTGTTCCGAGGCGGAAGATGAGGCGTTCTTTCTCCAGGCGTCAGGTGGTGAGGGAGCGGTGGTGAAGGAGGCCCAGGACCTCCATGTCCTCGGCAGAGTGGGAGGGAGAGTTGAAATGTTGGGCCACGGGTCGGTGGGGCTGATTGTTGTGGGTGTCCCGGAGATATTCCCCAAAGCGCTCTGCTAGGAGGCGTCCGGTCTCCCCAATGTAGAGGAGACCGCATCGAGAGCAATGGATACAATAAATGATATTGGTGGATGTGCAGATAAAACTTTGGATGTGGAAGGCTCCTTTGGGGCCTTGGATAGAGGAGAGGGAGGAGGGGTGGGTGCAGGTTTTGCAATTCCTGCGGTGGCAGGGGAAGGTGGGTTGTTTCACTTCACAGCCAAGTCATGAGCTGTCATCCTCAAGGCAACTAAGATATCCCAATTCTGAAGAAGGGTCACTGGACCCAAACCGTTAATCCTGCTTTCTCTCCACAGATGCTGCCAGACTTGAGTTTCTCTAAAAGTTTCTGTTTGTCTCAAATTCCAGCATCCAGTTTTTTTTTTATTTTATTTAAGCTCTTCAAATTGTTGTCAAGTCTAAGAGTAGCTGGCTAAAGGTTCTATGCTACAACAAACAATATGTTTGTTGCCAGGGCATCAGAGCATGTTAAATTTTACAACTTCAGCCTTCAAAATTTATTGGATCAGTTAATTGCCCTCAGTGCATGATTCAAGTATCACATTTGTGGAAAAAATTCACCCTCTTTTCAAAATAAGAGGGACATACACTTGGAATTAGAATTCCATGGTCTGTCTTCCCCCAGCCTAGTGGTAAATATGTTTGAAGTATAGCATGAACCTTAATAACCAAAGTGTAAATTATAAACTTTATTTTTGCAATTTAAATGTTATTCTTTAGTTAGAATGTGTAGACAAATCTACCATTTTAATATTATGACTTTGGATGTCATATCATACAAAAAACTTATTTTCAAGTTCCTTTTGACTTGAATTTCCTGTGATAGATATTGGGCAGTTTTATATTTAATGGGTAGCAACTTGCCTTTTATGTAAGATCTTTACGATGGTGATACGTTCCAGAGCATGTCAAAGGAATGTTTTAAACAAAACATGACACCAAGCAACATAAGATATGAGGACATCTAGCCTAAATTATGGTGAAAGAGAGATTTTAGGGAGCATGGTCAAAGGAGAGGGGAGAAAGTTTGAGATGAGAATTCCGGAGCTCAGTGCCTTGACAACTCAAGGCATGTTTGTCATTTATGATTAAAAATTGGGGTTTGTTTGAACCGCTTAGAAATGAAATTGTTTGTTTGCAATTCACAAGACTCAAACGTTTCTGTTCAGTTTACCTAGTGTGTGCTTTTATCTTGATTTAAGATTTTTCCTGAATTATGGGTAACATTAGACCATATATATGACCACTTGCTATTTTCCACTGAAGCTGCTGGTCCTCCTAGCAACGTTTTTTCTTGAATAACGGATTGAGTTGTCAAACCAATTCAGTGGTTGTTGAGGATTGTTCATGTTGTAAAGGACTGAGTCATGTAAGCCAAGTTGGTTATGTGTTGAGGTTTCCTTCCAGGACACACACAAATAAGCCAGTTGAATTTTGATAGCAGCTAATCACAAGTCACTATGTTTATGAAAAACAAACAAAGAAATGGAGGGATGCTGGAAATCAGAAACACAAACAGAGCTTGTTGGAAAAATTCAGCATGTCTTGCCGGCATGTGCTCAGTTACTGTTTCTGGTCCAGTGACCCTTGTTCAGAACTGATTGTAGCTATGAAAAGGTTGGTATGCAAACTGAAGATGGAGTGGGGAGCAAAGGGAGGAGTCAACAATAACTGGAGATGGAGCCCAGTCCAAGAGAGAGAGAGCAACAGTTGGGCAAGTGAAGGAATGAGTAAAGGTCAGCCATGGAGAATGAAAAGCTGCTAAAAGGCATCATAGCTTGCTGATGATGTGTTGCTTGTAGTAGCAGCCCATGTGATGACAAGGCTTGAAGAAGTGCTTAGGCCCTAGAATTATTTAATTCTGTATTGAGCCCTGAAGGCTTCAGGGACCCCCAAGTGGAAAATGAGATGCTGGCCTCCTATCTTGTGCTGAACTTCTCTATCTTGGGCTTGCTGCAGTGATGTTGACCAGGAAACATTGCAGTGTGTTGAAGTTGTAGATAGGAAGCTCAGGTTCATTTTTGCGGACAGAATATAAGTGTTCCACAAAACAGTCACCCCGTCTGTGTTACATCTCCCCAGTGTAAAGGAGTTCATATTGTGAGCAGCAAATATATAGACTAGATTGGGTGAAGTGCAGCTAAATTGCACCTTCACCTCCAAGATGTGAAGGTATGTCTGGGACCTTGAATAGTGAGGAGGGAGGAGGTAAACACACAGGTATTACACATGCTGCAATTGCAAGGGAAGATGCCAAAAGAGTGTGGGGATATGTTAGGAATAGAGGAGAAGTGGACCAAGCTCTACAGGAAGGAAAAATCTTGCAGAAGGCTGACAAGGGAGGGAAGAGAATGAGTGTCTGGTGGTGGCATCCTGCTGGAGATGTTAGAAATGGCAGCTAATTATCCTTTGGATGCAGAGACTGGTGAGATGGTAAGTGAGGACCGGGGGATTCTATCACTGTTGTGGAAGGGAAGTGAAGGGGTGAGGGCTGAAGTTCAGAAGATGGGTTGGACTCAACTGAGGCCTCTGACAACTGCTGTGGTGGGAACTCTTCGGTTGAGGAAGAACATGGGTGTTTTGGAGGCCCCCTTGTAGAAGCTGGTGTCATTGAAACCGATGTGACTGAGATATAGAAGCTGGGAGAATGGAATCGAGTCTTTATATCCTCACTCCTTGCTTCCTGTATAGTCATAATAACTGGGAGTTGGTGGATTTGTAGTGCACATTTGTGGCCAACCTGTCTGCAGAAATAATATGTCAAGGAAGGGAGGAGTCAGAAATGGACCAGGTGAAGGTAAGAGTAGGATGGAAATTGTAAGTGAAATTGATAAATTTTTCCAATTCCAGGCAAGGAGGGGAAGCAGCTCCGATGATAACATTGATGTACCAGAGAGAAAGTTGTGGGTTATGAATTTGATCCTGCAATTTGCCATGCCATGACAGGATTTGTACAGTTTTTATTATAATATAATACAATAAACACTATAGCAACATTGCCTATCTGCAAGGAGTTTTATGTATTCTACCAAAGAAAAAATATCTTAAGCTAATTTTAAAATCAGCAGACTGGAAGAATTGTGCTTGAGAGCACAGATTATAGGGTGCGTTGTTTGTCTTCAATTACCAGGCTGTTTCTTAGTAACCTACAGGTTGTTGCGTTATTAGATCTATTGTTTTCTGAAACTTGTGCATTCCTATCTTTCAGGGTCACCGGTTTAATGATATAAATAAATTGCAATTTACAAATAAAGTAAAATACCATTTTTGGATGAATCTACAGAAAGATGAAAGTGGTTCCTTTCTGCAAGGTCCTGTGTGAACTGAGCTTGGGAATTTGACCCTGATTTGGCATTAAATTTATTACCTTCCTGCCAATGAAGGATTGCGAGAGAATACAATGAACTTTAATCTGTACTGGAATAAAAATTGCATTGATGAGTTTGTCTATAACAACAGAGCAGAGTGGATTACAGCTTGAAGAAGGCAACTGGTAGCATTTACTCATGGTAATTCAATTACATAAGCAATTCTTCAGTTGTAATCTAATTATGTATCGCCAAGAAAAGAGGTGTGTAACATGTTGACAGGCTGCTACATAAAGAAGGTGTGAACATGATAAGTGTTTGTTGAGGACTGGATCTGCAACTCAGAATTATTTATTCATATGTGCGCAACCAGAACTCAAAGTTGATATTTGCATGTATTTCAGTCTATAGGTACAAACTGGTGGCAAGGAAAGTAAAAGCTTTCACTGCATTAAAATTGTGTGTGCAAACCTACGCAGTGAACGCTGTTTGACACTGGGGAGTAGCAAAGCGGTGCTGTCTCCTGTCCTAGCCAACATTTAAGTGCATCTTTTTATCAGTGTTAGTAACCAGAGATGGAAACGTTTGAGTTTTTTAATGCAGATCCTCCCGGTTGACCACCATTATTCCGAGGACAACTGTAGATTTAGTACTAACTCAGCACAGTCCCAGGATTGTGTGGCTTGGTACAAAAATGTACGCTTATAGAGAGTTAGAGTTGACTGTAACCATAGTTTTAGGATATGAATGAAAAGTTGTGTTTTTTGTCCCGTTATACTATGAAAAATATTTGGCAATAGGTGATTTGCAAATGAATTGTTGTATTAAACGGGATCACATAGGTGTATGCTGATGGAATTGGTAGCTTTTTTTCTGGCAATGGATTGTGGGGATTGGAAGTCTTCAGCCTTTTACCCTACCTAGCAGAAATGTTTCAGGACACGATACAGTGGAAGTGTGTGCTGAGCACGCCAGCTTGGTGGGCTGTCAGTTTGGTACTCTCATTCAGATTACTGTTGCTTGCACAAATGTTTGTGATGCATCTGTTGATTTCAATGTGAAGTGACAGATTTCCTAGTGATTGTTGAATTTAGATATTTCAAGGGCACGTTGTCAATGCTGGTAGATGACTGGATGTTACCACACTGGACCATGGTATTAATCTTCCAGATGCTGATGGTCAGACAAAACTTTGCAGGTGCAAGAAAGTATGTCCATTCGCCACTAATAGTGTTCCTTGGTATGGACTGCTAAAATGGCATCGTCAGTGTAAAGCCACTTACATGAGGACCGAAAATACTTTTGCGTTTGATCTCAGCCAGGCAAAGTTACATAGCTTTTCAACTGTTTTGACGTGCAAGCATTTTGTCAGTGTTGGAACATCCACAGAAAGTTTTAATTATACTTTAATTGATGGGACCTTACGGCATGGTTAGTGCCCCAGTGATCTTTTTACATCAAATCATGCTAGGGCATATAGCGCAATGCCTGGATTTGAAATGTTCCACAAGTGGACATCGGGTCAGAAGACCCTAAAGAGGGCTATTTCCTATAGGGCCCCAATGTGCCAGTAAAAGCAGAATGCTGTTCTGGCTTCACCAACAAGGGCTACAAGCTAGCTGAATGTTTTTCCAGATGAAGCAACATTTAACCTGCACCACCTCCAATCTTGTGTATCGTATTCACTGCACCCATGAGACTTACTCTATGTTGGAGAAACCAAACGCAGGCTGGGTGACTGCTTGTCTGTGTGCAAGCGTGACCCAAACCTTCCCATTTTAATACCGCATCCTACTCGTATGCCCACGTTTGTCCTCAGCATGCTGCAGTGCTCCCGTGGATCACAAACACAAACTAGAGGAACAACATCTCCTCTTCAGACTAGACACTTTACAGCCCTCTGGACTTAATATTGAGTTCAACACCTTCAAATTGTGAACCATTTCTTCCCTGTTAGCTTTGCTTTTTGCATTCTCTATCACCATGTCCTGTCTCCCCTCCCCCACACCAATGGGACTATTTGTTCTTTCAAGTCTGGCAATTAGACACACCATTGTTCCACACCGCACAACTCCTGATCGTGATTTTGTCCGAAACATCGATTTTCTTGCTCCTTGAATGCTGCCTGACCTATGTTTTCCAGCACCATGCTCTTGACACCATTGTTCTGCTATTCTCACATTTCAATGACTTAATCTGAGCTGTTAACATCTTTTCTACCTCAGCACTCTACAGTCGACTGCCCCAGCTAAAGCATAAATGCTGCCCCTCCACACTTCACTCCACACCGCTCTGAAGAGTCATCTAGACTCAGTTAGCTTGCTGTCTCTTCATGGAGGCTGTTTGACCTGCTGTGATGTCCAACAGTGGTTTTCAGTACAGATTCCTGCATCTGCAGCAATTTGCTCCTGAATGTCTGTTTCTGCCTAACTGCCAGCTAGATGGGGATTCTTGGTGGATGAGACCTTAGATCCAAGCCCCAGAAATTTAGTGGAAATTCACCCTCACAGTAGACGCTGTAATGTTTGCTTATCTGTAACTGTTCTTGACTTCACAGAAACAGAGGAACCTCTATTATCTGGCATTCAGTTATCCGAATATATATATATATAATATATATATATATATATATATATATATATATATCATTCTTCATAGCTAAGGCTAAATGTGGCGATTGTTTGTATATTATTGATCATAGTGTGAGAACTAGTTGAACCTTGTCCTTACCTGATGTGCTCTCACCCATACATTCCAGGAAGATTTCTTGAAATGATCTGTTGTAGTAATCCCAACTGAGTGGTCAACTGGAACCAAGTCTAATGATTTGCCATTTATTCCTGCTTACCTGTTATCAATTAATGCAGATTTGGCCTGCGGGCTATTACATCCAAGTGGTTAAGTGCATTTTTCATTTACTAAGCTAATGTTTAGTTTGTCTTGGATATTTTGGATTACCTTTATTTGTTTGCTGTTTTGGTTGCTGCAGAAAGCACTCTATCCACATTAACAACTTTATTGGGTTCTCAGTCGCAGAGCTACATCTGAATGATTTCCCATATGTGAACAGCACTTGTAAATGTTAGACATTGCAACAGGGCTATTCCAATGACCTTGTGTAATCCCCTTGCAAACTTTGTGTGTGTGTGTAGTTGGCTTTTGCAGACAAAAGGAGGATATTTAGTGAAAGTTTCTGGTATCAGTAAATATAATAGTATATACAGTGGAATCATAAAGTAAATAGGCAGAAACATTCATGGAGCTTTGCCAGTGTACGGGGTAATTTCAGAAGTGGTGCAGAAGTAGTACTCGTGTTTCTAAGGATTGTCCTGATTAGATGTTTGTTATTTTGAGGAAAGTCATTGCTATGTTACTGGGATTCAGACTATCTAAAGGTGTTAATTTAAAAATTAGCTCATACTGCTAGTAGCAGGCCCTCCTGCAGATGGATGCTTTTTCTGGGTGTTACTTGCATAATGCAATTGTTGTTTATGGAATGTACTTAGTGTGCTTAGAACAACGTTTGGGCATGCAACCTAGAGAATGTGGACCATGGATTCACCATCTACTGTGGTAGAATCTTATTAAGCAGAATGAGGGCAGCAGATATTTAGAGGGAAATTGTATAGATTTGTAAAAGATGGGAGAATAACTGGTGTATAATTTTATAGATTCTTTGGTTTTATCCAATCTTCACATTCTTGTTTCTATTAAATGGCCAATAATGTTAATTTTCTGCAATTTTTGTGTATGTTTGTCACTTCATTGGTTGTTTAAAAGCATGTTTTGACTGGCTGAGTTGCCTTTAGCAATTGTTGTTAGCATGACCTTCAATTTACCATGATTAGTTGCTTCATAGTGGAGTGTTCCTTTGGTAGCTGAGAAGCTAAAGATGCAGTGTGGTATACTATGAATTAGGTAAGACATCCTTGAACAAAATGCTAATTTGGTAGAGTTTGCTATAATTTGTATTGTGCAAATATGATCAGATGAAAGTATGATGCCCCCATTCAATTCAAATACTCAGTCAAGAGTGTCACAGTAGGTTCAAGTAAAGATAGATTACTTGGGCAAGGCATTGGGTCACTCCAAAATCTGTGAAATCCTAATACAGTAAGAATTCATTCTTCTGAGAGAAAATGGAGAAATTGGTTATGTTATGGTAAAGCAAAAAGCTGCAGATGCTGGAGATCTGAAGCGAAAATTGAAATTACTGCAGAAACTCAGCACGTCTGGTAGTATCTATGAGAAGAAAGCAGAGTTCATGTTTCAAATCTGGTCATTCTTCAACACTCTCCTGATATGTTGCCTGACCTGCTGAGTTGCCCCAGAAATTTGTTTTTTATCAGTTATGTTTAAGCCCTTGCTGCTTGCTGAACCTAGAATATTTCGCACCTTGGAAGCTGACCGTTGCATATTTTTAAAAATAAATCTTTGATTCCAATTGTCAATATTATGAGACATTGCATGTTAATTTGACAATTGGGCCAATGGGCAGAGAAGTGATGGATGGAGTTTAATTTAGATAAACGGAAGGTGCTACATTTTGGGAAAGCAAATCTTAGCAGGACTTATACATTTAATGGTAAGGTCCTAGGGAGTGTTGCTGAACAAAGAGACTTTGAATTGCAGGTTCATAGCTCCTTGAAAGTGGAGTCTTAAGTAGATAGGATAGTGAAGAAGGCATTTGGTATGCTTTCCTTTATTGGTCAGAGTGTTGAGTACAGGGGTTGGAGGTCATGTGACTGTACAGGTCATTGGTTTGGCCACTTTTGGAATATGGTGTGCAATTCTGGTCTCCTTCCTATCAGAAAGATGTTGTGAAACTTGAAAGGATTCAGAAAAGATTTACAAGGATTTTGCCAGGATTTGAGCTATCGGGTTGAATAGGCTGGGACTGTTTTCCCTGGAGCATCGGAGGCTGAGGGGTGATCTTATAGGGGTTTATAAAATCATGAGGGGCATAGATAGGATAAATAGACAGTCTTTTCCCTGGGGTGGGAGAGTCCAGAGCTAGAGGGCATAGAGCGAGAGGGGAAAGATATGAGTCCTAAGGGGCAACTTTTCACACAGGGTGGTGCGTATATGAATGAGCTGCCAGAGGGAAGTAGTGGAGGCTGGTACAATTGCAACATTTAAAAGGCATCTGGATGGGTATATGAATAGGAAGGGTTTGGACGGATATGGGCCAGGTGCTGGTAGATGGGACTAGATTGTTTTGGGATATCTGGTCGGCATAGATAAGTTGGACCGCAGGGTTTGTTTCCGTGCTGTACATCTGACTCTATGACTAGCTTGTTCTGTAAATGCATTGTTTTGGAATGTTTTAGTGTAATTCTGAGATACAGGACAGATTTGTTCTGAAGTTTAAAATACTCTTCTTAAAGCTTCAGATCGGAATGCTGCCCTTGCAAAGCTGCTTCAAATATATACGGCTGCTATGCTGGCAGGTATTTAACACTACTCCATTCATCATTTTGCTATTGAGTCACATTCAAACTTTCAGCATTTTTGCAATGTAATTCTCCAAATACAATTAACATCCATGGGTTGAGTCATTTTGAGTATAAAAATAGCAGCTGGGGCCTTCTACATATGAATTTTTTTGCCACTTTTGCCGCAATGAATTTTCTGGCAGCAAAATGCAGAAGCTGAAAAGTGGTAGGAATTTAGCCCTTTGAGCCTGCTGCATCATGCTTGACCTACAGATGTGCTTTGTCCATCACCAATAGGTTTGGTTAACAAATATCTTTTATTCTCCAATTTAAAACTTGCATTTACATATTCTGACATTTAATTGATTTTGCAAGAGTTTTCTACCAGCCTTTTATGTATGATTCTTCATTTCATTCTAGGCCTAACCAAAGCAGAGAGCAGGTAGAGGTCAAGAAATCAGAGTTTATTCTTTCTTATTAGGCAACGATTCCCTTCTCTATATTCCCCAGTACATAAAATTAAAAATTTTGTGTGAATGAAAAATAACTTTATGCTGTGAAGGTCTTTCATTTTACTAATTTTACTTCTAGGAAGAAGAAAAGTTCGAAGACAGAAATTTGGAATTGAGGAAGGATTCAAAGGAGGAAAAACCAAAATTGCTTCTGATATTGTGGTAACGCTGGAGGGAGAAAACACAGCAGGTTAGTGAAGTAAAGTGGAGATGATCTTTTCTCTCTCTTTGCAGCCCCTGAATTTGTGGCATTGCAAACTCCTAACTCCTCCTCACTCCCTACTGCCACCTCATTTCCGCGAACCTGCTGTGTTAACTATTGCAAGAGTGCCACTGCCCACCTGGTCATTAGATTGTGACCATTATTTAAGCAACAGGTAATGACTGGTGGCCTCTGACCACAGTGGGAATCAAAACTCAGCTCAATTTGTATTTCATCCATTCCTCGTGCCTGGTGTTTTGTGAAAAAAAGTGATTAGGCCTCATTTGGAGTGCTGTGTTCAGTTCTGCATACAAACATTGATTTGAGATGTTCAAAATCATGAAGGGTTTTGATAGAGTAGCAGAAGTGATTGTGCCACCTCCAGGTTGTCCAATCTGTTATTTTTACCCTCCATTCTTATGATCCTTGAAGGGGAGATAAATACATGTTCACTGATGACTTTCAAAAGAGACATGGATGAATACTTACAAGAAAAAATATTAGAAGGCTGTGGGGAAAAATAACAATGAATTAGAAATAATTAGGCTCAGGAGAAAATGACTGCAGTTGCTGGAGATCAGAGTTGTACGTGGTGCTGGAAAGACGCAGCATCTGAGGAGCAGGAGAATCGACAGTTTGGGCAACTATCTACAGACATTTTCTACAAACCCACTGATTCCGCAGCCACCTGGACTACACCTCCTCCCACTCTACCTTCTGTAAAAATGCCAACCCTTGTTCTCAATTTTCTGCCTCTGCCACATCTGTTCCCAGCATGATCAGTTCCACCTTAGAAAATCCTAGATGGCCGCCTCCTTCAAAGATTGCAATTTCCCCTCTCACGCGGTCAACAATGCCCTCCAGCGCATCTCCTCCACTTCCCGCACCTCTGCCCTTGAGCCCCACCCCTCCCAGTGCATCAAGGACAGAACCCTTTGGTCCTCAACTTCCACCCCACCAACCTCCACATACATTGCATCGTCTTTGGCCACCTAGATACAGACCCCACTCCCAGCCCTATCAGCGTTCCGGAGAGACCATTCCCTCCATGATCCCCTCATCAGATCCACACACCCACACACACCCCCCCGCAACCAGCCCACACCTCACTCCTGGCACCTTTCCCTACCACAGCAGGAAGTGCAAAACCTGCGCTCACCTCCGTCCAAGGCCCCAAAGGATCCTTCCACATCTGTCTGAAATTTACCTGTGTCACCTCCAATGTCATCTACTGTATCCGTTGCACCCAATGTAGACTCCTCTGCATCGGGGAGACAGGACACCTACTTGCGGATAGTTTCAGAGAACATCTCTGTGATACCCACACCAACCAACCCCACTGCACCATGGCTGAACATCCCCTCCCCCTCCACTAATGACATGCAGATTCCAGGGCTGCCTCCATCGCCGAACCCTTACCACTCGACACCTGGAGGTAGAACACCTCATCTTCCACTTTGGGACCCTGCAACAATCCAGGATCAACATGGATTTCACCAATTTCTTCTTTTCCCATCCACCACATTAATCCAATCCCAAGCCTCCAACTCAGCACTGTCCTCTTGACCTGTCCATCGCCTTTCCCTCTATCCGCTCCGACCTATCACCATCAGCCCCCACCTTCACCTACCTATTGCATTCTCAGCTACCTTCCCACACCCTCCCCACCCACCACCTATTTATAATTATGCTCAGTTAACTAAGTGGAGCAGGTATAGTGGGCCAAGTGGCTATGTCCTGAAATGTATAGTTCTCTGATTTTATGTTGGTGGTCAGGTGCAGTAAACCCAGCTGTAGTTTGTTTTGCGTTAACTCTGTTCATGCCAAAGAATGTGGAAGATTATCGAAGGATGTGTGGAGTAACATGATTAGCAGCTATAGTTGGACATAGGAAACAAAAAATGATTTTCAGGAAAACAGGCAGCAAAACAGCAGCAAGGTGGTTAGCACTGCTGCCTCACAGAGCGAAGGATCCAGGTTCAATTCCAGACTCTGGAGACTGTGTCTCTGTGGAATCTGCACATTCTCCCTGCGTCTGCGTGGGTTTCCTCTGAGTGCTCCAGTTTCCTCCCACAGTCCGAAGATGTGCAGGTTAGGTAAATTGGCCATGGGAAATTGCTCATAGTGTTCTGGGATGTGCAGGTTAGGTGCATTCATCGGGGGAAATGTAGAGTAAAAGGGTTGGGGAATGGGTCTAGGTGGGATATTCTTCAGGGGGTCAGTGTGGACTTGTTGGGTCAAATGACCTGTTTCTACACTAAGGATTCTATTCGATGAGCATTATCCTGGAGTGGAAGAAGGAAAATATCTACAATTGGATAGAGTAGAAACAAAGTGAAGACTAGTCTGTTCTTATTCTTGCAAGAAATCTAGATGTCACACTTCAGGCCAACATCTGTTGCTCATCCCTAACATGCTTGAATTGAGTGATTTGCTAGGCTGTTTTAGAGAACATTTTAAAAATCAGTTATATTTCTGTGGGTCTGGAGTCACATACAAATCAGACTAGGTGAGGATGATATTTCCTTCCCTGAGGTGTGTTAGTAAACCAGAGAGGTCATTACTACGATCAGTTGCTTCAGGATTGTCATTAATGAGATTATCTTACAAATCCAGAATTTCTTTATTAATTGAACTTGCATGTCTCTGGTATTGTGAGGCAGTAGTGCTAACCACTGTGCCACCGTGCCACCCTTATATTAGAGCTGAGGGTCCAACAGTCATTTGAATGATAGGCAGGGCAAGATTAAATAGAGATTTTTAAAGTTATGAAAAGGTTAAGTTTACATGGTGAAAATCTATCTGTGCTGTCTGAAGTAGGAGCAAAGTTATCAACTGAATAACACTGGAAGCTCAAAAGTGGATTATGAAAAAAAAATCGGTGAGCGTTGTTAGGATATGGAATACTTTTCTGCAAGTCTATTAGAATGCAGCTGCATACATTTTTGCAAAATAATGCAAAAGGAAATGGTATCGGAATAGGCAACTTCCCTGTTTGGCTGAATGGCCACCTTCAATACTGTAAATTCAGCCATCACAACTCTGATAGTCACAAAGTCAGTTTGATTCCCAACATGTAAATTAGCATGTGTTAGTTTTTGACAAGTGTTAAATTTTAAAGCAGCATAAAGATGAACTCTGACCATTTGTTAAGATTGCTAACTTATCTGAATTGCTTATAAGTTGTATTGGGCAAAGGTGAACTACTGTAAGATTAACTTCTCTGTCCATTGTTTGTATCTGAAAAGTGGTTTTCGATTACTAATACTAGTTGCTCTTCTTTGTCGCACTGTCAATTTCTTTACACTATTATTACTGCAGTTTATGGAAAATGCAGAGAAAAAATTGATTAATACCAGCCTCCGTGAGTTTTGAGAACAGGCATGTCTGCGATCAGTTACATTTTAGAAAAACAGTTTTACAATAGCACTGGCTGAGAACAAGTAGTACCACGCCATAATTATCTTCTGCCTTGTTGTTTTTGGCAAGTGTTGTGCAATGATGAAATGCAATATTTTTAACTTCCTCCTTCATTGTACTGAAAGCAGCACATCTTAAATGGGGTATGGTTCCACAGGTTTCAGCAACAGTCTGTTAGATTATGGAGGACATCACAGACCATTTACTCCGATCCTTACCCAGTACCTTACAAATTCACTTTCCTGTAGCTACTGCTAAAGCATAGGGAATGGTACAAATTGCCCTTGAATGTTTAATTCTCCTTACCCTAGGAATTGGAATCTAATCAGTGACTTGGAACAAATCCTGGAAATGTCATCCTGTTTGTCTAAATGCAAATGTGTTGACATAAATTGAGACTGTTGCTTCATTTATAATATTGAAGTTCATACTTTCTGCAATATAACTAATATTGAAGCTTGGTTAGCTCAGTTGGCTGGGTAGCTGGATTGTGACGCAGGGGAACACCACCAGGTTTGATTCAATTCCCACACAGGCCGAGGTAATCATGAAAGAATAACCTTCTCAACCTCTCACCCCCTTGCCTGAGATGTGGTGACCCTCAGGTTAAACCAGTCACCTCTGCACAATGTAGCAAATGAATATTAATCAGCTCCATGAGTTTTCTGTTCATTTATACATTTCTTTCAATTTGGTGTTTCCGTTACCCAAAATCTGAGGGTTCACTCTCCAAAAGAGTGAAAGTTACCTTTTCTACTCATAACGAATTGGAGATTTTCTTTCTCGTCTGAATGCAAACCATATAAATCTCGATTGTATGGGCATTGTGTGGTTTACTAGGTGCCTTTTGCTATTTTACTACAGAGTTGCAAGAGGAGGAATTTATGCAAGTTCATGCACTTTATTTGTAATGTTTCCATTCAACTGTAATTTCTCCTACTGTTAGAATAGTTCTTTGTCCCTGTACCATCATGTTAATTTCAAAACCTCACTCCAGATATGGGATGGAATCTTCATAGCCCCAAATGACTTGGGCTGTGACAAATTTGGGAGGATCACAAAATGTTGAGTGAGGTCTTGATGTCGCATGTTCATACTAAATACAGACGAGAATTCAGAGTTGAGATGAAGTTTGTGCTAATGCGCAGATTTTTAATGGAGATTATTGTTCATTATCACCCTACTCTTATTGGGGAGATGATGGCCTTCCAGAGACTTGGGTAATATTCCAGACGCACTGGTTTGATTCTCATCCTCCCAGATGGTGGAATTTGAACTGAATAAAATCTAATTAAGAGTGACCATGGGACCATTGCTGATTGTTGGAAAAATCCATTTTGTTCACTAATGTCCTTCAGGAAAGGAAACTTGTTTGGTCTGGCCTACGTGTGACTCCAGAACCGCCACAATGTGGTGGACTCTCATTTAGGACTGGGCAAAAATGCTGGCCTAGCCAGTGATACCCAAATGCTAATTGATAATGGTGAAGAGTTACCTGTTGACTCAAATGCAAAGAATGGAAATTAGTATTTTATAGGTAAGTGGGATTGTACACTAAAGAAACTTCTAAGATTTTGGGGATAAAGTATGAGGAGTAACCATAGTATGCTGTAAAAGGTGCAGAGGAAATATATCTGGATGTTGCCTGGGCTGGAGAATTTGTTACCAACAAAATTTGGATGGACTGAAATTGTTTACCTTGGAGCAGAGGAGACCAAGTGGGGACATAATTAAGGGAATGCATTGGATAGAGAGGAAGAATTTCTTTTCCTCCTTGGTTAATGACTGAGGGGTACAGATTTAAGGTAGGGGGTAGGAGATTTAGAGGAAATGAGGAAAAACGTTTTCCCAGAGATTTTTTACACAGAATTTGGAACTCTCTGCCTGTAAGGATGGTGGAGGCAGAACTTTCAATATTTAAGTAGTATTTGATATTTAATTGCATTACCACAGCATACCAGGCTATGGACCAAGTGTTGGAAGTTGGGATTAGTTGGTTATGTCGTTGTTTTTGACTGACACAGACGGTGGACTAAAAGGGTGACTTTTGTGCTGTCGGTCTCTGACTAAAGTGGGATGCTAATATTTTAAAATATGTAAAACTGCCTTTTCATATCATACTTCCCACCAGTTGCTTCTTCCCCTCTTTCTACAATCCCATGCTATCTATTTATTTTCCCTTTCATGTCCAAAACATGCATACGATATGTATGTCCACTGATTAGGACTCATTATTATGATTACAGTTCAGAGTGGAGGTTAAAGCACTTGTGCAAATACAGAAAAGCCCCATGTTTACTACGGTCATAATAGGATTTGCACATGTACTTTTACCTCCACTTTGCTCCATCCCTTTAGTTACATAATTTCTTCCTCTCCCACTTTTGATCACAAAGCTACCCAATTTCAAAGGCTGAAAAGTCCTCTCAAATGTAAAACAGTTTTTCAGACTGAAGGGAAAGATAGTGAAATCTTGTTGAATCTGGGTATTGCATTTAAGGAGGTGTAATTATCAGAGGATACAGAAAAGATATTTGTGAGGGTAATTCTAGGTTTGGGGTTATTTCAGATATGTCGATAGATTGGAGAAGCTAAAGTTGTTTTCCTTGTAGAAGTTTGAGAGAAGATTTAATCAATTCAAAATGGTTAATCTAAACAGCAGATAGTGGGTAATTCTCTTATTGGCAAAAAGGCTAACAATTAGGACACTGATTAAAAGCTGATATGCAAAAGAACCAAAAGCGACACAAGAAAAATAATTTTTATACAATGAGCGATAAGGATCTTAAATTCATATTGAATGGCACAGATACAATCGGAGCTTTCTGAAAGGAATTAGTAAGCAAATGTGGGATGATGGAACTAGCTTAGGTTGCTGTTCCAGAGAACTCTAGCATGATGGACCAATTGGCTGCCTTCTGTGTTGTAACTGTGATGCTATGAACATTAGTGTGAGGAAATCAATTTCCCTTACCTATCATTTCTTGAATACATTAATTCAACACACTGCATGAGCTTCAACGCTGTTTTTCCAGAATAGAATAGTGAATGTATATGTAAGAGAAAAACTGATAAATGTTAAAGTGATATTGTAAATCTTGCTTTGTAGTAATTTTATTCTTTTAACTAGGTTCGGAGAAGGATGAACCTTGTGCCCCTACAGCCCATTCACAAGAGGAGAGAGTAGTGATTCACCAAATAGTTACTCAGAAGATTCTGCCTCAGCTGAAGTATCCACAAATGTCTCTTGAGCCAGAAGCAATGGCAGAAGAGAACGATTCTATTGAGAATCTCCCCAAAAAGAAAATTTCTGTTAAATCGCTGAAGCAGAAATCAAAAAGCGATCAGAATGGAATGGGAGACATTGAAGAAACCCATATGTTTCCTTGTAAAAATTGTGAGCGCAGATTTACCACAAAACAAGGTCTGGAACGTCACCAGCACATTCACATATCAACAGAAGGATTCACGTTCAAATGCAAGTATTGTGGTAAAGCCTTCGGCACCCATATCAACATGAGACGTCATGAGCGACGCCATGAAGCTGGGCCTAAGAAGAAAGCCACTTTAAAAATTAATATGGCTGGACAACTCCAAAAGGACGATTTTGATTTTGACAAAACAGCAATTGACATCAGTGTTAATTCTTCAACTGGACTGGAAAGTCCTGTAGCTCTGGAAAATTATAAGAAAACTGATTCTGAAGCAACACCCCAAAACTTGGAAAGTTCTCTTGTCAAGAGCTGTGAATCAAAAATTCAACACCCATGCAAATTGTGCAAAAAAACATTTGGTTCTTACACAAACTTGCGTCGCCATCAACGACGTATCCATGAGCGTCACCTCTTTAAGGGTATTAGAATGAGACGGAAAGGCTCTCCGGATGAGCAGGACCCGACATCAGACCAAATCAGGTCATCTTCTGGATTTCATATTGCTAGCACAGAAACTGAAGACGAAGAGGATGAGGAGGATGAAGAGGAGACTGATGAGTGTCAAGCATACATTATGGATGTTTCCAGTAACATCTCTGAAAACTTGAACTTTTACATTGATGGCAAAATTGAATCAAACAACAGCACCAGTAATTGTGAAGTGATTGAAGTTGACACCACTTGCCCAAATCCATTTGGACTATCTTCAGTGCTTTTTCCAATGACTGATGAATCTCCTCAGAACCTTAAAACAACAACACAAGTACCAGTAATCCACACTGTTCTAAAAGAATCAGCAGACAGTGACTTGAAAGGTCCTAAAAAGAGGCGAACCACTAGCCCTCTACCATTTACAAAAACTAAAACAGAATTAGGCATTGAAACTATATCACCTGTTGTCTCCTCATTTTGTGGTCTGTCTCTTCTTGGTCAGACCACTAACAATTTAAGTGGGCATCAGGAGAAGAATACATTGTCCTCAAAACTCAAGCAGCTGCTTCAGATACAGGAAAGCAGTTCACCCAGGTCAACTCTGTTTCCAGACAGCTCAGTTGGTCCTTCAACATCGACGGCACCCACAATGGGATTAAGTCGATTCAAGAGGAGAACAAGTTCACCACCGAATTCTCCACAGCATAGTCCAGCATTGAGCAGCACCGGAAAGGACACCGACTTTTTAAGGGTATGGAGTGAAAGTTTACCTGGACTAAAAGCACCAAAAATTGAAAGCCAGAGTAGTTCACCTGCGTGGAGTCTATCCAGCAGAGATGAAACTCTCAGCCCGTTGAGTCTTGAAATGTGCAAAATAACAGCTTCTAAAGAATATGCACCAAGCCGGCTTCCCTGCACCCATTTGCCGCTAGATCTATCCAGTGGCATAAAACTGCAACATGATGTAAAAACGGAACTAGAAGGACCTGGGGTAACCATCTTAGACTTGAGTTTGCACAAAAAATTGTGCAGTGACAGTGAAGTCAAAGAGGATACAGGGAGCGTTTGTACTCCAGTCTCTTGCAGCAGTAAAAAGAAGAAACCTACAACCTCTATGTTAGAGAAGGTACTTATGAATGAATATAATGGCACAGATCTAACAATGATCAATAAACAAGATACAGACTGCAGTCCTCAGCCGCAACTAGAGGTAGAGACACCACCTCATCCTGACATAACCCCAAATTCAGTAACAACCCCTGCTCCTTCTCCTCCACCGCCTGTCCTTTCTGTACCTTCACCTCTTCCAGAGTCAGTTACCCAAGTTTTACAGTCAGTAACCCCTGCTTTGTCACCAGTAGGTATAAATGTTAAGGAAGAAATTAAAGACGTTGGCTATCCAGACACTGATAGTGAGCAAGTATTGAATTGTATTCTTCCACCCACAATTGAACCAGAATCGCTCCAAGATGTACTCATTAAAAACTCTACTGATGATCAGAGTGCAGAAAATGTTCAGTCCTCCGTTCAAGAGGCGAAATCTGAAACAACATTTACCAAAAGCTTTCAGTGCAATGTCTGTGAAACTCCTTTCCATTCTATCAAGGAACTAACCCAACATTTGTTGGTTCATGCTGAAGAATGGCCTTTCAAATGTGAGTTTTGTGTGCAACTTTTTAATGAAGCTAATGCATTGTCTGAGCATCGGTCATCTTTGCACGGCGTAGGCAAGATTTTCGTGTGTTCTGTCTGCAAGAAAGAGTTTGCGTTCCTTTGCAATTTACAGCATCATCAGCGTGACCTACATCCTGACCAGCAGTGCACACACGTAGAGCTGGAAAATGGAATGCTGAGGCCTCAAAATTACACTGATCCAGGCAAAGCCACCAGCTGTTCAAATCAGCCAATAGAAGAAAGTTCTACATCGCCATCTCATGAGGTGGAGGAAGATGATGATGATTCCAATGATTTAACAGAGGAATTGTATACTACCATAAAGGTAATGGCATCCGGGATAAAGCCAAAAGGCCCTGATGTCCGTATGGGTCTCAATCAACGCTATCCGAGCTTTAAGCCTCCTCCATTTCAATATCATAACCGTAATCCTACCAGCACAGTGTCATCGGCTGTAAACTTTACTACACACAATATTCCTCAGACCTTTAGTACAGCCATCCACTGTACAAAATGTGGCAAGAGCTTTGATAACATGCCAGCATTGCATAAACATATCCTGGCTTGTGCATCTGCTAGTGACAAGAAACGCTACACCCCAAAGAAAAATGCCATCCCACTGAAAAAGAAAGTGTGGAAGAAAAATGGGGCAATTGCTGCAGAGCCAGCCAGGCAGAACACCATTCGGAGAATGGGGCAACCGAAACGGCTCAATTTTGAAGTGGAGACGAAGCCAAAAGTGACCATGAACAAGATCAAAATGAATGCTCTAAAGAATAAAAAAAACAAACTGGTGCAGAAGGCAATCTCGCAGAAGAACCGTTCATCTGCCAAGGAGAAGGCCATATTGAAAAACAGGAGCTCGGAAAGCCACAATTGTCCTTACTGTGAGAAAGAATTTACTTATCTCGGAAGCCTCAATAAACATGTTACCTACAGTTGCCCCAAGAAACCAGCATCCCCTCCCTCAAAAGGGTCTAGTTCCCACTCCCCTGCCAGCAGTGACAAAGGAGGTGGCCAACGTAGGAGGACAGCAGACACTGAAATCAAGCTGCAAAGTACGCCAGTTCTTTTAGGAAAAAGGAGAGGAAGAATGCTGGGATCATTGCAAGCAGAGTCTGTTTCCTTAGCACCAAGGTTGCAGCAGCGAATGAGATCTGTACCTCCAGTAAAATCAAAGAAGCCAAGCACATCACCTATTGTCTCCAGAACTACAAGCCCAGTAAGATCAATGAAAGTGTCACCAGTAGAGGGAAAGCGGTTAAAATCTGATTCCAGGCAACGGTCTTCTGCCAACTCTGGCTTCACTTCACCAAGGCTGTATCTTCGAATGAAGAATAAAAAAGTTGTTTGGCAGAGGAAAACAAATGTAATGAAGCAAAAAAGATCAGAGAAGTACTTGGGGAAAACAAAGGAAACTCGAACAGGTGCTGTTACAAGAAGTGGGGCTCCTGGAGTTACTGATAGCAATGACAGTGAATTGGAAGATGACCAGGAGAACCATGGATCGTCATCAGATGATGTTCAGGTAAATTACAGATGATCATCTAACTCTTAAAAAGTTGACAAAACTGTCCACATTGTCGATGTCCTAGCTTCCTTATTTTTATGTATATTTGAACCACATCTCTCACACTTTGGGGAAGGCCTTATGCCTGAAACGTCAATTCTCCTGCTCTTCCGATGCTGCCTGACCTGCTGTATTTTTCCAACACCACACTCTTGATTCTGTATCAGTCCTGGTTACCTTATTATAGAAAAGATATTGTTAAGCTGGAGAGGGTTCAGAAAGATTTACTAGAATGTTGCCAGGATTAAAGGGTTTGTGTTATAAGGAGAGGCTGGAGCATTGGAGTTTGAGGGGTGACTTTTATAAAGGTATATAAAATTGAGGGGTATAGATAAAGTGAATCACAAGTGTCTTTTCCCTCAGGTGGGGGATTTCAAGACTAGGGGGCATTTTTAAGGTGAGCGGAGAAAAAGTTTAAAAAGACATGAGGTGCAACTTTTTTTATAAAGGGAGTGGTTCGTGTGTAGAATGAACTTTCAGTGGAGATTGTGAATGTAGGTACAGTTACAACGTTTAAAAGACATTTAGGTAAGTACATGAAGAAGATATGTTTTTGGAGGGATACGGACCAAGCATGGGCAGGAGGGACTAGTTTGGGATTATGATGGGCATGGTCTGGTTGAACTGAATGCTCTGGTTCTGAACTATATGATTATAAATCTTATTTTAAAAAAAAGTCTATCTGCATTTACCTCTGTGTCACAATTGGAAAAGGACTCACTTACATACAACTAAGGAGCAGGATTAGGCTACTCTGCCCTTCACCATTCAGTTAGCTTACTGCTGATCTGGTTTTAACCTCCCCTTCACATTCCTACTTACTCCAATATTCATTTACCGTTTGTTTATCCAGAATCTATTTATTTCTATTTTAAAAATCAGATTCTTTCTCCGTCACCTTTTGAGGAAGAAGTTCCAAAGACACTTTATGCTTCATGAGAAAATCCTTGCTATCTCCTTTCTAAAATGGGCAGCTCCTTATTTGTAAACAATAACTCCTAGTTCTAGCTTCTTCACTACAGGAAACATTATTTCCACACCAACCATGTCAATTTTACTCATTTCATTTCTAAAGAAAAGTGTTTGAAATTAAGTTAACCTTAAATTGCAGTATTTTATTTGGTGATGCAAAAGGTCCTTGGTACATAGATAAAAGGTAATTTGAGATGGGATATATAATTTATGATAATAAAACCCACAATGAGTTTTTTTAAAAGACTAGTTGGAAAGCGCACTCTGCTTTTTGCACCCCGAAATATAGAATACAAGAAACAAAGAATTTCCTGCTGTACTTGTTCAAAACTTCAGTTAAACAACAGTTGATGTATTTTGTTTAGCTTTTTACAACGGAAAAGGCGAAGCATAGGGACTGGTAGATGTGAGGACAAACTGTTATGGTGAATCTTGAACTAAGAAATTTTTGAGTACATTGTTCTCTCCTTCATAACATGATTAAAATTCTGGTCACAGATTTCTTCGACTGGTCATCTGAGACTGAGGAGGATATAAATTTGTGATATCATTGAGGAGTAAGATGAAAGTTTCTTTATGGGATCATGTTTTCTATCCTCTGGCTTTAATGGTGCACAAGGCGGGCAAAGTACAAGCTTGCATCTGTTTCCACATCAAGATTTTCCTTCAACTGGTCACTAGCTTGTCACCAGAAGCTATAGGTTAAGGGCTGTTACTCCATGTCAAGCATGGCTGATTAGAAGCCTCCCTCTTTCCCCCAAACCCCACCCTTTCTCGCTAGGTATATTGCAACAATTTATAGGTTGACAGTTGACTAGTTTGGCCACAATCTGAACATATCTTTTATGGTCATCAAATCCTGAAATAAAACTCTAACTTGGAGCTTTTGACTCAAAGGCAGAAATATTACTTTGTGACAGGACTTCCACCCCTTTTGCTGTAATATTGTGGCATTCACTGTAGATGTATTAAAGCAGAATTTATAAGTTATATTTTTAAAAATAATTTGTTCCTTTTTAAAAAGTGTTGTGAAGGATTTTATGTAGGTAGGATTAGTCAAGATACTGAACGTTAAATGTGTAGTCTGGATCAAATCCTACACAGGAGTTATGAGTAACGTGAATCTGAGGGAATATCTGGCATGAAGCCCGAAAATATGTTTTGGTTGCCTCCTGCTTTGCATACAAAAGGTTCTGTATGGCATATTAGTATGGTTCATCTTCAACCCCACCTTTCCTCAACATGTCAGTTCTTGCAATAACACTGGCAATGAGGTTGTCTCAATCCATACAGTACTAGAAAGAGGCTATGATTTTGTATTACAAATTAATTCCTCTTGGATACAACATGTGTGTCTGCCGTTCAAAAGTGACCATGCCACAGAATAAGCTCTAAAGTAGCCTTTGTTATTTCAGATCACTGAGAGCCTCTAGTGGTAGGAACTGAATGCAGCAACATAGCATTGTCACTCTAATTGATGCAACATACCAAAGGAACTGATTTTTGGCACGATTCTCCTCCTCCATGAACTGACCACAGAAAACATTGAAGAAATGTTTTATGCAGTGTATCTAAGCACCAGATCCTTCATGAATGTGTAGCCTGTCTGGGATTATGGGAGATGGCAAGACTTTGGAGGAAGCACGTATCTGGCATGAAAGCTTGGTTGATCTTAAATTGGTTTTAGGATATTTCTTAGCTGTTATTATTATTGGAAATCATTTATTAAATAATCCAGAATCCAGGCTGGTCTAAGAATTGCCCTGGAAATGAGCTTAAGCTAATGAGAAGGGCTTGTGATGTGATGCATTTATGTATCCCTTAAAATGCAGAGTGCTAAGTAGTTTCTATTGTCAAGGCAAAAAGAATTTATGCATATTGCATACTTCTTTAAAGAAAGGGGTTATAAAGACATCCAATTCTACTCCATCCCTATCGCAGTGTCCTGATCAATCAGAGTTTACTTGTCAGTTGAGAATTAAGATTGACAATTACATCTTCAGACCAGTGATGGCCCAACCAATCAGCATCCTCTTCTCATGCTGTACATAATGGGTGTCTCTTTTCTGTCTCAAGTCTGTTTTAGATTAGATTCACTACAGTATGGAAGCAGGCTCTTCGGCCATGCTACGCCACACAGACCCTCCAAAGAGTAACCCACCTAGACCCATTTCCCTCTGACAAATGCACCTAACACTGTGGGGCAACTTAGCATGGCCAGTTCACCTGACCTGCATATCTTCGGACTGTGAGAGGAAACTGGAGCACCCAGAGGAAACCAGTGCAGACTCTGGGAGAATGTGCAAACTCCACACAGACAGTCGTATGAGGCTGGAATCAAACCTGGGACCCTGGTGCTGTGAGGCAACAGTGCTAACCACTGAGCCACCTTGCCGCCCCTTTCTTGGTCCATGTTCTGATGAGTGCAAGACAAAAATCTTCAACTTCTAGTTTCCATTTAGCAATATTTAAGTTCTTTATCTTTCAGAAGATATTCACACTTATTATATAGTGGAAAATGGTAAAGTTATTGAACAGCACAAGAAGTGAAAACACCTTTAATCTTTGTTCTTCATTTTCAGGTTTATGCAGTGAAGATGGTGAGGTAACACCGTTGTTTGTCTCTTAATAATTGACTTGAAAATAAAACATTGAACCTAGGCTGCCATTCAAATGGGTCTACGGAATTGGTCGTACTGGATTGCAAGAGACGCAAGAAACCTGGTGATCTGTTGTGTTTTGTCTTTCGCTTCAGAGAGATCTTCCGGTGTGTTGATGCAAACCTCTGAAAGCAGGAAGTGTTAAAGAAATGTTTCACATTGTGTCCAACCATCGGATCCTTTACGAATGTGTGGCCTGTCTGCGATTATGGGAAATGGCAAGACTTTGGGGGACTAAAAAAAAGAGACAATATCTGGCATGCACTTTGTGAATTGGAAAATTTAAGTAAAACACAGTATCAGTCCATAGGCTGTGCATGGTCACCTAAGCAGCAATTGGCAGTATGAGTCTTCAATGAAATATCCTTTTGGAATAGCAGGGGCAGAACTGATTTGGAATCAGTCCTGTCTGTTTCTAATACTCTTTTTGTTGGGGATAGGGGGGGTGGGGGGAGTGTCAGGAAATCCAGTTTGAGATATATTATTTCTGCTGATAAGGTCTAAAGGGAGAATATTAGTGCAAGGCTATCTCTGTGCACCCAGCTCCTCCCTCATTCTGTTTCCTGCTGTATAATTTTTAAGAGACCCTTTTATAAAGTAAGTGCACCTCAAATAACAAGACTGAATGCATTGCACAAAACTGCTACCAAACTGGTTTTCACCAGGTCTCATGCCCAGAAACACTGCTGCAGTCTGTTTTTTTTCCCCCTGGGCTTTCAGTAGTGAATTTCTTTTGCTTTATTCGCTTCCTCATCACCCCCACCTGTTTCCCTGCCATGCTTTCTTTTTCTCTTCATCTCTGAGGAAGCTATCTCCTCTTCTCAAGGCGCTCTGTTTCTACTGTAATTTTTTGGATGAATTTTAGACTTGAAGGGGGAAAGATACTATTTTTCACAACCCATTTCTGTTCTTAAAAGTGATCTACCTCTTTAAAAAAAAATTTGTAATCAACTTCTTTTGCGAAGTCCACGCCACTTTAGCTCTCCCACTCTCAAAACCATTCCTGTTTTGTTTTGTTTCTTTTTGTGGGGACTTTGTTAAAATAAAAATTGTATGAAGTGTTTGTAGTAATTAAATAACATAGGATATATTTAAAATTATTTAAATTGTGTTTCAGGCAACATGTCTGATGTATGTGATTCCTTCATTGCATTGTTAATTTTCTTTTTTGGTTTATTTTAATTTGGGCTGTGAGAATAAATGTGTAGAATGTTTCTGTAACCAGATTGTTGTTGCTCTTGTCATCTTGATGTGTCTTGCATTTTCTTTGACAAGAGGGTGGTGGAAACATGGCAAGTCTGATGTCTCTTCCTTCCCCTCCGCCCACCACCACCACCACCACCCATATGTTCTATCTCCCATGTGCGTGCATGGCTGTGCTAATTTTAAATCTTCAAGGCAGAGATTGTTGGGGCTTTGGGCTAGGAGTATAAGGCAAGATGTGCTGAATGATCACAAACATGACTGTTTCATGTTTGTAGGTCACACTACAAGGAATTGTGTGAATGGAAACAGTAAATTACAGGGAACAACAGAGTTGGAGTTCAAGATAGGAAATCTGAATTCTCTGTCATTGGAAGACAGCTGTAGAAAACTAATGTTAGTTACCTATGCAAACAAGCTAGTACGCAAGTTTCAAAAAGAAATCTGAAAAGTTAATTGAATCCCCTTTATCTCAAGGGGATTGACATTTGAAATGAGGAAAGTTGTTATGCAGAACAATGGTTAAGCCTGTTCAGTAATATTCCATCTGGTTTTGCACATTGACCCTCAGGGAAAATGAGTGTTAACATTAGAGCTTAGGCCCTTTTTAAATTAGAAAGCACTTTTGCTGCATAAGGTCTGATGGAAATCTGAAACCTGTGGATGCTTGGACAACTGAAATTTTCATGATTGAGATGAGCTAAGACTGATCTGGAATAAAGATTTCAAAGTAATTGAAAGGAGCATCAGATCAAATATGATGCTGGGCCAGCATTTAATGTTCATCCAGCAGTTAAGAGTTGGCTATGGCTCTGGAGTCACAATGTAGGTTAGCAATTTTCTCCCCTAATCAACAATATTGGACTTTTTTTTAATCGAATAAAAAACCCATTCCCTAGAACATTACCTCGGTGTCTGGATTAATAATCTGATGATAATACCACTAGGCCATCACCTCGCCAACTAGTTTGTAAGGCATAATATCTTTACATATGTAGCGGCCATGTGGCCAATCCACTGTCATTTCCAGGTCAGGGTGAGAATGATTTAATTACAGAGTCATGCACTCAGAGACATGCCTCACCAAACACACTCTGATCATGCACACTGCAGATAGCTGCATGAAGCTCTGCCAAGTCTAAAGTCAAGACACCAAATAGATTAGTTCGGGCATGAAGTTTCTTTAATGTATCCAGTTTGGTTATAGCTGGGCTTATGTGCAGGATTAAGGTCAATTTCCCTATTCAATGTTTGATGCTAGACGACTAACGAGAAGGAAATTTTTAGAATACCACCTCCCCAACTCAAGGCTTGTATTCAATGTACACAATTTTCTGAATTGCTTTGGGTGAATAAATATGTCAGTAAGTCTGACATAGGCAAAATATTAATGAACTAAGATTAGCGGAGCTGGCTGGAACAAGTTTGGTAGTAGGGGGCTCGAGAGAATCCGGCCTGTGCCTGATCTCTAGTGCTAGGGAAACCATCCAGAATTGTGGAGGATAGAAAAGCCTGGACTTGTTTGAACCCCTATGGCTGTTGAAGGCCACCCAGTAAAATCTCATTATCAAACAGTATCTGATCCAGAAACCCACCAGTGGTAGAGGGTAGCTGCTGAACACACACTTGCCTTCCCATGGCTCCAACTTTGCATTTTCCCAAGTCCCATCACTTGTCTCTGTGGATCTAGCATCCAGCCTCTGTATAGGCCTTGGAGTATTACCAGGTGTTGCTGCAAGTAATGGAGAGCTGCTAGTCTCTGACTGACCAGCTGCTCTCCAGGGTCAAGCTTTCAACCCTCCGATATCCTCAATCACAAATGGCCTAACACCAGCCAGTTTAGAGCCTAAGTGCACTTAATTTGCATCAGGCCTTCTCAAATGATGTACCTAACCTCCCAGGAAGAGAGAACCATGTCACTGGAACTTAATTTCATCCAAGATATTAACCCATCCTTCCTTTCACATGCCAAGGGACCTCTTGTTTATGTAACAGTATTTTATTTAGGACTTTCACTAGTACTCCCTTCCAGGAACATGTCTTCAATGCCATTGACTTGGTCCTGAAATATAAGCAGTTTTCTGTAAATAATTGTTTTGTAGGAAAGAACATGACTTTTGCTGAGAGAGCATTTCATCACACTCATTAGGCCAGTTACTAATACCAATAAAGGGGAAGAACAATATTTATATATTACTCGCCTGTCACTACAAATGTTGGTTGTTCCCCATTTTATTGGTGGTATTGTGAATTGCTCTGTAAGATGAAAAGGTTTGATAAATGATTTTTCAGCAATTTCTTTGATTGACCAAAAAAAATGTCAGCCAAAGAAAATAAATAAGCTCCTCAGTTATTGTGAGGCTGAAAAGGTTGCAGTTGTTCCATTCTCCCTATTGTCGAGTCACTTGCCTGTGTCTGTATCTCCAGTGCTGCCTAACGGCGCACGTAGCAGAGACACTTAACAGCTTTCCCCTTGTAGTCATCCTTTGGGTTTACTGCAATTGGTCCAATTCGTAGATTTTAGGCTTGCTTTTGCATTTTAAAGAACTTAAGACTCGTCTGCAGCCAGTAGTGAAAGGATTCTGGAATGGTAGCAAAATTGTGTTGTCAAAGTTTCAGCCCATGTAGGAACTGAGCTGAGAAAGATTGTGAATGGGTGTTTATTAAGTAATCAATGGTTGTATTATACTTAAGAGACCTTCAGGGATTGATTAGCCCAATTGGCTAGATGGCTGATTTGTAATGCAGGATGACATCAACAGTGTAAGTGCTTATTCTGTATCAGCTGTGTTCGCACCTTTTTGACTTTGCCCCTTGCCTGAGGCATGATGACCCTCGGGTTAAATCACCACTAGTTATCTCTCTCTAAAGAGAGAATGGGATATTAGCAACTTTACTTGCTTTACGTTGAAGGATACCAGATCTGGAAAGTCACATATTGGTAGTTCACCTCAGCATTATAAAAGTGTAAACATTCTTTCTCTTGCATCCTCCTCTCGGCAATTACAAATATAGTATTATTGTATGCATTATTTGTTCCTAATGTCCAGCAACTTAACTCATAGGCAATGTTTTGCTGTAGTTGAGACAAATTTCAGGAGTATGATTCAAATACACTCATGTTGTTGTGACTGTTTGACCCGAGTTAATGTTTTGTCAACAAATCACGCTTAACTGGTGCATTATTCAAAGCTATGCTGCCAAAGTGTAATGCTAAGTAAAAGATAGCTTTAGTCCCTACTCTGAGGGTAAACTCATAGTTTGTTGTCACTGTTGGTAGATTGTGCAGGAGTAGTAGTAAAGTCCTGCAAAGTAGGAGGTAGTAAGGGGACTTCAGGTGCAAGTTAAGTAAGGAGTAAATTGCGGATGTTATTTTTCAAAAAGCATTTGATAAGGTACCACTAGAGGTTACTATGTAAAATTGGGATTCCTGGATTTGCTGGAAGTCTGTTAGCATAAGTGGAATATTTTAAGGAGGTAAAACAGTAGGAAATAAGCTGAGATTTATTCCTAGAGTGAGGAAAAATTAAATATGATCTTATTAAGACTTGTATCATTCTTAGCAGGGCAGATGTTCCCTTTGTGAAAGTTCAAACTCAATATCATTGTCTTAGAATAAGGCACTAGCCATTTAGAACTGAAGATAGATTCCTTAGATTATATTAGATTCCCTACAATGTGGAAACCAGCCCTTCGGCCCCATGAGTCCACGCTGACCCTCCGAAGACTCATTTCCCTCTGATTAATGAACCTAACACTATGGGCAATTTAGCATGACCGCCACATCTTTTGGAATGTGAAAGGAAACTGGAGGACCCAGGAGAATGTGCAAATTCCACACAAGCCGTCGCCCGAGGCCGGAATCAAATCCCGGTCCCTAGTGCTGTGAGGTAGCAGTGCTGGCCACTGTGCTGCCTTGTGACTCTTTTGGAATTCTTTACACCAGAGAGCTGTGGTTGCTCAGTCATTTTATACATTCAAAGTAGAGATTGATTGATTGTTAAATATTCTAGGGCTAGTAAATCAGATACGATCTTTCTGAACAGCAAAGTTGGCTCATAGGACTTTGTGTTTGTGTTCCGAGTGGGGAAAAGGGGACGGCAAAAAACCTAATTGGAAAAAGACCAAGAAAAGCAATATTTAATAATTGGAGCACCGCAGATTTAAATTTCTAGCATCAGCATTCAGCCTAAAAAGTGCAAGTTGATATAATCAAAGCATTGAACTGGCAGCAGTTCAAGAATAGGTTATAAATCCTGTGTTGACAAGTGGCATCATAAAATGCCCATGACAGATACTACAGCATAGCAAAGGTTGCAATAGGTTTGGTGTTTGCTGAGACTTTTAACTCCCATCTGTTTGAAATTAGTAAGAGGAGTTGTTAATATCTCTCAACTAAGAGGGAGAAATGGTTACTATTAAAACTGACCTGTTTTCATTGAGCACTTTATTATATCTGTTAGAATTTGAAATTGCTTCAGATACTAGTGTTGCCACTTTTACCAAATGATTTATGGCAGTGTGAGAGAATTGGCCTTGGATTAAATATCCCCGATGTCCTACTTCCGTCACCTCTCCCTCCCCACTCGTAGGTTACAGTCACCCCTGAGTTCAGTACGATACCATTTTTGGGCAGCAATGAACTTTCAATACTGTTTAGTGTCTGACCTCATTATGTGCTCTGGAGTAATAAGGGCAAACACTGAGGTGTGTTGACTGCCTTTACATGCACAGAGATTGCAAAAGCCCATTGAGGGGCAATGAGACAGGTCAAGAACATATGTTTAGGGAGTGCAGTGCAAGGCTGCTGAGAGGAAGGGGAAGTATTTCCATTGGGACCAGGGTGCATTTCAATGTGGGTGACACCTTTGTGATGACTGGAGTTGGGTTTTGAGTAAAAAACAACTTGCTTGATTATCCTGAGAGGTATAATCTTGGAAAGCCAATGAGAAACTGGGGAGAAAAAAAATTGCCTTCGAAAAGAGGTTTCTTTTAATGAAAATGTACCCTATATGATGCTGTAGGTGACTATTGTTAGTTTGAACACTTGGGCAAATGTTGCTGATTCTCACTCAATTTCTAACTTGCACTATAAACTCATTATCTTATCACACCAGTGTGGAAACAGTTATAAGATATATTTAACAAAGTTTTAAAAAAATCAACAACCCAAGAAGTATTTAGTTGTGCGTGAGTTGGAATTGAGTCATCTAGACCTCACATTCCCAGTTAAAATTCTCTGCCCAGCGTTGTGCCACTCATTTACCCTAGGAGAGAAAAAGATCCATAATCCTTGTTCAGCTGGGGTGGAGGGGGAGTGGGGGTTGAAGTATGTGTGTTTCTAGACATAACTCACTTTGTCTCTGTTATGTTAGTCTAAGTTATACTAATTGTACTACATTGTTGAATGGCTTTGCATTAACTGGGTAAATGTTGGCATTTCTGGACTGGTACCAGACCGAGGAGTCAACAGCATCTGGAGAAGAGTAAAGTGGACAAAGATTTTCTAATAAGTAATGCTGCGATATTTTATTTGACACCAACAAATTATATATTCTAAGCATTTACTGTAATAAAACATCTCCAGGCATTTTACAGGAGTGTGTGTGTAGTTTGACTAAATAGCATGAGAAAATATTAGTGCAGATGGCCTGAAACAACACCTGCTGAGAAAGAGAGGTGAAGAGGTTGGAAAGCGAATTCCTGAACTCGTGGCAACTGAATGCACAACCACTAATGGGGCGGCTCAGTGGCTGGCACTGCTGCCTCACAGCATCAGAGACCCAGGTTCGAATCCCACCTCAGGCAACTAATGGAGTTTGTACATTATCCTTGTGTCTGCGCAGGTTTCCTCCTATAATCAAAAGATATGCAGGTCAGGAGAATTGGCCATGCTAAATTGCCTATAGTGCATTAGTCAGGAGTAAATATAGGGTGGGGGACTGGATCTGGGTGGGTTACTCTTCAGAGGGTTGGTGTGGACTCGTTGGACTGAAGGGCCTGTTTTCATACTGTAGGGAATTTAATCTAATCAATGGTGCAGCGAATATTGAGAATGGTGAAGAAGCCAGAATTATATAAATTCACCTATCTAAGAGAATTGTAGAGTCGAAGGAGATTACAACTTCAGGGAGGACGACTTTAAATGGAGGAGAAACTTGTAATTGAGATGTTGCTTGATTGGGACCCAATGTAGGTCAGCAGGTACTGGGGCGATGCGTAAATGCAAGATGGTGAGAGTAAGCAGCTGTCAAGTTTACCCATCCTTGTAAATATATTGTAAATGAGTCCATAGATGTGCAGGGTAGGTCAATTGGCCATGCTAAATTGCCCATAGTGTTAGGTGCATTAGTCAGAGTGGAAAAGGGTATGGATGGGTTGCTCTTTGAAGGGTCAGTGTGGACTGGTTGGGCCGAAGGGCCTGTTTCTACACTGTAGGGAATCTAATCTAACATATAGGGAGGGGCTGAATAGGCTGGGGCTATTTTCCCCTGCAGTGTCAGAGGCTGAGGGGTGTCCATGCAGAGGTTTATAAAATCGTGAGAGGCATGAACAGGGTGAATAGCCAAGGTCTTTTCCCCAAGGTAGGGGAATCCAAAACTAGAAGGCATCGGTTTAAGGTGAGGGGGAATGATTTACAAGGGACTTAAAGGGCAACTTTCTCACGTTGAGGATGATGTGTGTATGGAACGATCTGCCAGGGCTGATGATGGAGACTGTTATGATGATAACATTTAAAAGGTATCCAGATATGGGCCAAATACTGGAAAACGGGTGTAGATCTGTTTAGGATGTCTGATTGGCATGGACGAATTGGACTGAAGGATCTGTTTCCATGCTGTGTAACTCTGACTATATGATACATCTTTTAACTGTCTGTACATGTGTACTTAAACATGTCAACAGCAGGTGTCACTATTGTGCCACAGTTTCTTACAGCCTGGTGGAGGAGGGATACCATTTAATAAACCATGCAATGTCATTAATCATTTTAACCTTGCATTAGACTGGGATTTTACAGAACAATGTGTCTGATCTTTCCTTTGGTAATTCAATTTTTCCTTTCCTCTTAAACTGTTTCCCAGCTTAACCTCATCAAAGTCTTTAATGATGATTCTTCACTGCTTATGGAGAGACAGCTACACTCTGTTCAGCATGAACTCATTCTGTTACACTTAATAGCATGAGACACAGTGGATTGTGACTAAGGCTGTATTTCACCCAATTCCTCCAACATGCAACTGAGCTCCACTGGATAGGAAAGATCAAGGATCAATCCCTGGTTTATGCTGAATTGGCTGGTTCTGGCAGACTGGTAGTAATTGGTCTCAATGCTGCCGAACTGAAGTCGACAAAGCTTCTTCCTGTTCTCTATCGTAATCCCAACTGGAAGGTAGAGTACGTAGGAGCATCAGATGAGAATAAAGTAAGGTGGCTTTGTGACATCGTCCACATCAAAACCGCCTGATGCCAAATGTGAGACCTGAAGTTTTGATTTTGTTTTTAAATATTGTGGGAAAAGATCCTGCATCTTGATGTTTGATTGACAGTTCTGCTCTCAAATGGTTTCAAACCTGTTGAGTTGCCAGCTCCGAGCCCCATGGCAGTGGATTTTCAAACTACCTCCAGAATGTGAAGTATAGAATCAATTTGGTTAGAGATAAAGAAGAAAAAAGGTACAGTTACATTGCTCGTTGTAGCCTATAGACTGCCAACTGTAATGCAAAGGATGTTGAGGAATAAATCAAACTAAGTTACAGAGAGGTACAAGCAATCTCGAACAGTTACAATGGAGGACTTTCTTCATCTGACTGTGGACCAGGTCCAGTTTATGTATGCTTCCTCAAAAAGGGAAAGGTAAGGAAAAAGCAGATCAAAATGAAGAAAAGGTGTGTTTATGACATGTCATGTTGAACATTCAATGAGAACAAGATTGAATATAGAAGGGAAGTGAAAAGCAAATAAGAGGAGGAGATTTAGATTTTATTGTCACGTGTGCTTACATACAGGAGTGCAGAGAAAAGTGTACAATGTAGCCACACATGGTGCCAACTTGTGTACAAGGTACCTAAGTACAAAAAGCTTGGTCCAATATAGTAGAAAAGAGAAACAAAGTTTAAAAGGTGAAGCATTACAGACATTCTCAGGATAAAAAGAAAAACAAATAGTCATAGAGGTGTACCTCACAGCAACACACCCTTCAGTCCAATTCGTCCAGGCCGACCAGAAATCCCAACCCAATCTAGTCCTTCTTCAGCCCATTCCTGAAGAAGGGCTCATGCCCGAAACATAGACTCTCCTGCTCCTTGGATGCTGCCTGACCTGCTGCGCTTTCAACTCATTTTCAGCAAATGTTGCAATTGTACCACCTCCACCACTTCTCTCTTGTTGCTTATTCCATACATGTACCACCCTCTCTGTGAAAAAGTTGCCCCTAAGGTCTCTTTGTCCTCTAGCTTTGGACTGTCCCAGCCCAGGGAAAATACTTTGTCTATTTATCCTGTCCATCTCCCTCCTGATTTTATGAACCTCTATGAAGTCACCCCTCAGTCTCTGATGCTCCAGGGAAAACACCCTGAGTCTATTCAACCTCCCCCCTATAGCTCAACCCCCTCCAATCCTGGCAACATCCTTGTAAATCTTTTCTGAACCCTTTCAAGTTTCACAATTTCTTTCCAATAGGAAGGAGACCAGCATTGCACGCAATATTCCAACAGTGGCCTAACCAATGTCCTGTACAGCCGCAACATGACCTCCCAACTCCTGTACTCAATACTCTGACGAATAAAGGAAAACAAACCAAATGCCATCTTCACTATCCTATCTTCCTACGACTCCACTTTCAAGGAGCTATGAACCTGCACTCCAAGGTCTCTTTGTTCAGCAATGCTCTCTAGGAGCTCACCATTAAGTGTATAAGTCCTGCTCTGATTTGCTTTCCCAAAATGCAGCACCTCACATTTATCTAAATTAAACTCCCCCTTCTCAGTCCATCGGCCCATCTGATCAAGATCCTGTTGTAATCTGAGGTAACCTTCACTGTCCACTACACCTCCAATTTTGGTGTCATCTGCAGACTTACTAACTATACCTCTTATGCTCACATCCAAATCAATTTATATTAATGATGTAAAGCAGAGGACCCAGCACCGTCCCTTGTGGCACACCAGTGGTCACAGGCCTCCAATCCTTACAACTGATTGCTTCTGAAAAACAATTATGTAGGATGCTACAAATCGTGTTGACAAATTAATGGCTTTAGTAGTGTTGGATAAATCTTGCTAGAGCACCAGAGCAATGTTCGTCCTTTTCTTCAAGTGAGATCATGAACTTTCATGGGATCTCTTCCATTTACCAAACAGGAGGACCACTCATTTTAGTGCCTTTTTCAAAGTATACCATCTCTGGCAAATTGCATCACCCACTTAATACTACATGGAATATAACTGATGTTACTTAATGCTCAAGTGGTTTGAACCAAAAATGAGAAAAATAAAATTTTGCAGCAATTTTTACTTTTACTGTTCATTGTCTGTGAAAGGGATAGCGTAAATTCAGGTTGTCCCATCGTGGAAGGAAATTTTTAGTAAGCTTCTTGGTCACCGTTACGAAAATTATCTTATCCCATTACCTGTTCTAGAACTTGATCGATCATGTTCTTTCACTTCAAACTCCAATGCAGTAGTTAGTGCATTTTGCCAACCTTCAATGAACCATTACAATACAGGATTTGAGGTGTACACACATCTATAAAATTAACCTCATTTCAATACTGAAAATCTTTAATTTTCCAAATTCTCTATTCATACAGCCCTGTGATCTCACCAACATCATCTATATATTCACGTCCACAATATCAACATTTCTCTTAGGTCTCAGTCAATGTTCACTTATGACTTAGTGAAGTGAACTAAGTCATAAGTTTGCTTATGTTTCTACTGAAGGCTGGCTTATTGCCCCCTGTATGCAGTGCACAGCTGTATGGGTCTTAAAAGGAAACACTGATCATGTGCAACCTGTTTGCTCCCTATACAGAACATTCCTGATTGTTACTAATGGAGCGCAGTTTGGTGGAAACATTGGCTTTAGAACTTGAAGAGCTGCACTGTTCAGTGCTGCTTTTTCCAATGTAAGTATTTTTTCTGATATTAGCTGCACATGGGTTTTGGTAATTGCTATTTTGAAATGTTTAGATTAATCACCAAGTTGCTAAAACCTTTCAATTGTTTGTTTCTCCCTTGTGCTTTCTTCTCCTTTATTCATCCCTAAAGTGGTTTGAATTAGACTGTCGTGATCAAACACCTACTATATCTGTAATAAAGAAAATACCTAATGCAGTGCATGGGGAATGTTTCTTAAATTTTCTTTAAATCACACTGAAATAAGCAAAAATGAAAATCTCTGCAAACCTGCTGAAACTGATGTTACCAATCATAAGGCATTATTTGAAGGGTAATTCTTTGCCACCAGACATGCTTTGGAGTGGACTCCTCAGACATTTCCCTTCACATTTACATGAAAGCTTTTAGATTTTTCTTTGCTACTTGTCAACAGTCTTAACAGCTATCTACTGATGTGGGTGCGATTTCCAACAATTGTCCTCAGCACCAAAAAACGTTTTTATTCCTCCTAACAACTATACAGCCTATCCAATCACAGATTTAATGCTATTAAAGTTCCCTATATTACAACAGCAGCTATGCATCAATAATACTTCATCATGTGAAGTGCTTTGGGACATCCCAACAGCACAAAAGAGGGCTGGCAAATGCAAGTTTTCCTTTTGTTATATTGCTTAAGCAATTTACAGTATTCAGTCTGTTAACTAAATACAACATTGAATTGTACAAATTCTAACTAGGGAAAAAAATACACTGACTTTGTCTAAAATAATGTAAAGGATATCAGTTTCTGTAAATCTGTCCTTTGTTAAATAGCTTTTATGAAAGCATATTGGTGATAAGTAATCGTATAGCTCTGTTTACTTTATTACTTCTAACTTCTCTTTTTCTTTCCATCTCAGTCAAGTGATGATGAGTTTTCATTTTTATTCTTTTACACAATGCAGCAAACTTTATTTTAACTGGCACCTTATGAACCAGAATTCTTGATAAACCAACAAAAAATATGTACCTGAAATATTGGAAGTTTACTGTACTATCACAATTTCCACAATGTTTGAGTAGACAGTTGAGGATGCACATGAGAAGGGTCTCTGCCTCTACATTTTATCCAAAAGCAAAGTTGCATGTTCATTTAAGTGATTTATGCTGTAAATAAAGTATAAGTGATATGTATACCCCCCTGCATTACTTACCTAGAACTTAGTGTGTGTGTTTACAGTGATTATTTGAACCTCTTGTTCGATTGAGAAGGAATCTCTAACTAGATAGGTCAATTTGATCAATTGGTACACACCTTGTCCCATAGTGCTGGTTGATAAAAAGGTTTGTTGTACTTTGTTTGTAATAATGACTTTTTTTATCCACAAGATATTATTCAGAATTCTTCTTCAATTGTTACTGTAGTAGGATTATGTTCAATTTTAATTTTAAGATATCCTGATTGTGGACAACTGTTGATGTAAACCCCTGCAACGACTGGTCCATAAATGTCCTTTAACCTTACAGCAACATCAGTTACAATCAAAGGACACACAAATATCCAGTAAGGAAACATTCCATTTTAAGAAACCTGAGACAAGCCATCCTGGAAGAATCTGTGCAAAGTCTGAAAAAGGTAGAAAGTAATCATTACAATTCCTGCGCCAAATTCACAAAACATATTTGATGGGCCTGTATTATATTATTTACATGGTTAGATTTTATAATTGTTTCTGCAAAGGACCTTACAAGTTTCAGGATGCATCAGACAAAAGAATCCTGCTGGGAAGGAGTGTTCTTTTTTCCACAGTTGAGTAGTCTATTTCCATAGTTTTAGATGAATTAAGCTTTATTGAACATAAAAACAATTTTACCTTGTAACTGCTTCTTAATCTCTTTGGTGAGATAAAAAAGGTAATAGTCATAAAGATGTATGGCACAGAAATTAACCCTTTGGTCCAATCCCTCCATGTCTACCAGATATCTTAACCTAATCTAGTTCCATTTGCCAGCACTTGGCCCATATCCCTCCAAACCCTTCCTATTCAAATGCCCATCCAGATGCCTTTTAAATATTGTAATTATATCAGCCTCCTCCATTTCCTCTGGAACCTCATTCCATACACACCACCACCCTCTGAGTGAAAATGTTGCCCCTTAGGTCTCTTTTCTATCTTTCCCCTCTCACTCTAAACCTACGCCCTCTAGTTCTAGACTCACCCAACCCAGGGAAAAAATATTGTCTATTTATCCTATCCATTCCCCTCATGATTTTATAAACCTCTATAAGGTCACCCCTCAGCCTCCAACGCTCCAGGGAAAACAGCCCCAGCCTATTCAGCCTCTCCCTATAGCTCAAACCCTCCAACTCTGGCAACATCCTTGTAAATCTTTTCTGAGCCATTTCAAGTTTCATAACATCCATCCTATAGGAAGGAGACCAGAATTGCATGCAATATTCCAGAAGTTGCCTAACCAACATCCTGTACAGCCACAACATGACCTCCCAACTCCTATTCTCATATTCTGACCAATAAAGGGAAACATACCAAACAACTTCTTTAATATTGTATCTACCTGTGATTACTTACAAGGAGCTATGAACCTGCACTCCAAAGTCTCTTTGTTCAGCAACACTCCCCAGGACCTTACTATTAAGTGTGTAAATCCTGCTCTGATTTACTTTTCCAAAATGCTGCACCTCGCATTTATCTAAATTAAGCTCCATCTGCCACTTTTCAGTCCATTGGCCCATCTGATCAAGATCTCGTCGTACTCTGAGGTAACCTTCTTTACTATCCATTACACTTCCAATTTTGGTGTCATCTGCAAACTTACTAACTATACCTCCTATGTTCATATCCAAATCATTTATATAAATGACACAAAGTAGTGGACCCAGTACCGACCCTTGTCGCACTCTACTGGCCACAGGCCTCCATCTGAAAAGCAGCCCTCCACCACCACCCTCTTTCTTCCACCTTTGAGCCAGTTCTGTATCCAAATGGCTAATTCTCCCTGTATTCCATGACATCTAACTTTGCTAACCAATCTCCCATGAGGAGCCTTACTGAAGAAAATGTATACCACTCTGCCCTCATCAACCCTCTGTTACTTCTTCAAAAAACTCAAATCAAGTTTGTGAGACATGATTTCTCACACACAAAGCCATGTTGACTATCTCTAATCAGTCTTTGCCTTTCCAAATACATGTACATCCTGTCCCGCAGGATTCCCTCCACCACTGACGTCAGGCTCACTGGTGTATAATTCCCTGGCTTTGCCCCTTTTCTTAAAAAGTGGAATCACATATCACATTAGCCAACCTCGAGCTTTGACTATCGATAGTACAAATATCTCAGCAAGGGGCCCAGCAATCACTTCCCTCGCTTCCCACAGAGTTCTAGCGTACCCCTGATCAGGTCCTGGGGATTTATCCACCTTTATGCATTTCAAGACATCCAGCACTTCCTCCTCTGTAATATGGACATTTTTCAAGATGTCACCATCTATTTCCTCACATTCTATATCTTCCATGTCCTACTCCACAATAAACACTGATGCAGAATACTCCTGCAGCTCCACACAAAGGCTGCCTTGCTGATCTTTGAGGTGCCCTATTCTCTCCCTAGTTACCCTTTTGTCCTTAATGTATTTGTGAAAACCCTTTGGATTCTCCTTAACCATATTTGCCAAAGCTATTTCATGTCCTCTTTTTGCCCTCCTGATTGCCCACTTAAGTACACTCCTACTGCCTTTATACTCTTCTAAGGATTGACTCAATCTATCCTGTATATACTTGACATCTGTTTCTTTTTTATTCTTAACCAAACCCTCAATTTCTCTCATCATCCAGCATTCTCTACACCTACTAGTCTTTCCTTTCACCCTAACAGGAACATGCTGTCCCTGGACGCTCATTATTTCATTTCTGAAAGCTTCCCATTTTCCAGCCATCTGTTTACCTGCAAACATCTGCCCCAATCAGCTTTTAAAAGTTCTTGCCTAATACAGTCAAAACTAGCCGCCTTCCAATTTAAAACTTCAACTTTTAGATCCAGTCTATCCTTTTCCATTACTATTTTAAAACTAATAGAATTATGGTCTCTGGCCCCAAAGTACTCTCCCATTGACACCTCAGTCACCTGCCCTGCCTTGTTTCCCATGAGTAGGTCATATTTTGCACCTTCTCTAGTAGGTACATCGACATACTGAATCAGAAAATTTTATTATACACACTTAACAAATTCCTCTCCATCTAAACCCTTAATACTATGGCAGTCCCCATTAAAGTCCTCCTTAATGTAAACTATAAAAATGAAGAAATAAAGTAAAGGGGGATCATGAAAAAGACAGGCAACTATCGTAAAAGGGAAAATACTTCTATAGACATACAAATAGTGCAAAGATGATAAAAGGAATAGAGCTGATTACAGATTGAAAGAAGATTTCAACATCAAGCCACGAGGTATGGCTGAAGTTTTGAATATTTTGCAACTGTCTTTATTCAGGAAGCAGATGCTATCTAGGCCATGGTGACAGAGAAGGAATGTCAGTAACTAGAAATGCTCAAAATTCATGAGAAATTAGATAGACTTTCTGTACTGAAAGTTGACAATGCACCAGAACCAGATCAGATGCATCCAAGAATATTGATAGAAGTGAGAATGGACACTGAGGAGGCACTTACCATAATATTTCAGTTTTCCTGAGACTTGGAATGTTGGCAGAGGCCTAGAGAATAGCCCCTTGTTCAAAAACAAGTGCATGGATAAACCTAGTAATTACAGCCCAATCAGTTTAACTTTAGTGGTGGGAAAATCGCTTCAGGACAGTAATTGTGATGGAATTAATAGCAGATAAATCTTGGTTAATTAAAGATCATGTTTATCTAACTTGGTGTTTTTTGAAGAGGTAACAGAGACTATTGATTAGAGTAATGCTCTTAATAGAGTGTATATGGACTTCCAGAAAGGTGTTTGATACAGTGCTGTACAACAGATATGTAAACTCATGGGATAAAAAGGGGTAGTAGCAACGTCAATACAAATTTGGCTGAATGATAGGAAACCAGAGGAATGGTTAATGGATATTTTTGGGCTGGAGGAAGGTTTGTAGTGGTGTTCCCCCCAGGGGAACACAGGGAGTCATACATTTCCTGATATGTGCTATTAATTTAGAACATGATGCTGAGGTTACCCAATTCTGGTTGGACATGTAGTAGGGGATTTTAATCACATGATCTCCACCTACAACTGCCCATCCTGTCAAAAAAGCCTTTGTCCTCAACTCCAAAACCTCAAACAAACGTGGCTTATTTTAAAATATATAAAATATATAATAAACATAAGCCTTTATGTTGTTTCTCCTCTGGTGCATAAGTGATAGAGATTATCTCCCAGAGTCCAGGAGATTAACCTTAAATTCCTGGGAAGTCAAGGTTAATAAATAGAGTTAGCAACCCTAAGTGGTCTCCTTATGTAACTCTATAAAACCAATGTGTATCTTTATCTTTATTTGCATTTGGTTTGTCCAGCATTTCCTAGTTGCTCTAACATTTCAGTATGTTGCAATCATATTAACCAACACTATTGGTTAATAATTCACGCCTAAACAGCAGACATGGCAGTGAAGGAGGAAACTGACCGCACTGAAAGAGCTGCATGATATAGACCACCTTGTGTATTCACTTAGTTTCAGCATTGTGATAAAAGTTTCTGCAGTTCAGATGGCTTCATGTCATTTTCACCATCCTTGACCATTTACATTGGGGAGACCAAGTGTAGTCTGGGTGGCCACTTTGCGAACTCCTCCATTCTGTCTGTAGGAATGACCCTGTCCAACTGGTTGGTTGCCATTTCAATAAACCTGGTTAGAGACAAAAAAGACTTCAGATGCTGGAATCCAAACTAGACAATCAGGAGGTTGGAGGAACATAACAAGCCAAGCAGCATCAGGAGATGGAGAGGTCAACGTTTCGGGTGTAACCTTTCTTCGGGACTGGGGTTGGGCTAAGTGGAGCTGCAAATAAAATGGGGCGGACAGAGTGGTGGGGTAGGGATAAGTGAGCAGATATAAAGGGTACAGGCTGGTTGATCAATGGGAGGAATGGATCTGCTTGGTATCTGGAAAGAAGGGTCTGTCGGAGGAATGGAAGGGAGAGGGATGGGGGGGGGGAGGGGTTATTTGAAATTAGAGAACTCAATGTTGAGTCCTCCAGGCTGTAGGCTGCCCAGGCAGAAGATGAGGTGTTGTTCCTCCAACTCACGGTCTGATTCACTGTGGCAATGGAGGAGGCCAAGGATGGGCATGTTGGAGAGAGAATGGGAAGGGGAATTGAAATGGGCGGCGACTGATACATCAGGTCGGCCCCCATCAGCCCAGCTGAGATGCCAAAACATCCCCTTAGCTTACGTTTGGTCTCACCGATATGGAGAAGACCACAACGACTGCACCAGACACAGTAAACTGGGTTGGAGGAGAGGCAGGTGAACCTTTGTCTCACCTGGAAGGGCTGTTTGTAGCTCTGGATGGAGGTGAGGTGGGGGTTGGTGTGCTGGCAAGTTATGCATATTTTACAGACATTACGGATATAAAACACCTTGCTCCCACGCTAACATTTCTGTCCAGCACCTGCCTCTGTGTCTCAATTAAACTCAATGCTGGCTGAGCAACACTCCAAATAGAAGCGAAATATTGCAGATGCTGGAAATCTAAAATAAGCACAGAAAATGCTGGAGAAACTCAGCAGGTCTGGCAGCATCTGTGGAGAGAGAAACGGAGTTATTGTTTTGAGTCCGAGCGAACCTCTGAATAGTCCATGCAGCAATCTCCCTGACCCAGCGTGCCCCTCACTGAGCAAGTTGGCAAGTGAGAAACAGCCATGTGGAACAAGGCAGCCAATGACATGGGAGCAGCTGGCCAGCGTCGCCAGAAACAACAAGGGGACTGACAACAAGACAATGGAACATGGTCCAAGTTCTCCAGGAAGCAAATGCGCCAATTAGAGTTGTTCTCATCCCTGTGTTACTGTGCACCAAATACTTGCTGAGGTCCTAGTGTTGGAAAGGATGGGTCTTGCCAGGTTTTCCAGCAGAACATTCTAGACAGTTGGACAATGAAATTTCACCTTTCCCTTGTGGAAAAGTCAATGCAAAAAATACCTTTGACAGCAATCCCATCATCCCTGATGCCCTGTGGGGAAAGGGGACAATGGATCCTCTCAGGCAGTTCCCTGAGAGCCATTTGGCAGAATGCTTCCTTGGTTTTGAACAAGCAATGTGATAGAGTTTAGCTGATAGTAAGAAGGGTCCATCCTGCCCACTGGATTCTCACCATCACCATCTCAAGGAGGCTGCAGTGGAAAAGAGACCGTCATGGAACCCCTTATGGAATGTGTGTTCACAAAGCAGCTTTGAAAAGCAATGTGGTGGTTTATTGCCACTGTTCATCCTGAGATAAACGTAACTGCAGGTGGAGGACCATCAACTGGGGAGAGACCCTCTCGGCTCTGCCCAAATATTGATTGCCCTCTAGTGCGTGGAGCTGTCACAAGCCAACTGGTGCAGATTTGACACAGTCAAAGGTCCAGGACTTAAATGCTGAGGGACGTATTAAAACTTAGGACAGCCGCCTCAATGAGGAAAGGCGACTGAGTATAGTCCCCCTCCCCTCTACCATAATGTATGGAAGGATTGGAAGCAATGACCACCCAGCCACCACCCTACTCCCCAAGTGAATGGAGCAGGGGAGTATGACAGAAAGTGTAAACGTACATTGTAAATACAACTGGTAATAACAAATGTAGTGAGGCACCTTGAAAGACATTGCTGTGATTGCATTTTATTTGGACTGTAATACAGTGTCCTCTTATAATATTCATGAATAAAGTATATTTTTGCAGGAAGAAAGTGCTACTTTGTTGAATGGCTTGAGGTTCTCCTGTCACAGTTTCTGGGAGACAGCCAGACACTGCAAGGGGCAGCCCTTGTAAACAGAGTTACCAGCACCTCTTACTGAAAGTGATGTTGTGAGCTGAGGTGTTTGTAGTTCCCCACCTCCAAGACAGGAATAGCCCCAGGTGAGTTGCACCCGTTCCTCCCTCCTCCCCAGTAACTAAGGGCCAACACTCTATTAACCTTCCGGGCGAGCTGCTGCACCTGTGTGCTAGCTTTCTGTGTTTCATGTATAGGTATCCCCAAGTCCCTTTGTGTTACAGATTTCTGCAGCTTGTCTCCGTTTATATAATATTCTGTTCATTCATTCACCCTTCCAGGATAAACAACTTTGAATTTTCTCACTCCTCCTCCATTTACTAATTTTTTGCTTACTTGATCTATCAACATCTCTCTGTAAACTTTGTATCCTTCTTGCAATTTGCTTTTCCACCTATTCTTGTGTTGTTTGCATATTTGACTACAATGTATTCACTTGCTTCCTCCCAGTCATTAATACATATTGTAAACAGTTGTAATCCCAGCACTGATTCCTGTGGAACCCCACTAGTCACTGGTTACCAACCTGAAAAAGAACCCATGAAATCCCTCACTGTTTACTGCCCATTAGCCAATTCTCTATCCATGCCAATATACAACTACCAACACCCTGGTCTCTTATGATTTAAGGTTTTGTGAGCTACCCTTGTCGAATGCCTTCTGGAAGTCCTCTATCTACTCTAACTGAGACTTCCTTGCAAAATTCTCATAAATTAGTCAGACATGAATTCCCTTTCATGAAGCCATGCGGTCTGCTTGATTAGATTACAATTTTCCAAATGTCCTGCCATTACTTCCTCAATAATTGATTTCAATTCGCTTGCAATGCTATTAGCACTCTGGCAATATTCATAGAAGAGATTTATTACTGAAGCAACATAGCAAAGAGTAAGTCCTTAACTCAGTGAGGAACTGAATACCTTCAGGAGAGGGGGAGGGATGAGAAATTCAGAGGAAAATAAACTGAATACGAGAGAATGGAAAATTTTAACCCTGGGTTATTTTTGCTCCGACCTGCCCTCACAAACATTAAACATTGCCAGAAGCAAAGAGATTATCTTTGCAGTTCACTGACTTTCAGTAAATATTTTAAAAGATCTGACCCTCAGCCTGGAAATTCCTATTTTTAAAATCACTAATTTCCTTTGGTTATCAGTGTGGCGTCCAACAGCTTGAAGTTCTTGCCAGGATAGAGCTAGCTCTGTGAAGTCAGCGGCTGTGTCCCTGTTAAAGGGTCAATCACCATTATCAAATACAACAGATACAGGACACCATTGTGAGGGGCGTCTGCTTTCCAAATGGCCATCGGGATTCTCACTGCTCAACACGGTCAATAACCAACACAGCGTCTTCCTCAAACACCAGTCCCCGGGAAAGGAAACATCACGGCTGATTTCAGGAAATTAGCAGGGAAATTCCTCTCCATCTAATATTTCTCTAGGAAGTCATTGTTACGTCAGACATAGTGAAGGGCATCTTCACTGAGGCACATTACTCTACTCTCTATTTTTCTGTTACCAACAATCAGCAATAATGCCACAACCACAGGCTACCGGAGAGCAATATGTGACCAGGAGCCACACTCACCACCAGAGGAAGTGACAAAGCAAAATCTAATATTGCCTTACTGGAATTAGGGAGTTAATACTCAAGGCCATACCAAACCTGACAACAAAGTTATCAGTGGTAATCCAACAGATGTCTACAAAGATGGAGGTTTGGTTTGAGGCACAGAATTAGTCATCAGACCAGTTTGGTGGAAGTTTCACATTTCGTATAGGAGGTGCCATTTTCTCTGTCTGTCCTTGGCAGAAACCTAAGGGGGAAAAGAATTGGGACGGGGCAGGAGAATGGGGGTGGTGGGGGCAGGATCGTAGGGAGGGAACAGGAGTTACTCTTGATCAGTGATAGAGTCATAGAGATGTACAGCACGGAAACAGACCCTTCCAACCCGTCCATGCCGACCAGATATCCCAACCCAATCTAGTCCCACCTGTCCATGCTTCAAAGTTTAGCCAAGTCTCAAAGTTGAAGGAGAACTTGGCACAGTGGCTGGGCGGTTAGCACTGCTGCCTCACTGTGCCAGAGACCTGGGCTCGATTGCAGTTTGGATGAGTGTCTGTGTGGAGTTTTGCATGTTCTCCCCATGTCTGTGTGGGTGTGCACCCATTTCCTCCCACAGTCACAGCGTCATAGAGATGTAAGGCACGGAAATAGACCCTTTGGTCCAACCTGTCCATGCCAACCAGATATCCCAACTCAATCTAGTCCCACCTGCAAGCACCCGGCCCATATCCCTCTAAACCCTTCCTAATCATATACCCATCCAAATGTCTCTTAAATGTTGCAATTGTACCAGCCTCCACCACATCCTCTGGCAGCTCATTCCATACACGTACCATCCTCTGCGTGAAAAAGTTGCCCCTTAGGTCTCTTTTATATCTTTCCCCTCTCACCCTAAACCTATGCCCTCTAGTTCTGGACTCTCTGATCCCATGGAAAAGACTTTGCCTATTTACCCTATCCATGCCCCTCATAATTTTGTAAACCTCTATAAGGTCACCCCTCAGCCTCTGACACTCCAGGGAAAACAACCCCAGCCTGTTCAGCCTCTCCCTGTAGCTCAGATCCTCCAACCCTGGCAACATCCTTGTAAATCTTTTCTGAACCCTTTCAAGTTTCACAACATCTTTCCAATAGGAAGGAGACCAGAGTTGCATGCAATATTCCAACAGTGGCCCAACCAATGTCCTATACAGCCACAACATGATCTCCAACCCCTGTACTCAATACTCTGACCAATAAAGGAAAGCATACCAAATGCCTTCTTCACTATCTTATCTACTTGTGACTCCACTTTCAAGGAGCTATGAACCTGCACTCCAAGGTCTCTTTGTTCAGCAACACTCCCTAGGACCTTACCATGATCTTTTACAGTTATTGTGTACTCCCTTGAAACTCTTACAGATCAGCCCACAGATCACAGACACCAACTATGAGAATCTACTTGTCTGATGGAAGCATTTAAGGAAAGGGATTAGCCGGAGTGCTATTCATCTGAAAGTTTGTCCCATTGTCATCAGTGTTACACTCGGTTTGTCATAGAGCCAACCAGAAGGCAGGCAGGTCCTGACCGGAGGGTCTTTGGTGGTTTGTTTTATGGGGAACGATGGGCTTTGGCTGAATGGATCCCTTTGTGGCTGGCAGTTCAGGGAGTGAAGAGATCGCTACAAGCTTCATTTTGACATCCGTCAGACAGGAGAGGTCAAGAGCACGAGAATTAGTACCTTGGTGATTTTGCAACTCCGAGATCGTAGGGGAGTATGCACCACTTATCACTCATCTGACTAAAAGCACATTGGTGGAGAATGCATTGAAATTTCATAGCCTGCCAAGCGCACAACAGAAACAGTTGAGGCCTGAAAATGCCGGCAGAGGTTAGGAGCTGGTTTCCCAATGAGGTGCCAGGGAGGCACTAGTTTCCTGAACTGCACTACATCTGAGAACCCTGCTTGGGTAGGGAACCCATCTCCAAGCTGGTTCAGGAAGCATCTCTGTGCAAATCCCAGAGTGGCAGATTCACTCCCCTTCCCCCACCACCCACCTCAGTGCCCTGTTTCTTGATCTTGATTGAATGAAAGCATTGAGAAAGAAGAGAGTGCTTGCGAGACACATTTGCAATTTTAGGTACTGGGAACCCTGGCTGCATCTCACTGTTGTAAAATTATACACGGAAATCATCAACTGGTAATGGTGCTGTCTGGAATGGACAGAACTGAAGGTCCATTCATAAAAGTATCTTGAAGGGAGTAGGTATATTTGGAGTACAATTGTCTTAATTGTGAAAAAAAACACCTCTTAGCTGGGAAATCTAAAGCATCCCTCATTTTATATTTAAAACAAAACACAGCAGCAGAGACAGATTTAGAAATTAACCTCTCAATGAAAAATTAACATAATTACAGTCATCAAATCCATAATCTGGGCCGTCCAAGCATTCTAATTAACAGAACAAGCAATAATTTAGAAAACATACTCAACAAGTATAGTTATCAAAGCTCAGGGACGGAACACTTCACAAAAGCTAATCATTAAATTATTGCCAACACAGAAAAATTCTTAGGATTTGGACCCAGATCTGGGGAATCGACTCTATCAGGAGGTTTGGTACGACAGGAAAATAAAACGCTGTCATTTCTCACTAGAAGCACACACCTCATCCCTAAAGCTATGATGTGCTTGAATTTCTAACACTGTATTAGCGTTAGATATAACACTGACACACCCCCACACCCCTCACTGTGACACTGATACACCCCCACACCCTCACTGTGACACTGATACACCCCCACATCCCTCACTGTAACACTGACACCCCCCACACCCCTCACTGTGACACCGACACACCACCACACCCCTCACTGTGACACCGACACACCCACACCCCTCACTGTGACACTGACACACCCCCACACCCCTCACTGTGACACTGACACTGACACCCCCCACACCCTCACTGTAACACCGACACCCACCACACCCCTCACTGTGACACCGACACACCCCACACCCCTCACTGTGACACCGACACACCCCACACCCCCACAACACTCACTGTGACACCGACACACCCTCACACCCCTCACTGTAACACCGACACCCCCCCACACCCCTCACTGTGACACCGACACACCCCCCACACCCCTCACTGTGACACCGACACACCCCCACCCCCCTCACTGTAACACTAAAATCCCCCCACACCCCTCACTGTGACATCGACAAAGCCAATAATGTTTATTATAACAGAAATCCTCTCCAGTTTCTAATATATCAATGATAGCTCTTTACACCCTTTCAGTAGAATAACTCATGGTTCCTGCTGATAGATCACATGCCTAACAGTTCCCAAGTCCCCGAGAATGCCTTGGACTTTCTCAGAACTGATATTCTTCCTGAAGCAACCATGCGTCAGGTATCGTGCTGCAGGACACTTTCACAGACAGATACCAGTATATAATGTGTTGGAAATAATGACTGACTGGTATTGAGAGTCAGAGCACAATTAAATAAGGTCAGTTTTATAAAGTCTTTTCTGAGCTTTTCCCATCACACCATGAACCAATCAGACAGTAGGAAAGGGGGTTGTGTTTGAGGGTTGAGTTTGGGCTCAGGGGTTTTGAAGCAGGGGGGCAGGTTTTAAGACTGGAGAGCCAGGGCATGCACAGAGAAGGTGTGAGGGGAGCACAGATGTATGGGAAATGGCATCTGTGATGGGAGCTGGGGGCTGGGGCCTTGCGGGGAGAAAGGTACTGATGGGACACAATGAGGAGTAGGGGAATGGGGTCTGTCCTGAGGATTGGGAGGGGTTGGACCCAGCAATTCTCAGAAGCTGGAGCACAGGAGTAGACAGACAGTGAGTGGTTCCAACACTGAGGGAGCACCTCATCTGCCAGCAACAAAACCGAGCAATGTTTGTTCACAATAGTGAGTGAGATTGTTTCCATTGATGGGTGATGAGGAACAAGGAATGGAGATAATGGACACTCATTGGGAAAAAAAGATGAAGGTATAGTATGAAGAAAACATTCTTCAAATGGGAACTATTTGACCCTGGTGGGGAAGAACGTTTGCCTTCATTGGACAGAGCATTGAGTCTCGGAGTTGGGAGGTCAGGTTGTGGCTGTACAAGACATTGGTTAGGCCTCTTTTGGAACATTGTGTGCAGTTCTGGTCTTCCTGCTATCGGAAGGATGTTGGGTTCAGAAAAGATTTATAAGGATGTTGTCAGGGTTGGAAGATGCTGCGGCTGTTTTCCCTTGAACATTGGAGACTGATAGAGATTTATAAAATCATGAGTGGCGTACATAGTCTGAATAACCAAGGTCTTTTTCCCAGGGTAGAGGAGTCCAAAACTAGAGAACGTGCATTTAAGGTGCGAGTGGAAAGATTCAAAAGGAGTCTAAGGGCAACTTTTTCATACAGAGGGTGGCACATGTATGAAACAAGCTGCCAGAGGTAGTGTTAGAGATGGGTACAATGACAACACCTAAAAGGCAACTGGATGGGTATATGAATAGAAAAGGTTTAGAGAGGTATGGGCCACATGCTGGCAAATGGGACTAAATCAGTTTAGGATATCTGTTCGGCATGGACGAGTTGGACAGAAGGGTCTACTTCTATGTTGTACAGCTCTAGCTCACCAGATCTGGTATTGAAGCTGAAAGCATTTCAATGGGAATGGGATCAATATTTGATCATCTTCTAACATGATATGATCTGGTGTTATTCCATAGTCAGAACGTGACATGGTGAAACGTCCAAGCCATTCGCAGCTGTCAGGTAGAGTTTAATATAATGTTCATTATCTGTGAACTAACTGACTCCCGGTGAACAACATCTCCTGAAACACAGACAGTTTGATTGTATGGCTCAAAACGTGAAACTATAACAGCACATGGAGTCCATTGATGGTGAAGTCTTAGCATACAGAAATTCCCAGGCTTGCCCATAATTAGAGGCAGCTCCTGAATTCCAACAATTTTCCGGGGACATCCTGACCTAAGCATAGCAGGACGGCTGTTTTCATCCTGAGTTTCTCAACGATTTCAGTTTCGACTTGGGAGGTTGTCATTATCAGTACAACAGTTTCAACAAAACCAAACAGAGGTCTCGGGATCACTGACCACTAATGACCACTAATGACCACAGCAGCGATCCTGCCTGGCTCATTGCATGGACCATTCAGCCTGGGAAAATCAAGTCTGTTGTCAATTAGCTGGAGCAGAAGCCTATTCAATCAGAAGCTACAAGTGGGAGGAAAAGAATGTAATTGTACCATTAAGAATGCTTATTTTGAGCAGCATACTGGCTCAGTAGTTAACACTGCGGCCTCACAGCGCCAGGGACCTGGGTTCGATTCCAACCTGTGTGGAGTTTGCACATTCTTCCCGTGTCTGCATGGTAACCTCTGGGTGCTCCGGTTTCCTCCCACAATCCAAAGGTGTACAGGTTGGGTGAATTGGCCATTCTAAATTGCCCAAAGTGTTCAGGGATATGGAGATTAGGTGCATTAGTCAGGCGTAAATGTAGGGGAATGGGTCTGGATTGGTTACTGTTCGGAGAGTCGGTGTGGACTTGTTGGGCTGAAGGGCCTGTTCCCACACTGCAGGGAAAGTAATCTAATCTAACAAAGATTGTATTTGAACTAATCAAAACAGAGCCTGTTATAGAATCTGTACAAACATAGGTACTCAAGAACAGAGATGAAAATGTGTTGCTGGAAAAGCGCAGGAGAGTCGATGTTTTGGGCATGAGCCCTTCTTCAGGAATCTCAAACAGACTTGCTACCACAGCTACATCTTCTTCCTTAGCACCTGTCTACGGAACCGATGATTCCTGAAGAAGGGCTCATGCCCGAAACGTCGACTCTCCTGCTCCTTGGATGCTGTCTGACCTGCTGCGCTTTTCCAGCAACACATTTTCAGCTCTGATCTCCAGCATCTGCAGACCTCACTTTCTCCCACTCAAGAACAGAGTAAACTACCTGAAGCCCAAGCTAATGGTTACCTTGAATCAACATTATGATAACAATCTGATAAATGATTAGCTTTATTGTTGATTGTGCATCTTGCTGTGCAGAAATGGACTGCAGTGTTTCCCACATTTCAGCAGCGGTTCATCGCCAAAACACCTTCATTGACTGCAGAGAATCATACAGAGACAGGACGTTTATCTTCTTCCTCAGTGCCATCATGGTTAACTGGGAGGGTCTCTCTCTGTTGTCACTGAGTCATGATACCATTCCATTTATTTAGCAACCTACACGTTATCCTTTCACTTTCAGCTCTAGTAGTCTGTTATTTTCCTTCCGAGATGCTTGCTGCAATAATTTGAAGCAACATCAGTCTCCAGCTCCATGGGCCCAGTGAGATATGTTGAGATCTCAGGTTTGTCTGCACTGACACACAGTCTCGGGCCTGTGTCACTATCTGCTCGAGCAATGGACAGTCCATGTCTCACAGATTCCTCCCCTCGCCAGCCCCCACAATACAGTCCATTAGTTGCAACATCACGACAGAGTGGGTTCCCCACTGCCACTGAGCGCAGAGAATGTCCAGGCCATGTTAGGAAAGGATGAATTTCTTCAATGAATAACCGATGAAAGCATTACCGCTGTGTCTTCACTCGGGGGACTGCGGGTGTTGACATGGAACAGATTGATGATTTTCTCCCTCCAATCCCCTCTTACTAATACTCAGTGACAACACAGCAACTCCCAGATTAAACCTGGCCCCAATAACCATGATGACACTGAGAAAGAAGTTAAAGATCACACAACACCGGGTTATAGTCCAACAGGTTTAATTGGACACTAGCTGTCAGAGCACTGCTCCTTCATCAGATGGCTGTGGAGAATAAGTATAGCGTATAGTCCACAACCACCTGTTGAAGGAGCAGTGCTCCGAAAGCTAGTGCTTCCAAATGAACCTGTTGGACTATAACCTGATATTGCGTGGTTTTTAACTTTGTCCACCCCAGTCCAACACCAGCTCCTCCGACTGAGAAAGAAGATAAATGTCCCTGTATCCATATGATTCTCTGCAGGAAATGAAGGCATTTTGAAGATGAACCACTGCTGAAATGTGGAAAACTCTGCAATCCAAGCAATCTCTGACAATCCACAATAAAACTAACCATTTATCAGATTATAATCATTCTGTTTATTGAAGGTAGCTATTATCCGGGATGTCTGGTATTTCCCCAGGGCAAGGGGGTCCAAAGCTAGAGGATATAGGTTTAAGGTGACAGGGGAAGGATTTAAAAGGCACCTAAGGGACAACATTTTCATGCAGAGGGGGATACATGTATGGAATGACTTACCAGAGGAAATTAGATTAGATTAGATTACTTACAGTGTGGAAACAGGCCCTTCGGCCCAACAAGTCCACACCGACCCACCACCTACCCATACCCCTAACCTAACACTACGGGCAATTTAGCATGGCCAATTCACCTGACCTGGGAGGAAACCGGAGCACCCGGAGGAAACCCACACAGACACGGGGAGAACGTGCAAACTCCACACAGTCAGTCGCCTGAGTCGGGAATTGAACCCGGGTCTCAGGCGCTGTGAGGCAGCAGTGCTAACCACTGTGCCACTGTGCCGCCCACAAATGTTGGAGGCTGGTACAATTACAGCATTTAAAATGCATCTAGATGGGTATATGAATAGGAAGGGTTTGAAGGGACATGGGCCAAATGCTGGTGAATTAATTTAGGATATCTGGGCAGCATGGACGAGTTGGACTAAAGGGTCTATTTCCTTGTTGTACATCTCTATGACTATCGTTTCCCTGTGTTTGAGCAGAGATTCAAACTGACTCAGTTTTGATGATTCCAAATATTAAACCACCAGCCAATAATCAGGGCCAGGCGCATCCTATCATTGCTACAATTTATACCTTTGGTATTCAAATTGTTCTGATTTATACTGTATGATTGCTTTGTGATTAACATTCAGGTGATTTATCTGGTATATATTTTGTTGGTCTGTTTGGAGAAAGCTGCTTTCGAATATTAACTTACTCAGAAGCTAATTCTTGATTTTCAGTCAAGATGTTGATGAAGGTTCAATTCCAGTTGCCTTTGGTTGGGAACTCCTGCTGCACTCCAGCTTAGTCACTGAAGGGTAAGGAGATTGCACAATTTCAGGCAAGCTTTGCATTAAATCAAGAGGTTTAAACTTTCTGACAAAATATGACCCAGGAAATTAGGATCTTGTTCAAAAAGGAAAGCCTGTGGTGAAGGGTTGATAAAACAGCAACAAAACAAGCTCAGTGCACCTTTCCATGGTGATGACATGCTACCATGGAGCAAGTGGTGAATCACTGCTGACCTGTTGCCAGGCGTCACAATACCCAGCTCACTTCTGCTGTGCTGTTCTGTGAGGTGCAGACTGATCCACACCATAACCACACCCTTTCCACCTCCTTCCTGTCCCCTGCTGCACTTCTACTCCAGTGATGAGACTCACCTTTGAGCACCAAATGGCGTTTGAAACTTGCGAACTGCGAAAAATGACTTTACTTCAGCAAATCAGGAAAAATGCAATTGAGCCAATTGTGACCTTAAATGATTTGGAGATGCCGGTGTTGGACTGGGATGTTCAAAGTTAAAAATCACACAACACCAGGTTATAGTCCAACAGGTTGGACTATAACCTGGTGTTGTGTGATTTTTAACTTTGTTACCTTCAATGGTTTCCATGTCAGTATCTCAAATGTAATTAAAACTAGTATTTTTTAGGCTTGTGAAATGCCACACCATATTAATCGCTGGCACTCCATTTGGCAAATAATCTACATGAGGCAGGGTAAGGCACTCCAGCCGGACACCTCTGCTCCGTCTGGCCGTTTACTTATTTTCCTTTGTTTTTCCTCCTTTTTATATTTTTTAATCAATTTTTGACACAGCCTTACCCAGAGGGGAATGAAGGAGCTGCCAAGTCCCAGAGCAGAGGTCAACACGGGGAATCAAGTCCCGGAATGGAGGCCGGAGGCAAATCCCAGAGCGGAGGCTGGCACGTGGAATCAAGTCTACAATGCAGTTTGGTAGTGCTGGGCATGTCAACCGTGGCATTTAACCAGTGGTGAGGACCCAGGATTGGAGCACAGTTACAGCCCAAGCCAACACTCATCACCTGGACTTGGGAAGTCCTATCTCAACGAGTTGCAGGGACTCGCAAAATCTGGCTTAAGGACGTAGATGAAATTATGGTTGGCTTTTTCCAGTAAGATTGGCTTCAATACATAATAGCCTTCCCGTTGCTCCAAGATGGAAAATGAAACACTCACAGAATTGGAGCCTGGTAACAAATGGTATTTAAATCAAATGGTACAACAATCGAGCAGAGCAGGTCTGTCTGCACTGAAGCTAGTCTGGGTGGATAAAACTCAGCTCCTTAGTTCCATTTGGCATTATATCACAGGCAGTTATTCCCCTGCATGTTTGGTTCAGATTCCCTAGTGGGGGTCCATGTAACCTTGATCGAGACAGTCCAAACCCAGCTGTCAGGGGTTTCCCGCTCCGTTCTGGTGTCACCAGTGCAGTACTAACGAATCACCGCAACCCCACGATGTGTCAACGTGCCTGTCAGGCAGGAACATTGGAAACTCACCACCATCAGGTCTGTGTTCAGACAAATTCTAGTTGGACACATTTTAATCTATTGTCCTTGTGTGTACTGCGTACATTAGTGTGATAAGATATTACCAAATCAAGTATGATATCATGAGTGGGACATTACGTTGAGGTAATTGTATTTCACTTTAATGATACAAAGTGTTAAGGCAATATTTTCAAAGGTTGAACCAGCCCGATTTCCAGAAAATGTCCATGTGCTGCCCGTAATTGCCTGGCAATACTGGTGGCCAATTCATTGGACTGAGGGTGCCACTACCATTTTCTGTGCTATGGGGAAAGAGAAAGATCAATGGGATAATTAGCCTTGTGGCTGTTGATTTTTCAAAAAGATCTTCTGGTCCTAAGCATTGTGATGGGATGAAGGAAGGTGGCAATTTGAGTTTGTGACTGATGGGATGGTAGACCCTGATCTGATGGGTGATCCTGGTCTGATAGATGACCCTGGTCTGATGGCTGATCCTGATCTGATGGGTGACCCTGGTCTGATGGGTGACCCTGGTCTGATGGGTGACTCTGATCTGATGGGTGACCCTGATCTGATGGGTGACTCTGATCTGATGGGTGACTCTGATCTGATGGGTGACCCTGATATGATGGACATCAAATTACCATGATTGTTCTGCAGCACACAGGTCAATTTATTTTCAAATCACAGTCAATATTAGAAATGGAACAATTAATTCCACAGATTAATTCCTCAGGATGAGACTGCCAAAGTTGCCAAGCTTGGCAGATGAGTAAGGGAAAATAAATTCTCAGGACACCGAGTCCCATTAGATATTTTAACACCAAAGGGCTGCCAGGTGCTCTATTTAACATCAATCTGGGCAGTACGTCAAGAGTTAAGCTTCTGACAGAGTTATTGATTAATTAAATTACTGAGGGTGTTCCTGAGTGTGGAATAAGCTGTGTGGCTGGGAAGTCAACAAGTTTCTTGCATTCTATATCACCAACAGAATTAGATCCAAGGTGACATTGGGATAGTTGCCTAGATGTGAAAGTTGTGAAAGTTTTGCCTTCAGATAGGGGGCAATCATTTGAGTTATTTTTGAGAAAAATGGCTGAAACCAACTGTTGGGATAGGATAACCCACCAATGTTTGACGAACACAAATGCACAGATGAGTTAGGTCATTGCCAAAGGGAAAAAAAAAACAAGACATGCTCTTGCTATTGCTGCTTTCCATTGGAAGCAAGATCAAGTATAAAGCATTCGCCGACTTAGAGTCTCAACATTTGGATGCAGAGGAAGATTTGGGAATTTTCTTAAAAGTTATGGACACAATTAATAAGAAGGATAATCTATTAAATGTGTATGCTGCATGGTGAGAAACCAGGATAAATAACAATTCCTAACTCAGTACTTGCCTTAAAAATTATTGCTCTGTATGGAGATGTCAGATTGATAGAGTTCTAATATTAACTGGTTAGATTTTCTTAAAGGAACTCCTGTTTGGAACAAATGTCAGAATCCTTGAAAGAAAAATGATTAGGAAATACTTATTCCCAGTAGCCTTCATCTCCCAACGGAGCCATTCAGCAGAACACAAGGACCAGAGGTTTTAGTTGCAATGGTAATGAGACAGCCCAACTATAGACTCTGACCACACAGGCACACAGCACGGAAACAGCACCTGCAGCCCAACTCGTTCTATATCACCAACCAGGTTTCCTAATCTGAACTAGTCCCACTTGCCTGCATTTGGCCCATATCCCTCTAAACCTTTCATATCCATGATTTTTAAATGATTGGGGAGGCACAGTGGCTCAGTGGTTAGCACTGCTGCCTGACAGCACCAGGGACCCAGGTTTGATTCCAGCCTCGGGTGACTGTCTGTGTGGAGTTTGCACATTCTCCCTGTATCTGCATGGGTTTTCTCCCATAGTCCAAAGATGAGCAGGTCAGGTGACTAGGCCATTCTCAATTTCCCATAGTGCATTAGTCAGTGGGAAATGTGTCTGGGTAAGTTACTTTTCAGAGGATCAGTGTGAACTTGTTGGGCCGAAGTGCCTGTTTCCAATTGTAGGGATTTTTTTTAAAGATTAGAGTACATTTACAACATTTTTTTAAAAATTATATTAATGTTGTAAATGTACTTGCCACGATCACTTCCCTGGCAGCTCACTCCATACATATACCACCCTCTGTGTGAAAAAGCTCCCCCTTAGATCCTTTTTAAATCTTTCCCCTCTCACCTTAAACCTATGACCTCTAGTTTTGTGGACCTTGGCTGTTCACCCTATCAATGATTTTATAAACCTCTATAAGGTCACCCCTCAGTCTCCTGTGATTCAGGGAAAAAGGTTCCAGCCTCTCATAGCTCAAACCATCCAGTCTCGGTAACACCGTTGTAAGTATTTTTTGCACCATTTCCAGTTTAATGACTTCCTTCCTATAGCCGGGCGACCAGAACTGTACACAGTACTCCAAACCTGGCCTCACCAATGGCCGGTACAACAACAACATGACATCTCCTATACTTAATCTTCTGATTAATGAAGGTAAGCATTCCAAAATCCTTCTTCACCACTCTGTCTACCAGTGACTCCACTTTTAAGGAACTATGTACCTGCACCCCTAGGTGTCTCTGATCAATGACGCTCCCCTTAGTGATCTACCATTAAGTCTGGCCCTGGGTTGCCTCACCAAAATGCATCACCTCACACTTATCTGAATTAAACTCCATCTGTCATTCCTCAGCCCATTGGCCAGTTGATCAAGATCCTTTTGTACTCTTAGATAACCTTACTCACTGTCCAGCATGTCATTAATTTTATTAACAAACTTACAAACCATGCCTCCTATATTCCTGTCCAAATCATTTATATAAATGACAAAAAGCAGTGAACCCAGCACCAACCCTATCCATGTCCTGAGTTCATTGACTTACCCATCAGGCCTCTTGCATTGAAATAAATGCAGTTTAATTCATCAGTCTTCTCTCATTCTCTGCCATGCTTTTGCCTCCTGTTGTGGAGGTGGACTGGGTGGACAAAGTTAAAAATCACACAACACCAGGTTATAGTCCAACGGGTTTAATTGGAAGTACTAGCTTTCGGAGCGCCGCTCCTTCATCAGGTAGCTGTGGAGCAGGATCATAGGACACAGAATTTATAGTAAAAGATCAATGTGCCATACAACTGATGCAACAGTCACAGTCCCAAGACAACTCAAGGTTTTATCAGTATATAAAGAAAAATTTGCATCTCAGCTCACACAGAGCATTAATAATGTGTGGATGAGTGCGACGGAGTATACGTGTGTGTGTGTGTGTGTGTGTGTGTGTGTGTGTGTGTAAAAGAGAACATGTGTATATGAGAGAGGGTCTGTGTGAGTGTCATTGTGTGTAAGAGTGTGTGTGTATGTGTGTGAGAGAACGTACAGTGTAGTGGGGCTGCCTGTAGTGTGACATGAACCCAAGATCCTGGTTAAGGCTGTCCTCATGATTACTGAACTTAGCTATCAGTCTCTGCTCGACCATCTGCGTTGTTGCATATTCTGAAGTCCACCTTGGAGGATAGTCACCCAAAGATCTGAGGTTGAATGCCCTGACTGCGGAAGTGCTCCCCCACTGTGCAATTGGTTTAGGGACTCCTTGCCATAGGCCCAGATGAAGAAAATGACATCAATGCATCTGGTGTCTAGTGCTGATCAGAGGTCCTGTGCAGCAAAGAAGTCTTGTTCGAACTTGTACATGAAAATTTGGCATATTGAGGTGCAAATTTTGTCCCCATGGCTGTTCCGTGTGTCTAGATGAAGAACTGGTTGTCAAAGATGAAAACGTTATGGTCAAGGTTGAAGCAGATGAGTTGTAGGATAGTGCCTGGAGATTGGTAGTTTTTGGTATTGAGTACTGAGGCTTTTGTTTTTAGATTAGATTCCCTACAGTGTGGAAACAGGCCCTTCGGCCCAACAGGTCCACACCGACCCTCAGAAGAGTAACCCACCCAAACCCTTTTCCCTCTGACTAATGCACCTCATTGACAATTTAGCATGGCCAATTCACCTAAAGTACACATCTTTGGACTGTGGGAGGAACCGGAGCACCTGGAGGAAACCCACACAGACACGGGAAGAATGTGCAAACTCCACACAGACAATAACCCGAGGTTGGGATCAAACCTGGGACCCTGGTGCTGTGAGGCAACAGTGCTAACCACTGAGCCACCGTGCCACCACAATGCTGTCATCGTGGGGGTTCTGGTGTAGAGGGCTGAAATTTCCATTGTGACGAGGAATGTTCCCGGTTCAACTGGTGTGGGATTGCTGATTTTCTGTCGGAAATCTGTAGTGTCGCAACAGGATTTGGGGCTCCCCTGTACGATAGGTTTCAAGATGCCCTCAACATAGCAAGAAAAGTTCTCACACAGGGTCCCTTTGCCTGACATGATGGAAAGTCCAGGCATGTAGGCTTTATGTATCTTCAGAAGACAGTAGTAGGCCCCTGCGCAAGAGGTACGCGGATGAGAATGCATGGGCTACTCTGAAGGACTGGATCACGGGTGTATTCTTTGGTTGGATTGGCCGATAGTTGTCTGTAATGTTCCTGGTTGTTCAGTTGCTGGTAACTTTCTTACAGTAGTCCGTTCTATGCTGAATGACGATGGTTCCTCCTTTATCGATTGGTTTGATGACAATGTTGCGATTGATCTTGAGAGCACAGCTGGCATTGCGTTGTGATCGGGTGGTGATTCACTCTACCTTGTGGGTGTGGCAGATGAATCTGGCATTTACACATTTCCTGGTGTTTGAGCGTACATGTCAATCCCAGGGCAGCAACTTTCCGGACGGGTCCAAATCGACTCCTTCTCTGGTCATTCCACTACAGATCTCTCTGACGACTGTTCCAGTTGTGTCATTGGGCCCGCTGCTGACATCTTGGAAGAACTCCTGGAGTCTCATTCATTTGATGAAATCCTCTATGTTTGCTGCAAGAACAAGGAGGTCTATTTTGGTGGTGGGGCAGAAATTGAGCCTTTGGCTGAGAACTTCAGTCTCTTCCAGTTGAAGGGTGTGGTCCAATAAATTGTTGGTCAGTTTCCATGTTGTGGTCCCATTTTCAACTGTGGTGCCAGAGGAGACTTGGCTACTGCTGGTGGCGATGCCAAGTTTCTCCAGTTTCTTGTTATTAGTAGGTGGTGTAGTTGCATTGCCCTATCTGCTTGGCCGTGTCTTGTAACCATACTGCTGTATCCTGAACACAAGCTGAGAATATGATCTCCACCTTGATTTCCCAGCACCTGCTGTAGAGTTGGTGTATAAGATGCTTGAGAGGTTTACAAAGAGGTGTGACAGCAAAGTCTCTCAGCGTAGTCTGTGCCGTAGGTCGATGTGAGAGGGTTTCATGGTCTGTAGTCCTTTTGGGATCTTTCCTGCTTCCTTGCATCTCTGCAGAAACCTGATGTCTGTGTCAATATGTGCCTCAGATCCTCTCCACTTTGAGCCGGGAGTTAGTGGTGTTGATGTAGCCGTGATGTGGAGGAGCCAGTGTTGAACTGAGGTGGACAAAGTTAAAAAACACACAGCACCAGTGTCATACAATTGATGCGATGTATTGAACAAATCCAAGTCTTTAATCACTTAGAATGGGTTTGGAGGTTTTCATTGACATTAGTATGAGGTTAGAGGCTGTCGGTATCCCAACCTTGAGTCAGACTGGTTCTATTTCCAAAGCAGGAATTTATAAAATTATACTGATAAAACCTGAAGTTGTCTCAGGACTGTGACTTGACAGAAGTTGGATTATAACCTGGTGTTGTGTGATATTTAACCTGTGCTAACCTTCACCTTCTCTCTTATCTCACCATTGTTTGGGATCCCTAATTCCTTTTGTAGTAATCTCTGCAGGACCTCTGGTACCAACAACATAGGGAGAAAAAGGGATAGGGTCCTGCAGGCCTTTCTCTCCCAATGCCGTTCATACCAATGTATACAATCACCTCCAGCCCCTTTGAGAAATTGCTGGACCTGCTTGAGACATGCTTGACCCTTGCACCAGGGAGGCAACACACCATTCTGGGATCTCGATCGCAGCTGTAGGAACACCTGTCTGCCCGACTATTATCACATCATTTATTTCTGTTGCAACATGCATGACCACAATGTTCATGTTACTGTGTTCCAGCCCTGGCAAGCAATGCAAAGTACAGAGTGCAAGCAGTTGCTGGGTTTTTTTTATCAAAGTTCTTTTTTTATATGCCCCAGATCTGAAAGTGTGTTGCTGGAAAAGCGCAGCAGGTCAGGCAGCATCCAAGGAACAGGAAATTCGACGTAGGGAGGAAGGACTTGGGGGAGGGGCGATGGAGATGTGATAGGTGGAAGGAGGTCAAGGTGAGGGTGATAGGCCGGAGTGGGGTGGGGGCGGAGAGGTCAGGAAGATGTCCACCGAGGACATGCAGGTCCTTGGACTCCTCCATCGCCAGACCAGAACAACACGACAGTTGGAGGAAGAGCGCCTCATCTTCCGCCTGGGAACCCTCCAACCACAAGGGATGAACTCAGATTTCTCCAGTTTCCTCATTTCCCCTCCCCCCACCTTGTCTCAGTCAAATCCCTCGAACTCAGCACCGCCTTCCTAACCTGCAGAGACGCTCTTCCTCCAACCGTCGTGTTGTTCTGGTCTGGCGATGGAGGAGTCCAAGGACCTGCATGTCCTCGGTGGAGTGGGACGGAGAGTTAAAGTGTTGAGCCACGGGGTGGTTGGGTTGGTTGGTCCGGGTGTCCCAGAGGTGTTCTCTGAAATGTTCCGCAAGTAGGCAGCCTGTCTCCCCAATATAGAGGAGGCCACATCGGGTGCAGCGGATGCAATAGATGATGTGTGTGGAGGTGCAGGTGAATTTGTGATGGATATGGAAGAATCCCTTGGGGCCTTGGAGAGAAGTAAGGGAGGAGGTATGGGCGCAAGTTTTGCATTTCTTGCGGTTGCAGGGGAAGGTGCCGGGAGTAGAGGTTGGGTTGGTGGGGGGGTGTGGACCTGACGAGGGAGTCACGGAGGGAGTGGTCTTTTTGGAACGCTGATAGGGGAGGGGAGGGAAATATATCCCTGGTGGTGGGGTCCGTTTGGAGGTGGCGGAAATGACGGCGGATGATACGCTGTATATGGAGGTTGGTGGGGTGGTAGGTGAGAACCAGTGGGGTTCTGTCTTGGTGGTGGTTGGAGGGGCGGGGCTCAAGGGCGGAGGAGCGGGAAGTGGAGGAGATGCGGTGGAGGGCATCGTCGATCACGTCTGCGGGGAATCTGCGGTCCTTGAAGAAGGAGGCCATCTGGGCTGTACGGTATTGGAACTGGTCCTCCTGGGAGCAGATGCGGCGGAGACGAAGGAATTGGGAATATGGGATGGCGTTTTTACAGGGGGCAGGGTGGGAGGAGGAGTCAGTCGGTTTATAGTAGATGTCGGTGTTGATTCGGTTGCCTGATAGAAATGGAAAGGTCTAGGTGAATTTGAGGTCGGGGTGGAAGGTGTTGGTAAAGTGGATGAACTGTTCAGTGTCAGTGGAAGGGTACTGGTTGGTACAGCGGGAGGGTGTCAGTGGAAGTGTACTGGTTGGTACGGCGGGAAAGGAAGAAGCGGAGGGCTTTGAGTCCTTCGTGATGGGGGATGGAGGTGTACAGGGACTGGATGTCCATCGTGAAGATAAGGTGTGGGTGGTGTCCCAAACGTAGGTGGTGAGTTCTTGGACTAAGGGGGACAGGTTCCCTAATGACCCCCGCCAGTATTTATCATCCATATTCTAATGGAAGGCCATTTCATCCAAGCCATTAATCCATACCTTATGATTCATATTGGGACCCATCTGTACTGAGGTTAATTCCATACAACTCCACAGATCATCGTTTCACTGGGGCAGTATGGATGGGTCCCAGTATGGGGCAGTATGGATGGGTCCCAGTGCTAGGGGCTCTATTGGAACTTCCATAAAAGGTATGGATCTAATACCAAATATGGATAGGCTGGATCAAAGGACCAAAAAAAAGGGCTCGTCCTCCAGGAGTTGTTCCTGAGAATGAGCCCTTTTCAATATTCTATATGAATATATGAATATTTATATATTTTTAAATATTCATATATTCATATAGTAGTTTGGCCTTCCCTATTGGAACTTCCATGCAAGGTATAGATTTAATGGAAGGTTAAACACTAAAGCCAAGATTTAACCCAGTGTTAATATACCTTGCATGGAAGTTCCAATAGGGAAGGCCAAACTATGCTAATTTCTTCAAAGAATGAGGTTTTTTCGCCATTAATCCATACCTTATATGGAAGATTCAATTAACAGAGGTTGAATTGGTTATTTTAGTGAGCTGAAACTACATCTTTGTGGGAACCTCTTAAAAAGATGTAGTTTCAGCTCACTAAAATAACCAATTTTAACCTCTATCATCCATATTCTAATGGAAGGCTATTTCATACAAGCCATTAATCCATACTTTATATGGAAATTTCAATTAACGAAGAGGGTTACCAGAGAGAATCATAATGGAACCTCAATTTCATGGCCCTTATGGCCATGAAGAATGGATGGGAACCCAATAATTCCATATATGGAAAGCTGATGTAAAATATATGGCAGTTCCAATAGAGCCCATTCATTTTGGGACCCATCTGAACACTTTAATTCCATACAATTCCACAGTATGGATGGATCCCAGTGTTAAAGGCTCTACTGGAACTTCCATATAAGGTATGAATCTAATACCAAATATGGATAGGCTGGATCAAAGGACCAAAAAAAAAGGGCTCGTCCTCCAGGAGTTGTTCCTGGAGGATGAGCCCTTTTCAATATTAAATATATTTTTAAAATTTAAATATATGAATATTTAATTTGATTCTCTAAGCCATTGATGGTCTACTACATGATTAATACTGGCTCTTATCTCTGGGTTTCTTTCTAACATTACATCAATCAGATTTCGACAGCAGTCACTCAGGGAAGGTGATGGGGGAAACTGTAAAGATTGTATCTGTAGCTCCTTGAGCTTTGAAAGGTCACTATCATCAAAAGGCAGGCAGCCTGTCACTATAACATAAAGGAGAACCCCCAGGCTCCAGATATCTGCTTTAAATGGATCATATTTCTCACCATTGAGAATCTCAGGAGCAGCATACGCTGTTGATCCACAAAATGTTGAAGACGGGCATCTCTCTGAGCTTTTAATGCAAGTTGCCAATCCAAAGTCAGTGAGTTTTGGGATATTATCAGCAGTAATTAAGATATTTTCACACTTAATATCACGGTGTGCGATGTGATGAATATGACAATATTCCAAAGCCTGGGAAATCTGCTTAAAATATGGTCTGGCGACTTCTTCAGATAAATGACCTTGAGAGTCAATGAAGTCGTAGAGGTCTGCTTTCGCTTCTTCCATTATAAACAAGGTATGTTCACTCGATTCAATGATTTGGTATACTTTGATTATATTAGGGTGGGAGCATTCCGCAAAAATGGAAACCTCCCTTGGCAAACATTTAGTTAAGTAGTCATCCGACTGCTTTGATTTATCGATGACTTTAATGGCAACAGATCGTTGAAGCTTTTGGGAGAAGGCCTTTCTCACAATGGAAAATGTACCCTCTGCAATCACTTCACCAATCTCGTACCCAAATATGGTCAGGTCCATGACGGACAAGGTTTATTTCCCTGGAAGTCCATCGAGACTCATATATATAACCTTTTATGGAACAGAGCGTCCTATTCTGAGGCTCAGAATGTTCTGTCATAACCAAATATGGATGTTTCCAGAACGTTCTGTTATTACCAAGAATGGATCTCAACCAGAACAGAATGTTCTGTCATTTCCTAATACAGAGGTTTGCAGAAGGTTCTGTCATTACCTAATATGGATGCTTCTAGTACGTAATGTCCTGTTCTGGTTGGTATCTTCTTGGTATGAATGGAACATTCTGGAAACACCTATATTTGGTAATGACAGATATTATTACCTAATATGGGCATTTCCAGAACACTCTGGCTGGTGAGCAGAACGCCATGAAGCCAATATGGAAGACCACTAACAAACTGTAATTTCCATCTTAGTGGTTTTCTATACTGGCTGCCCTGCATCCTGCTTTAACTTCCATAAATGGGTATGAATAAATGATCATATATGGAAAACAATACTCCCCCCCCCCCCCCCCCCCCCCCATGGGCCTGGGCATTCCATCCTCTCACTGGGATTTTTGATTGCCAAGTTCCAAATCCTGGGAATCCAATTCTCATCTGTAAGGGTTTCCCTATAAGGCTCATATAGGGAAATTAGAATGAATGTAGATTAATCAATCACCATATATGGATAATAATGGAACATTATTGTACATATAGATTCTATGACATTTCCAGAACATTCTATTACCAAGTATGGATATGCCATTACCAAGAAACATCCATGTCTTCAATAGCCATATATGGATAATAGTGGCACATTAAGGTTCAGTAGGAGATTTGATGCCATACATTGGGGAAAGCTATATGTTCATATAGATTCCATACATGGAAAAATCTTCCCCATAGCCTTCTCTATACGCACACTAGAATCTATATTTAGATATCTTTTAAGGCTCAGATCCTAAAGATATACTACATATATTTGATGACATATGGATGTTTCTTGGTAGTTACATATCCATACTTGGTAGTAATAGAATGTTCTGGAAATGTCATTGTGTACAACAATCTATATGTACAATAGTTCCATATATGGAGAATAATGGAACTATGTACAATAATCTATATGTACAATCATGACATATATGGATAATAATGGTGATTGCTTAATCTACATTCAATTTGTAATCCCGTTAGAAATCCATGGTTTTCATGGAAGACATTTGATGCCATAATTCTCTATAAGGCTTTCCCAAGAAGGCTCTTTGCCAAGAAACCTCCATATAGATCCACCTGAGAACTGGATGTGCTCGGATTTGGGAGTTTTGAGTTGGCTATCAAAAGATGCCATGCTCCCACGGGGTATGGTTGGGCCCAGGGCTGGATTTGGGGGTTGATTAATTTCCATATATGGTCATTGTTTATAGAGGCTGCCGAGCAAAAACAAACTTGTGATTTCCAGGACACTTAAAGTTGGTGGTTTTCCATATTGGCTTCAAGGCTTGACTGTTCACCAGCCAATATGGCAAACCATTACCATAGCAGCAGCTGCAGAGCAAAGCATAATTAAAGCCTGCTGGAACAAACGTGTGCTTTAATTTAAAGTATGATTTCTATCTATAGCAGCAAGGCAGTTTAAACTAACTGCCAATATGGCAAACCATCATGATATCAAGACAGGAGTGAGTGACCAAGCCAGTCCAGATCCTATCCACACATGGACACCCAATGTCAAATACTCCCCCTCTCCAGTAAAGTCCAGCTCCCAAAAGCTGGACTGAGCCACAGCCAAGGTCCAGGCTTTCCATTAATTAACTAGTATCAAATTACCCAATCTCAGCACTTGTCCACCTGCCTGTCAGGCAGAAACTTTGGCAATTCAACCATCATCAGGTCAAGTTATAGCTGGACACATTGACCTTGTGTGTTGATCACTAACAAGATATTACCAAATAAGGTGTTATATCATTACATTACATCATTAACTCTGGACAGGTTTCCTACACACCTAGTAATTTAAATTGAGATTGACCCAGCCAGATAATGCTCCCCCATTGCAATATTATTTGGATCCCAGCTCTGTTGGATTTTGGGTAAGCTAACATTGGCTGTTGGGAAAGAAGATAACGTGATCTGATGGGTTTTTTTTGACCAATCAGCAGCCACAGAATGTTTTGATACAGTCAATGTACACTAAACTCAAATTTTTCAAAGTACGTTTTGGTCAAGAGCTCTGAGACAGAGAGGGGACCTCGGCTCTGTTGTATTGGACATTGCTGAACTGGGGGAGTCCAGCAGCAATAATAAGGTCATGATTATCCCAGCTGTCTATGGGAAGGACAGAAGGCCCCTAACAATGGATCTCATCTGCACATCTGCTACTGAGTTCTCTAGGAATCCCTAACATGCAGCAACACATCTGGGACTTTACACAGATTGTTTTTTGGGATGGGATCATTCTGTGCAGTGGGTTTTGCTCATTGGGAATACTTTGAAATTAAAGAAATAAAAGAATGGACAGGGTGAATAGCAGTGATCCAAGTTAGTTTTAATCAAAATTTGAGTTGCTTTACCATTGCGGTAACTGCAGGGATTTCGATGTAGAATGAACCTCTAGCTGCTGTTTATTAATCTGTGATAATTTTGATTCAAAATGCAAGGCAATCTGTTTCACAAGGATGTAGATCTTTCTTCACTTCCTCAGTAAGCCCAGCATGCATCATTTCTATAAATAACCTTTCTCTTTCAAGCCCTGTACAATCCTCAGCAAACCCTTTATAAAAATAAGACATCTCTTTTTGAAAACAACAATTTGACCAATTAATTTCAGGGAAATCAGGAAAGCTGATGTCTAAACTGAAGACATAGCTGATAGCAATCTGCTGCCAAAAGAAATGTTTCAACCCCCTTTGGTTGGGGTAGGGGCGGGGGAGGAGTAAAGATACCAAATGGCTAATGTTAGATAAATGGCACAGATCCTGTGGTCATTAATGACATAAAACCTAGCAAACCTCACGTCTGTCGTTGGTAGAATGAGTGTGAGGCAGCATTAGAACTCTCTCTTGCAGCTCTTAACATTCACTAGTTAACCAGTCAGTGCAATGTCACAAGGAAGTTGCTATGACAACGGGTTAGCAATGAAACCATTCCGTTGAGGTAGAGGATAATGACATTAGTCTTGTGGCAACGCATATTCTTCCTGAGTGAATTGTAGATGTACTCAGGTCCCGTGTTGAAAGTAGATAGCAGCAAGGTGTGATCATACTTATTCCCCATAAGCACTCTGATACTTCCAGTCTCATGTGGTTTTCCTGTAACTAATTTTTAATGCCACGGACCTTCTAGCCATTCCCTGTAATGCCACATGCTAATTACAGGTAGGTTTTGAAATCTCACTCTTCTGCCTAGCTTCAATGACTACCGTTCGCCCTGTACATTTATTTCAATGAATCGCAATGAGCAAAACTCACTGCGCAGCATGATCCCATTACTTTGGTGCTCTTTGCTTTGGTAATTATCAAAACAGAGATCCAAAACAAACAGAAGGGACTTGTTCTGCAAATGGTTAACTGCCTTTCACCAGACTCTACCCTGCTTCAGAATAGCAGTAGGAAATATTTGTGGTCTGTAATCAATAGAGAGACTGGTTTGCACGCTGACTGACTACATATAGACCACTTGTTGACCTGATATTTCAAAACAATTTTTCAATCTGCTTTTGATCCTGTGCAAACATCTCTGGCCTTAGCTCGAGATGTACCCTTTCATTATCTGGCCAAGTCTGTCAGTCAATAATAATTGCCTTGCCAGTGCATTTTGAAATTTGCTTCCTGTTATATTCTATCCTCAACTTGTCAAACCTCTTGAAAAACCTATCGCTTTGACCAAGCCTTTTAACTTCTCCCGTTTCCTATGTGACATCCCCAGATCTCCAGTAAGGACCTTTTCTGGAAAATACACAAATGTTAACATAAAGCTCTGGGCATCTTGAAGCCAGCAGAGTGAGGAACCATCACCAAATAAGGCAGGTAGGTAGCAAAACGCCCAGTCAGCAAACAATGTTAAAGTGCACAAACCATTGCAGCTCTACTGTGTGTGTTGAAACTTAATTTGATGCTCCGCACAATGACCCTTAACTGGCCAACACCTAATCTAAGGTCCGAATCCAAAGTAGACCTGACACCAGGGTTAGATTTGAACAGACATCCAACCCCATAGCTCTTACCTTCTCCATGTCTCTGTGGCCCTGAGATATGGGACTCCCAGTTAACTGTTAACGTTCACAAAGTGAATACCAGAAACTCTGGGCACAAGCCCAGGATCTTCTCCTTCTCTGTTCCATATCATTGAGTCTTGGACAAGAAAAGGAGCTGCTCCTATCACAGACGTCTAACTGAAAGAAAAGCAAATTACTGCGCAACTGACCTTTGACAAAGGGGTCAGTTAGATTTGAAACATCAGCTGTTGTCTCTCCTTACAGATGCTGCCAGACCTGCTGAGATTTTCCAGCATTTTCTTTTTTGGTTTCTAACTGAAAGACCCTTTGGCTGGCACATCCATTGCAAGCCACCACTTCAAAATAGCGAACTTGCTGTTGAAACTGGAGCATTATACTGTGTAAAATCATAGAGTCACACAGCATGGAAACAGACCCTTCGGTCCAACCAGTCCATGCTGACCAACATCCCAAACTAATCCCACCTGCCTGCGCTTGGTCCATATCCCTCCAAACATTTCTTACTTATGTTGTAACTGTTCCCACATCCATCACTTTCCCTGGACGTTGATTCCACTCATGAACTACTGTTTGTGTAAAAAACAATTGCCCCTGTGTCTTTTTAAAATCTTTCTCCTCTTACCTTAGAAATATCCCCCCAGTCCTGAAATCCCCCAGCCAAAGGTAAAGACACCTTCTGTTTACCTTATCTACACTCCTCATTATTTTATAAACCTCTACAAGGTTTTTTCTGAACACTATTATTCTGCAGTGGCAACCCAGATAACCTGCTCATATTTGAATCTGAGCATTACTTCTGCCTTAAGCCAAGACTGACAGATGTATTTATTTTTAGATTACTTACAGTGTGGAAACAGGCCCTTCGGCCCAACAAGTCCACACCGACCCGCCGAAGCGCAACCCACCCATACCCCTACATTTACCCCTTACCTAACACTACAGGCAATTTAGCATGGCCAATTCACCTGACCCGCACATCTTTGGACTGTGGGAGGAAACCGGAGCACCCGGAGGAAACCCACGCAGACATGGGGAGAACGTGCAAACTCCACACAGTCAGTCACCTGAGTCGGGAACTGAACCCAGGTCTCAGACGCTGTGAGGCAGCAGTGCTAATCACTGTGCCACCGTGCCGCCCAGTGGGTTTTGACCCAGTGATGCTGCAAGTCCACAGCTAGCTTTCCCATTTTCCTCTCTCTAGTGCCTGCTGAGTGAGAAAACAAATTAGGGTCTTCGTATCATGCTTTCCAGCTTCTTGGAAACAGAGCTGTGGTTTTCTCGATTCAGTTAGCTCACCCAGAAACCCTTAGTTCTAAGATGGTCTTCTCTCCTCTAGTGTGCCTGAACAAGTGAAATCACCCTCTGCCCAGTTAGAAGCAACACAACTGGGGGACATACTCCCATCAGCGAGGCATATTCACATCGGGGAGGCAATGGTATTATTGATCCAGAACCTCAGCTAGTGTCCTGGGAACCTGGGTTCAAATCCCACCATGGTAAATGGTGGAATTTGAATTCAATAAAGAATCTGGAATCAAGGATCTAATATTGACCATGAAACAATTGTGGATTATCAAAAAGCCCATCTGTTTCACTCATGTCCTTCAGGGAAGGAAATCTGCCATCCTCACTTGGTCTGGCCTACATGTGTCTCCAGACCCACAGCATTGTGTTGACTCTTAACTACCCCTGGGCAAGTAGGGAATGGGCAATAAATGCGGGCCTAGCCAGCAATGCCCACGTCCTGTGACTGAATGAAAAGAAGGTCTGATGGCTCTCATTTGTATATGAATATAATACTCAAGAGGAGGGGAGGTTATGGCATAGCGATAGTAATCCAGACAACCAGGCTAACGCCCTGCAGATGAGTTCAAACCCTTATAGATGGTATATTAAATTTGGAAAAACATCTGGAATTGTAAGCTGGTCTCAGTAATGGTGATGGCAGAACTATCATCTAGTGCTATAAAGATCTATCTGGTTCACTCATGTCCTTCAGGGAAGAAAATATGTGTTGTCTTTGTACGTGACTCCATACCCACAGCAATGAAACCATTCTGAAGGTTAACAAGCATTTTGTTCAAAGGCAATTGGGAATGGATGATAAGAGCTGCAGTGATGTCTATTTCCTACAAAAGATCAACTTAAAAAAGCTGTGAAACATTGTTCAGTATGAAAGATTTGATTGCTACATATGCAGCTTGTGAGATCAGAGGAACACTGGAATTTAATTAAAGTATTGCAGTTTCCTCAGATAATTATTTCAGCAGAAAAGTAGTAACCCTTTGGCATTACAAGTAAATTTTTAATTTGTTCATGGAATGTGGCTGAAGGTGGCTAGATGGATATTAATTGTTAAGAATCCACCACTTTGCTGTGGATCTGGAGTTACGTGTAGGCCAGACCAGGCAAAGAGAACAGATTTACTTCCCTAAAGGACATTAGACCCTAGTTTGTCTCCTCACTCGGTAGGCACTAGAGAGAGGAAAACAGGAAAAGAAGCTGTGGACTTGCAGCATCATTGGGTCAAAACAGTGGCTATTGCGAACCAGATGGGTTTTTACAACATTTAATAGTTAGAATTAGGTGAGTTTTTTTTAATTGCATGTGTTTATTGAATTAATATGTCACCATCTGCCATGGTGGGATTTGAACCCATGTCCATGCCTGAGGTTCTGGATTATTAATCGATGCTTTGGAAAGGGTTCAGAGGAGATTTACTCAGATATTGCCTGGTATGGAGGGAAGGCATATGAGGAAAAGCTGAGGGACTTGCGGCTGTTTTCCTTAGATAGAAGATTGAGAGGTGACTTAATTGAGACATATAAAATGATCAGAGGATTAGATAGGGTGGACAATGAGAGCCTTTTTTCTTGGATGATGATCGCAACCATGAGGGGACATAGCTTTAAATTGAGGGTTGATACATATAGGACAGATGCCAGAGGTTGTTTCTTTACTCAGAGAGTAGTTAGGGTGCAGAACACACTGCCTGCAACAGTAGTGAACCCGCCAAATTTCAGGGCACTTAAATAGTCATTGGATAGACATGTACGAGAATGGAATAGTGTAGGTTAGATGGGCTTTAGATTGTTTCACAGGTCGGCACAACATCGAGGGCCGAAGGGCCTGTACTGAGCTGTAATGTTCTATGTTCTACTGATATTACCAATACCACCGCTACATATTAAAGCTTCAGGATTTTCCAAAGCAGTTTGAAGCCAATATTTTTAAAAACCCTTTTGAAAGATTTTGTAGGCATTTGATTACAGCACAGAGCCATTGATAAGGAAACAGTTAAAGTGTTTCTCAGCAGCCCACGTGTGTCATTGGCTGCAGAACCATACAAACAAAACTTGACATTTACACTTGCAGAGTGAATGTGCAGAATTGCTGAAATTTCACCACAACTTTGCAGGAACAGCGGGTAGTGCTAGAGGGATCTGCAGGAGGAGGGGGAGGGAGTCATCCTCTTGCTCTGTACAAATCTGGCGGGTGGGAACATGACAGTGCCACCAAAAATATCACCCCAGATTAACCCAATGCGCATGAGCTGGGTCTCCACTTGGTTAGTGTGGGGAGCCAGCCGGCAGGGAAAGGGTTACCTCTGACTTTTTCGCTTTTGATTTCGATCAAAAATTAACAGGTTGCACTCCAGTGGAAGGGAGGTTGGACATTGCAGCAGCTTTTAATCCCCTCAGCTGCCCTCAACCTTCCTCATTTATTTATTAATGATTCTGCGTTGTGGTTTGAGTTCAGACTGACTTTGCACCTCTCTCTCTCTCTCTCTCTGATGCTATAATCGACAGCCGTTGCTGTTGTGGGTGAGACGCAGGGGTTTAAGTCGCTTGCTCGCCTTCGCTGCTGCTTCATCATCTCTCTCTCCTTTCAGCTCCGAGCTAATCTTTAACTGCTGCCAAGGGCAGTGAACACACCGACTGGGGAAGCAGCCTGTCTGAAGGTCAACTCTCTGGGCTGCAGTGAAGGCTCAGAGAGCTAGATCCTACTGGATGTTGACAGCAGAGCAGCCAGGGAGAGGAATGTGTTTCTGAGGGTTGACTGCCTAAACATTGGAAGATTATTACTGGGTTTGGAGGACTGAGTGATTTGGCGAGCAGACTGTATTGTACTGGGAGATTCCTGCGAGCACAGAGAGCTGTATAGAGACAGCTGGTGTTGTGGTGTTGAGGGGATTAGTCAGTGTCTGACCTGCTGCACTAACCAAGTGCTTTTCATTGCCCTTCCTGGCCTGCAACTACAGGCAGAAAACTTCTCGGAGCTTCTGGTGTGAGGTGACGGAGAGGAGCTTTGGGAACAACTCCACGCGGGCCCCCACCCCCCCAGTACATGACTAAAGACCGAGCAACGATGGACATGTCGACACCAGTGAGTCCAGCAGACAACAACACCACCTTCACACAGGTCTTTGGGCACCAGTGTGAGGTCATGCAGGCAGGTCAGTCAATGTGCCTTCTGCATTAATTTCAAAATAATTGAAATTTAGCAACACTAAATTATGCTGATTTTCCAGAGGTGTGTGTGTGTGTTTTTAACTTGTTTGTTCTGGGGTGCTGCTCCCCCGATCTCTGTTTCCATAAAGATTTAGAATGTCGCCCATTTGGTGACATCTACCTCAAATTCAAACCCGCCTTTGATCTCTACCCCCTTGACATTTGTAAAGATCTGTGGATCTCAGTCTGTAAGGAAGGCTGTTAGAGCACCAATCACTCATACAGTCACAGAGATGTACAATGCGGAAACAGACCCTTCGGTCCAACTGTCCCATATCCTAACCTAATCTCGTCCCATTTGCCAGCACTTGACCCATATCCCTCTAAACCCTTCATTTTCATATACCCATCCAGATGCCTTTTAAATACTGCACAAGCCTCCTCCACTTCCTCTGGCAGCTCATTCCATACATGTACTACCCTCTGTGTGATAACGTTGCCCCTTAGGTCCCTTTTATATCTTTCCCCTCTCACCCTAAATCTATGTCCCTCTAGATGTGGATTCCGTTTCCCCACCCACCTTGTCTATTTATCCTATCCATGCCCCTCATGATTTTATAAAGCTGTATGTCACCCCTCAGCCTCCGGCGCTCCAGGGAAAACAGCCCCAGCATATGTGGCCTCTCCCTATAGCTCAAACACTCCAACCCTGGCAACATCCTTATAAATCTTTTCTGAACCTTTTTCAAGTTTCACAACATCTTTCTTACAGCAGGGATTGCACACAGTATTCCAAAAATGGCCTAACCAATGACCTGTGCAGCCACAATATGACCTCCCAACTCCTGTACTCAAATGCTCTGACAAGGGAAGCAAAGCATAAAGGGTGGGGAGCATGTGCAGATATCTCCATGGCGATGGTTGCTTGGCGCCTGGCTCCCTCTGAGTTCCTGTGCTTTAACTGATTGTGGAAGGGAGTATGTTCACACCGTCTCATGGGAGGTGACAGCTCTGAGACTGTCAAGTGGCCATTATCAAGGGCAAACCTCCTAGAAACTGCCAATGTTTTCAACTGGAAATCATTGCAATCCTGACTTGACACCTGGGGGTGCGTGCAGGACTCATGTGAGGGAACGGGTGTTGCCTTATTCCCACTCCCCAACTCTCCACCCGCACCACTCACTGCCCTATGGCCATTCGTTAATGTACAAGCAATCCCTGCCCTGTGCTGTTTTGTTAATCGCAGCTGAAATGTGATAACTGAGGCCTCCTGAAGGGCACGGAGGAAACTCTAGGCCAGGATGCCCTCCCCGATCTGTTACCCGGGACACCTTCTCTGCCTGAAGCCAGGCCTGCCTGACTGGCACCAAGACCTTCCCCGGGGAGGGGGCTGAAATGGCAATCGAACCCTGTGCTATACGCACTGAATTTTGCACAGCAGCCATCCTGGTAAACCAACTCCCCCCACACCCAAGGAATCCATTTTCACATGCGTCTTGCAGCTATGACAGTGCAGGCAGTCACATCTATATTAACTGGCAGAAAGTGAGGACTGCAGATGCTGGAGATCAGAGTCAAATGTGTGGTGCTGGAAAAGCACAACTGGTCAGGCAGCATCCGAGGAGCAGGAGAATCGATGTTTCAAGCATAAGCCCTTCATCAGGAAGATGTTGATGAAGGCCTTACGCTCGAAACGTTGACTCTCCTACTCCTTGGATGCTGCCTGACCAGCTGTGCCTTTTCAGTTTCTAGGAAGTTTGCCCTTGATAGTGGCCACTTGACAGTCTCAGAGCTGTCACCTCCCATGGGACAGTGTAAACGTGGCCCACTGTGCATACTCCCTTCTACAATCAGTTAAAGCACAGGAGCGCAGAGGGACCTTGCACCTGTATTACCAAATACAGAGCTCATGAATGTTGCCAAACGTGAATAGCCTGCCAGCATGTGTGCAATGTACATTGCAGTTAAAAAGATGTGTATGTGCCAATTGCAGTCATTCTCAGTCCTAACACTTCTCCGTATTTTGGCTCTTACTAAAAGGCTTATGGGCTTTTGCTCAAGAACTGGGTAAATGTACATCAGATACATTCCAATATCAGTTTTGGTGAATTGAAGAAAGCGATAGATGAGGGTCCAGGACATAATAGCTCCCACTTGTGAAAGGATTGAGAATGGGACGACACCGATTTAAAGTAATTGGCAAAAAGAATGAAAAGTGACACGAGAGAAAAGCGTTTCCACGCAGCAAGTGGTTCAGCTCTGACATGTACTGCTGGAGGGGGCGGTGGAGATGGTTCAATTGAAAAGGAGTGAAATTGTTATTTGGAAAGGAACAACGTGCAGGGTCACAGGGAACAGATGGGGCAGTGGCACTGAGATGCTCATTTGGAGAGTGGGAGTAAATACAATGGACTGATGGCTGTCTTCTGGGACAATATGTGATTTAAGATCTGAAATAACTTCATGTGTAGCAGATACAATTCCACCTCTTGTGGTGTGTAAGTTCTAGCCCTGATAACTGCAATGTTGCCAGCTGCTGAATTCTTAAAGGACTGTCTGTAAATGCAATGAAATATAGCCAACTTTAGGGAAAATCTTAAAATGTGCTAGGGTGGGAATATTTGATTGTGTGGGGAGGAGAAGTTGCCCATTGGGAACAGATAATGATGGGAATGATCATTTCTTTTTCTGCTGGAAACAGATGGACAGATACTTAACTCACCAGCTGCATTTTGAAGTTAACCTGTATCTATTCTGATGGTTCACATGATGTATCCTTCTGTCTCTCAATAATCCTCACTTTCCAAATGTAGCAGCAGCCTGTGATATTATCAGTGCTCTTTAATCTGATTGGATTCCCTCCCATCAGTGCCAGGGAGTGCAGATCTCTCCTGCTGTGTTCTTGGGATGGAAGCTTGTGGTTATGCAAAGTCTCTCAATGGCTTTAACCCCTCACTAACCCTGTAACCTCCTGCCACAAACGACCGAGCTATGTGTGCGTTGCAAATTACAATCGCTCCACCACTGGTGACTCTGCTGTCGGGTATGTGGGCTCCAAGCTCTAGAATCCCCTCTTTTCCTCTTTCTGTGTGCTTCGTTCCTTCTTAAGATGCTCCTCAAAACCTACCTGGTTGACTAAGCTTTGGGTCACCTGCCATGATCTCTCTCAAGTGGCTCAGTGTTATTGCCTGATAAACGCTTCTGAGAGTTGCCTTTTTAGAATGTTTCACATATTTATAAAAGTGTGTTCCCAGTAAAGTTGTGTCTAGGAGGCAGGGGAATGAAGGGGTGCTGTCCTGAGGCCTAACATTTGATATATTTCTGGGAATGAAAGGTAGATCTGATGGAGTAGAGGAAGTAAAAACAAGGTAGGTGAGTAAGGACACCATTTATTGCTCCATCAGCTTCCAGAACAGGATGGGAAGCTGACTGGGCCTTCTGCAAGGGTGAAACAAAAGGCCTTTGGGAAAGGATAGAGACTGTGAGAACAGCAGGAGAACAGAGGCAGGCCATGTGGGAAGCACTGGTGATAGTGGACAAGCAGGATTTAACATTGGGAACTGGTGGGCAACGGGTTGGTAATAGATTTACTGTTGCAAGTCTTAACAGAAACAGGAAAGCACTGCACACGATGGTCTTCCTCATGGGTTTCTCTAACCAGTGAGCTACATTCAGAACTGACAATGACCGATAAACGTTTACAATTAACTCCGTCTATGTTTTGCTTAAAAACCAAAAGAACTGCGATGCTGTAAATCAGAAACAAAAACGGAAATAGCTGATAAAGCTCAACAGGTCTGGCAGCATCTGTAGAGAGAAATCAGAGTCAATGTTTCTGGTTGAGTGACCCTTCCTCAGAACTGAACTGTTTGTAAAACCAATGTTTAATGGTTGTGAATTTACTCCACCTCCTCCTCCACCTTCTGAAAAAACTTAGAAACAACCAATTCCCTGAGCCTGACATTACTGTCTCGCTAGGATGAGGTGGAACAATGTGAATGGATTACATTTCACTGCACAACACCAGCATAAGGTACACCTTCCTGCGAGCTTGCTGTAAAGGGTCACCAATATTAGTATTTTGTCCAGACTTGAACTCAACACCTTAAGGAAATCACTGCAAAGTATTCCTTACGTTCCCTTCTTTCAAATACAGAAAAGATTGACAAGGATGTTGCCAGGGTTAGAGGATTTGAGCTATAGGGAAAGGCTGAATAGGCTGGAGCTGTTTTCCCTGGAGAGTCAGAGGCTGAGGGGTGACCTTATAGAGGTTTATAAAATCATGAGGGGCATGGATAGGGTAAATAGACAAGGTCTTTTCCCTGGGGTGGGGGAGTCCAGAACTGGAGGGCATAGGTTTAGGGTGAGAGGGGAAAGATATAAAAGGGACCTAAATGGTAACTTTTTTCACACAGAGGATGGTGCATGTATGGAATGAGCTGCCAGAGGAAGTGGTGGAGGCTGGTACAATTGTAGCATTTAATAGGCATCTGGATGGGTATATGAATAGGAGGGTTTCGAGGGATATGGGCCTCGTGCTAGCAAATGGGACTAGATTAGGTTGGGAGATCTGCTCAGCATGGATGAGTTGGACTGAAGGGTCTGTTTCCGTGCTGTACATCTCTATGACTCACTGTGCTGAGGAGGGTGCAGTAAGTAGGATTCAGCTTGGAGCATTTCACTGAGAGCCTGACCTCTCTTTACAAACAACAATGTTCATTTACTCTCCACGAAGGGCTGGTTGGTACACCGTGCAAGAACACAGGTTACTCGATAACCACACTCTGTCTGGAGGAGCCAAACTCCTCCTGATGATCAAACCTGATTTACATCGAAAGTGGACTGAGACCGCGGAGAAAGAGAGTTTGGTTGAAGGCCACTTTGGCTTAACCCTTTCAAAACTGCAACGTGATGAGGGAAGAATTAAACATTGTTCTTTAGCAATTGTTCTGTTTCACCATCCCGGAGTTCCTTGTAAATTTACCTTTGAATTAATAAGTAAATGATGGTGATGAGCCAAAGCCCAAAGGGCAGGGCAGCAGCAGAGCAGAACAGAGAGAGAGAGAGAGAGAGAGGTGAAATAAGTTTAAGCACAAGTGGTGATACTTGAACTGAAGAAAGTAAGATGGAGGGAGGCTGGCAGTTTCTGAGGTCATCTGATTAAAGAAACTAACTGCAAGACATTTAATTTGTCAATTGAATTTCTGAGATTACAAGACATTTAATTTGTCAATTGAATTTCTGAGATTACAACAGTAGTGAGAAACTAGCCCTGCCAACAGCCACTGAAATGTTGAGTAGGACGCCAGCCATTTTCCATTGTTCGCCTCCAGATCTAACATCCTCTGAAAGATTCATCATCCCTGTTTCTGTCCAAACCCAGTTTTAACCATGAAGTGGATACTCAAAGTAGGTGGGATTGTCATAAAGTAACTAGTTTAAGGAGTGTTGAGGAGTGAATAGATGGGACAGAGAAACCAAATTTCTATAGTGGAGTTAAATGTGTGGCAAATGTTAAGCACATGCAATATTGTGTTCTGGTGAGGTCACAGGAACTTAGTATTGGATGGGGAGCATGGTAGGTGGAAGGTAAGATCCAGCAAAGACAAATTTCTTCCTCAAGTTTCCTTAGGGCTGATTGGACATTTGTATGGAACGCAGCGCCAATGATTTCAAAGGAAGGCTGTTGGGATGATGTATCCCAACTCTAAAGGTGGGCTGGGATCCCTCAGCAACCACCATTATTAACCCACTGGGAAGCTACAGGACCTGGTGGCGATGAGATGACACACTACAAAACCAAGTCACGATGAAGTCCTGGACCTTGTCACATGCAAAAATGATACAATCTGAAGGTTGAAGAGAAAAGTCAAATTTATCTCGCTTGCTCTGGGACAGCTGGTCCAGCAATGTTTGGCTGAATTATACACCGAAAATGTTGCAACAATAAGGAGGGTCTAAAAGAGAGAGAGAGATTCAAGTTTAGGTCTAGTCCCTTCAGATCTGCGAAGGTACAATTCAAATAAAATCCCTTGGTCCTGTGCTCTGATGGTAAACATGTCCAGCATTTCTAGATCCACTTTTTATTCATTCTGTTTGTCACTTTCTGTTTTGCCTCCACATCGTACTTTGTAACATGTGTCTGTCTCTGGATGCAGCCCAGACCGTGACGACAGAATCGGTGAGATCAGTCTCCCGAAGTATCAGCAGATCTTGTGGCCAGTCTCTGGGACAGCTAATTATATGGAATTTAAGTACACAAACCTCCTGTTTTGGTGATGTCGGTTCTAACCCAACTAGTCTGTGCCAAGACTTGTGTTCCACCCAAGTCTTCTCTGCACTGCTTCATGCAATCCTATTGGTGGATCCATCTATTCCTTTCTCCTGCATCCACCACTTCAACGTCCTCCTAAATGCATCTATGGACTGAATCTTTTCGGGCCCTGTACAAGACAGGCTGTGGTGAGGATGCCAGGTGAGGCAATGGCCTAATGATGTTACTTCTAGACTATTAATCCAGAGACCCTGTAATGGTCTGGGGACCTGAGTTTGAATCCTGCCGTAGCAGATTGTGCAAATTGAATTCAATAAAAAAACTAGAGACTGCGTCTAATGATGAAACTATAATCAGTTGTTGGAAAAATCCATCTAGTTCACTAATGTCCTTTAGGAATGGAATCTGCTATCCTTACCCGGTCTGGTTTACATGTGGTTGACTCTTAGGAGAAAGTGAGGACTGCAGATGCTGGAGATCAGAGCTGAAAATGTGTTGCTAGAAAAGCGCAGCAGGTCAGGCAGCATCCAAGGAGCAGGAGAATCGACGTTTCGGGCATGAGCCCTTCTTCAGGAATGAGGAAGGGCTCATTCCTCATTCCTAAGGAAGGGCTCATGCCCGAAATGTCGATTCTCCTGCTCCTTGCATGCTGCCTGGCCTGATGTGGTTGACTCTTAACTGCCTTCTGGGGCAACCAGGGAAAGACAATAAATGGTGGCTCAGTCTGTGATGTCCACATCCGATGAATTAAAAAAACAAATCTCTGCCAAGACTCCCCTGTAAGCTGTGCAGCCTTTCTGAGGTCACGCACATGCCAATCACCATGCCAACACACTGACATCTCGTTCCGGAGTACAATCCTACACGTGTGCCTTGGAGGTCTGGGCACAGGGGGGTGTTGGAGGGGGCAGAATTAAACTGTGTATTGCCACTTGCCTTATCAATATGTAGCTTCCTACCTGCCACCTGCCATGGGGAAACATGGCATTGACTGTTCCTGCTGTGAAGGTCAGAATGGGCATCTGTTGAATCCTGCTTACCACCTCGAATGTCCACCAACTTGGACGACTTTCACTAATGTCTCAGGACAACAATTGCTATGCCCTGCATCCACAGACATGGTATTCAACATGTACCAGCCTCTCTGCATCATTGTGGTACATCTCCGATCCACTGACAGTATGCTCCTACACTGCCGTGCAGGACCTCAGCATATTGTAGTGCTGCAGTAAGACACTGTGTGCTCCGGGGGACACACCCAGCTCCCAGACTGGACCAGGCTGCATCTGCGGGACAATTACTCACTGTCTTAGTGTTCACTCTCATTGAGTGGCCTTGGGTGCACACAGAGTACCCACGCTCTACCCTGCCCTAACCTGCCTTTTCATTCCTGGAGCTACTGGCCTTACAGTATGTGTGTCTTGCCTTGTTGCCCAGCACAGAGACCCAGTCAGGAAGCTTGTCCTATTTGTCAGCACTCCTCATTCACATCAAGGGAGGCACCCTTCAGTCAGGGTCCTGGCACATACAGCCAAGGGCAGCCTCTGATACCAGAGCAGGTGCTTGGACACAGTTGGTCAGTTACTCAGGGCATCAGGGTCAGCGTCTACCTTTGAGGGGTGAGGCGATGATGTGTCGAGCAGCCCGTCACCGCTGTCTTGGCTCATTCTGCCCTATTGTGGGGATGGTTTGCTTTTCTCTCAGAACGAGAGAAAGGGAGGCATTGAGATGTAAAGGAGTGACACACCTGTTAGTGCTGGTGCAGTGGGGCAAGGTGTCCCGATTGAGTGAGTAGGCAGCACTGAATCAATGTGGGGAGGGGGTGGCATGCTGAGTGGGTGAGAGTGTGGGAAGATGCTGCAGGCAACAGGGAGAGGGGCAGAGTGGCAACCTTGCTGGGAGCTTGGTAAGCTTACAGAGAGAACCCCTCAGTGAAACTTGACAAAGCTGGCATTTAGCCAAAATATGTAAGATTTAACTCTTTATTAATTCACCTCTACTGCATGTGAATCTCCTCTTGAATCTTTTATTGGTGAATTATTGGCTCCTGATTTTGATGTCCTCCAAAGTGGAATTTCTGTTCTTGTCCTGTAAAGCTCCTTCAATATTCTAACCACATCAATTGGGGGTGCCATTTGGCACAGCAAGTCCATACCAACCCTCTGAAGGGTAATCCAATACGAGAGACATCGAATGTTACATGTAACTATTGGCATGGGATCAATGGAAAGGAAGTGGTGGTTTGCGGTTGTTTGGAATTACACTTTGGTTCAAGATAGTCAATTGAAGTACACCAATGGTTTGGGATTGAGGGAAGACCCTCATTAAGTTTACAGATTAATGGAGATAATTGCTGGATCATAAATTATCATACTGAATTCCAAATATCATTTATTAAATGCTGATTCCATCAACATGATAAATTCCAATCTGATTCAGTGCCTTGCTTTATTGTGAATCAGTCAATCCTGATCAATGTCCCTGTTGTCTCTGCTAACTTTGATTTAGGTTCACTAGTTGATCGCATTAAGTGAAGTGTAATTGGGTTTCAGCACGGATACCTCATTCCCTGAGATCGAAATACGATTGAGGGCCAGTGCAGAATGACAACATAATAGCCTTCAAATGATCTTGTACAAATGTATCAGCAGCACCCTGCACTTATCGCAAGACATTGTCTTTGCCCGTAATAAAGTGAAGCTTCAGTAAGGTCAAGAGTTACAGGATGGCACTGAAGGTGGTCTGGACCAGAACATTTTAGGCCCTACAATAATAATTGCTAACATTTCTATACTGCATAAAGGATTTTCTGGTGACTGATGGGTACTTTGAACCTGTTAATAGAACTCCTGTTAAACTGCACATTGTTGTATAATTTGGACCACAACACTGAGTGTAAATCTGTTACTGAGCTGGCAAAGACTGGCCGTTTGCAATGTATTGGACTCTATTCTTGTACTTTCACACCTACAATTCTGTGGTTTCCACTCCATCTCCATCCTGGCTACTGCCTCGGGCTTAGCTGAGATGTTCAGAGCCATTCCAGAATCAAACTGTCAGGGGAACCTTGTGACCATCGCCCCAGTCATGCCACTTTTCCTTCTTCCTCCTGCATTGCCATGGCGACTCACCGTAAGGCAGAGTTTCCCATCACTCCTCTTGAAAATGACCTTTCACACTTGATAAGATGCACATCTATCAATACAGTTCAGCCCTGTGGCTAGATTTGAACTCTTTGAGCTTGATGACAAGAACCAGATGCCCAGCGCTGAAATTCTAGTATAACCTGAGTATAGCCCAACTGGACTGAATGATAGCCATCCAAGTGTGTCACTGGTGGAGATCAGAAATATGAGACACAGACTTTTCCACTGTTTGGCATTCCATATCCTGTGCACAAAATAGCTACAAGTTGATGACTTACTCATATTAAAGCAAGCATTGGAATTGCAGCATTGTACCTGATTTGTGAATCATAGAATCCATACAGAGAAGAAACAGGCCATTTGGCACAACAAGTCCACACCAACCCTCTGAAGGGTAATCCACCCAGACCCATTCCCCAACTCTGCATTTGCCCCTAAGCAACACGTCCCTGAACACAATGGGCAACTTAGCATGGCCAATTCACCTCACCTGTGCATTGTGGGAGGAAACTGGAGCAAACCCACGCAGACACGGGGAGAATGTGCAAACCCCACACAGACAGTCACCCGAGGCTGGAATCGAACCCAGGTCCCTGGTACTGTGAGATAGTAATACTAACCATTGAGCCACCGTGCCACTCATGATGGATGTGTTTTCATATAGAGGTGTAGTTTTAAAGAGCCAACACACATTTCCTGTATTCACAAAAGCTCTTTTACATTGTCCTGCATTGTGCTGCGATTTGGATACAAATTGACTTGCAAATGAATTCTATTCACAATCTGGGACTGCCTGTAATCATTTAAATAGTTCAAGTAATAACCACTAATTTTTTTTTATTCTTTGACATATGGGCACCTCTGGCTAGGTTGGCATTTGTTGCTCAATCAGAAGTGGCCTTGAACTCAATGGATTCCTCAGCCATTTCAGAGGTTGGGGCTGGAGTCACATGCAGGGAATATCAGGTGTGGAATAGATTTCCCTCTCTAGCTTCCTCATTACTTTAGTTTTAAATTCCAAATGTCACCAATTGGATTTAAATTCCACCAACTCCCAAGGTGGCATTTGAAACTATTCCCCTGAAACATTAAAGTCTGGCTCTTGAGATGAGAAAGCTGGTGCCATTGCCACTATCTGCCCGTATAACATTGGGGAAGGTGTCACAGTGCTACAGAACAGGATGGTGGTTACTAACTCTCCCTAGCCGACTTGGAAATGTTCAGGAGCAATATTTGAACCAATGAGGCTGGCACAGACTCTTAGTTGCTTGATTTTGATCAAATTCACTTTGGACCAATCGCCAGTTTGGTTGGCAAGTGGACAAGAATGAACAGACCTTCCCTCTGGCTAGACCACAGTGTTGTGAACATTGTGAGCTTTAAATACAAGAACGAAGGGTACCCAGCATCAGAACAGGGGCAGTGTAATTCACACTGTCCAGAATAAAGCTGAACATTTAGCAACCTGAGTCTGGGGTCCTCTGTGTTGTCAACTTGGGTTTGGTATATTGTGTGAGGCTAAATTACATTCGTGTTTGTGTGATATTTATTGTCCCCTCTTCGTGATAGCTACTGGAAACCCCTTCCTAACTGGGCTGTTTGTCTCCCTATCCCAATGGAGTGTAGTGGTTCACAAAGGTGACTCAACTCTACCTTGTCAAGGGCAGTTAGGGATGGGGAGTAAATGCTGATCTAACTTGCCATGTCCACATCTGTGGATGAATGGGAAAGTCTCTCCAACGAAGACTAGATATCACCAAAACCCAAATGAAATATTTGGATGTTTATTTTATAGTGTGATCGAGACCATGAGTTAGAAATCAAAGAAAATGAGAATTCAAGGAGGTAAGGATGCCTATTTGTTTAAAGTACTATGATCAACCACAGTCCAAAACATTAACAAAATATCCCTGATTCAACTAAAATGTTGCTGATTTATAAATAATTTGGAATTAATGCATCGTATAAGGTAGCTAGGACCTGAAAGGGTCATCTGGCATCACAAGATGGACTAAATCAATCAGGATGGAGAAAGTGAGGACTGCAGATGCTGGAGATCAGTGCTGAAAATGTGTTGCTGGAAAAGCGCAGCAGGTCAGGCAGCATCCAAGGAACAGGAGATTCGACGTTTCGGGCATAAGCCCTTCTTCAGGAATGCATTCCTGAAGAAGGGCTTATGCCCGAAACGTCGAATCTCCTGTTCCTTGGATGCTGCCTGACCTGCGCTTTTCCAGCAACACATTTTCTGCACCAATTAGGATGTAAAGTACTAATCCTGGGAGGAGCTAGCCAGTTGTTGTTTCAGGCCAATGGAGTGAACAGAATGTGCACTTACTCTTAGGTTGAGTTTAAAAGTCAGCCGACAAACTTCAAACTTGACACCAGGGTATGTGTTACCATGTTAGCTGAAAAAGTCCCTTGGTTGGTGACAGTGGAGCAAAACTACCTGATGGAGAACTGCATGGTGCAGGCAGATCATGGCTCAAGCTCAAAAGACTCTTAAAATATTGAAAACCAGTATGATGTGGGACTGATGTACATGATCAGAAATGACTGCTTCTCATTTCTGAGCAGAAAAGCGTGCTTTGCTCTTAAACTTTATGTTGAAGAACATCAACCAGCTCAAACGCCAAGATCAGCAGAACTTGAGTCAACAAGAGGAAGACTTAATAGAGTCAGCAAGCACTTTTCTTTTTTTTAAGCAGTGCCCTTACAACTCCAGGTTAATTTTTTTTAACCCATGTTGTGTGTGTGTGTGCAGGTGTGAGACACAGTGAGAGACACAAGGTGCACAAATCTTTATTTAATTTCCACCACCAGGAAAAATAGGAAAACACCCGAGTGGCCAGTGACAAGCAGTGCCCTTCACATCAAAGGGCAATGCTGTGTGATCAAAACAGTGAAGGGGAGGGCAAGGACTAAATCAAAATAGCGTTGGAGGGGGAAATGATGCACTCCACTCCCTGTGGCGCCCACCTCTCCCTGAACAACTCCAGGGTGTTGGTGGACACCGCGTGCTCCTTCTCCAAGGACACCCGGGCCCTAGCAAGCACTTTTCTAAGACCTAAAATAAGATATGCCTCACCTGGGGTTAATTTTCCTTCATAATTGCTGCTGGAAACTTTTGTGACTGAGAGAACAAAAGATAACCCTGATTTTACAAGTTTGGAGGCATTATTCAGTTTTCTTCCAACTGCAGGCAAATCTACAAAATCTGATCACTAGCTATCCCTGATACCACAACCACCGGGAGTTAGCTGCAGAATACAGTCAATTCGCTATTTATGAAAAACAATCCCAAATCACAACAGTCAGCTGTACTCTGACTCTGTTAAAATGATGATATTATCAAGAGAAATCGATGTGTGAATGATAGGATCACAGGTGAGTGTACTTCCTTACCACATAACAGGGAGATAGTGATGTTACTGAAAGAATTCATCCCCTCTGACACAATTTGAGAAACTTAAAATCTTCAAAAGGATAAACATTTAAAAGCGACATTGGCTCCAGTGTCCTCTGCAAAGGCCATTCAAGAAGTCAGAGATGCACCAGGATTCTGGTGTGGCAACAAACTGTATCGGAATATTTCATCCTCCAGCAATATGCACAGAAAGGTTATAGAGAGACATGGGCCAATGGCAAATGGATCACAATCAGATTGGGATGTCCATTTGGTGCAGACATGTTGCACTAAAGGGCCTGTTTCTATACAGTATGACCCTATGACTCTAAGCAGCAGACTTGTAACTCAATCAATAGACAATAGGTGCAGGAGTAGGCCATTCTGCCCTTCGAGCCTGCACCACCATTCAATATGATCATGGCTGATCATCCTTAATCAGTATCCTGTTCCTGCCTTATCTCCATAACCCTTGATTCCACTATCCTTGAGAGCTCTATCCAACTCTTTCTTAAATGAATCCAGAGACTGGGCCTCCACTGCCTTCTGGGACAGAGCATTCCACACAGCCACCACTCTCTGGGTGAAGAAGTTTCTCCTCATCTCTGTCCTAAATGGTCTACCCCGTATTTTTAAGCTGTGTCCTCTGGTTCGGCACTCACCCATCAGCGAAAACATGTTTCCTGCTGCCAGAGTGTCCAATCCTTTAATAATCTTATATGTCTCAATCAGATCCCCTCTCAGTCTTCTAAACTCAAGGGTATACAAGCCCGATCGCTCCAGTCTTTCAGCGTAAAGTCGTCCCGCCATTCCAGGAATTGACTTCATGAACTTACGCTGCACTCCCTCAATAGCCAGAATGTCTTTCCTCAAATTTGGAGACCAGAACTGCACACAATACTCCAGGTGTGGTCTCACCAGGGCCCTCTACAGCTGCAGAAGAACCTCTTTGCTTCTATACTCAATCCCTCTTGTTATGAAGGCCAGCATGCTATTAGCCTTCTTCACTACCTGCTGTACCTGCATGCTTACCTTCATTGACTGGTGTACAAGAACACCCAGATCTCTCTGTACTGCCCCTTTACCTAAATTGATTCCATTTAGGTAGTAATCTGCCTTCCTGTTCTTGCCACCAAAGTGGATAACCATACTTTTATCCACATTAAACTGCATCTGACCACTCACCTAACCTGTCCAGGTCACCCTGTAATCTCCTAACATCCTCCTCACATTTCACCCTGCCACCCAGCTTAGTATCATTAGCAAATTTGCTAATGTTATTACAAATACCATCTTCTATATCATTAATATATATTGTAAAAAGCTGCAGTCCCAGCACTGATCCCTGCGGTACCCCACTGGTCACTGCCTGCCATTCAGAAATGGAGCCGTTTATCACTACTCTTTCTTTCCTGTCAGCCAACCAACTTTCAATCCAAGTTAGTACTTTGCCCCCAATACCATGTGCCCTAACTTTGCTCACTAACCTCCTATGTGGGACTTTATCAAAGGCTTTCTGAAAGTTCAGGTACACTACATCTACTGGATCTCCCTCGTCCATCTTCAGAGTTACGTCCTCAAAAAATTCCATAAAATTAGTCAAGCATGATTTCCCCTTCATAATCCATGCTGACTCTGTCCTATCCTGTTACTACTATCCAGATGTGTCGTAATTTCATCCTTTTATAATAGACTCCAGCATCTTTCCCACCACTGAGGTCAGACTAACTGGTCTATAATTTCCTGCTTTCTCTCTCCCACCTTTCTTAAAAAGTGGTACAACATTAGCCACCCTCCAATCCGCAAGAACTGATCCCAAATCTTTCGAACTCTGGAAAATAATCACCAATGCTTCCACGATTTCTCGAGCCACCTCCTTCAGTACCCTGGGATGTAGACCATCAGGCCCCGGGGACTTATCAACCTTCAGACCTAACAGTCTCTCCAACACCAAATCCTGGCAAATACAGATTCCCTTAAGTTCAGGTCCTTCAGTCACTGTTACCTCAGGGAGATTGCTTGTGTCTTCCCCAGTGAACACAGATCTGAAGTACCCATTTAATTCTTCTGCCATTTCTTTGTTCCCCGTAATATATTCCCCTATTTCTGTCTTCAAGGGCTCAATTTTAGTCTTAACCTTTTTTTTTGCCTTTCACATACCTAAAAAAGCTTTTACTATCCTCCTTCATATTTTTGGCCAGTTTACCTTTGTACCACATTTTTTCTTTGTATGGAGGGAAGTCAATATAGTCCTAATGCTCAAAGGAAGAGACAAGATGGATCCAGGTAAGTTTAGCACCATAGGTTTAATATTAATAACTGAAAGGATGCTTGAGTTGTTCAGGGAATACTATATGATGGATTTGGCTGGACTTTTGGTTTGTGTGCAAAGTGTTGCTAACAATTTGAGTTCAGCACTTGCACCAGCTGGGGGTTACCATGAAGGGCTCTCCTGCTGAAGCTTTCCCCTTACCTGAGGCACAGTGACCCTCCGGTTAAACCATCACCAGTCATCACTGAGTAATGGGAGAGCAACCTCAATGACCTGGTAAGACTATGGGTGAGTAGAAA